>NC_089267.1:35862122-36165153 GCF_963930625.1 Muntiacus reevesi | reverse complement strand
GAATTCCAGAAAAACATTTATTTCTGCTTCATTGGCTACACTAAAGCCTTTGAATGTGTGGATCACAATAAACTGTGGAAAATTCTGAAAGAGATGGGAATACCAGACCACCTTACCTGCCTCCTGAGAAACCTGTATGCAGGTCAAGAAGCAACAGTTAGAACCAGACATGGAACAATGGACTGGTTCCAAATCAGGAAAGGGGTACGTCAAGGCTGTATATTGTCACCCTACTTATTTAATTTATATGCAGAGTACATCATGCAAAATGCCAGGCTTGATGAAGCACAAGCTGGAATCAAGATTGCTGGGAGAAATATCAGTAACCTCAGATATGCAGATGACACCACCCTTATGACAGAAAGCACAGAGGAACTAAAGAGCCTGTTGATGAAGTTGAAAGAGGAGAGTTAAAAAGCTAGCTTAAAACTCAACATTCAAAAAACGAAGATCATGGCATCAGGTCCCATCACTTCATGGCAAATAGATGGGGAAACAATGGAAACAGTGACAGGCTTTATTTTCTTGGGCTTCAAAATCACTGCATATGGTGACTGTAGCCATGAAATTAAGACACCTGCTCCCTTGGAAGAAAAGCTATGGCCAACCTAGACAGCATATTAAAAAGCAGAGACATTACTTTGCCAACAAAGGCCATCTAGTCAAAGCTGTGGTTTTTCCAGTAGTCATGTATGGATGTGAGAGCTGGACCATAAAGAAAGCTGATTGCTGAAGAATTGATGGTTTTGAACTGTGGTGTTGGAGAATACTCTTGAGAGACCCTTGGACTGCAAGATCAAACCAGTCAATTGTAAAGGAAATCAGTCCTAAGTATTCATTGAAGGACTGATGCTGAAGCTGAAGCTCCACTACTTTGGCCACCTGATGTGAAGAAGGGACTCATTGGAAAAGATCCTGATGCTGGGGCAGACTGGAGGCACTAGAAGGGAACAGCAGGGGATGAGATGGTTGGATGGCATCACCAACTTGATGGACATGAGTTTGAGCAAGCTCCAGGAGTCAGTGATGGACAGGGAAGCCTGGCATGCTGCATGCAGTCCAAGGGGTCGCAAAGAGTCAGACATGACTGAGCAACTGAACTGACTGAGAATGTATTTCAGGCTTAGAGTTAGGGTGGCTTTTATTATTTATCTAGACATATATTTCGCCTAAAATATTAGGCAAAAAATGCTAAATATGCAGCGTTTTTACTTTAAGCACAAAATTTTTCCCCTGAAGTTTCATGGAGACACAAATATCTGCTTAATCATATTTATATTAAATGTGGCTTAGCAAATACTTTTTTAAAAGTTGAGAAGTTAAAGTAAAATTTTATTCTAATGATAGTTACAGATGTACAGTTATTTTAAAAACACATGCAATATAAGAATCCAAGTGTATACAACTTACACGTGCTTTTAAAGAACAAATTTTCCCTTTGGAAATACTGCCACCATCACCAACCACTCTGAAAGATAAAACATGAGAAAAGGTCATAAGATAGCCCATGGGTAATAATCCTATTAGATAATAAGGTTAACTTCCATCTGTAGAGTAAAGCTACTTATAGGTCAAGAGAGGCAGACACAAAAGGCAACAAAGAAGCCATTCTTAACCTGCATCCTCCTTACTCATCTCCCATCAGGCTGAAAGAGCAAGGAAATTATTTCCCTGTTTTTTTCTGCAGTTTGGGCTGGCCACGAAATCTAGTTCTGGGTAGTGAGGTAAAAAGGAGTTATTCTGGGAAGCTTCCTGATAAAAATGACCAGATGTAGCTGGTCCTTTTTCCTATTTTGAACATGAACATGGATGGGATTCCTGGCAGTGGAAACTGTCATTTTATAGTTACAAGCAAAAAAACACGAGGTCAAAAAACCAACACATGAAACAATATGACAGTATCTTGGTCTTTAGGGCAATTCTCCAGACAGAGATCATCCGATTTCCAGTTTTCTTTGAATGTGACATAACTGGATACATCTACTGTTTAAGCCACCATTAGTGAGGCTTCCTGTTGCAGCCAAACACACATCAACTAACTATCAGTTATATACTATTGAGTATCTAAGGCTGTTTCTAGTATATCATGTTGAAGATAAGTCACCAAATAGTTTACAAGACAGAATATACGAAGGAAAGCTGCGTTGAGTATAGATGATGCCAGAGGTCAGGTTTGATAAAATATAGTCCTCAGGCCAGCACTGACCAGCTACTTGTGAAAACAAGTTTTACTGGAATAAAGTCACATCATTTGTTTATGTTCTATCTATACCTGCATTCATGCTATCAGAGCAGACTAAACGAGATGTGGCATGGGCTTTATGGTCTGCAAAACCTAAAATATTTACCATCTGGTCCTTTATAGGAAAGGCTTGGCAACCCTTGGTATAGGTATATTCCTATCATGCTATTAAAAAGGTATGATAATTTCCTCAAATAGATAAAGAAGTATATAAAAAGATGTGGTCCTGTTCTTGAAAAAGAAATTTTGTACTACTTTGTGGAATAGATGCTGCATGTATTCATAGCGCATGGAAAGAAGAGCAAGATGCCAAGGCCCTTTTTTCAAACTTGATACTAGGGAAATAAGAATGCTCTCAGGTTAAACTATAAAACAAACCAAAGAGATGAGACTATAGTTATGTAAAATCACCTTATTAAGAGAGAATGGCTTTGAGGCTGAGTCTCAACTATACAACAATGAAAAGAATACTACAGAGGGAATGGGAGTACGAATTTAGTTAGAATACTACCTACAAGGAAGTACTGCAAAGGCGAAATTTGACTCTTAATAGTATTTAAGGGAGAAGATATTATAGTGTACAAACAAGAGGAAACCTAGTCTATGTGACAGATGTCTCCACATTAATAAAGATAAATAACACCAGTCATTAAGTTAAGTAATATATCTAACTTACTTTGGTCTGATTCCATGGTCATTAAGCAACCTTCTATTACTTAGATTTCCTGATAGATTTCTTACAGAACAGAATGTGCCTTTGAAAGATAATAAGTATCTAGTCTTGAGTTATAGTTCCTGTTGTCCATGACTACATTGACTTTCTGCTTTTTAATCTCCCATCTTAGTTTGGTTTTCTGCCTGTACTGGAGAGCACGGGACCCATTCTCAAGGTGTCAATGAAGTTTCTGAGTTTGCAAGCCTGAGGATCAAAATCTGAAATTCACCAAAAAGTGGGGCCTACCTAGCCTTTTCTGGGAGATAACTGCCTCAGATATACAACCAACTATTTCAAAGTAGAACTGAAATTTTTATTAGGTTAAAACTCACATAAACCATTTATTTTTCAGTTCAAGTCCAGCAGATTTAGTTTCATTAAGCATTTTGAGAATGCATGAACTTCATGACTTAATATTAAATGCTTAGAAAAAATACTCTGAACAAAATATTACTCTTTCAGGTAAAAGATATATACTTACATATTTGTGGTTGTTGTTTAGTCGCTAAGTCGTGTCCAACTCTTTTGCAATCCCATGGACTGTAGCCCACCAGGCTCCTTTGTCCATGGGATTTCCCAGACAAGAATACTGGAGTGGGTTGCCATTTCCAGGGAATCTTCCTGACCCAGGAATACAACCAGCGTCTCCTGCATTGAGTTCTTTACCACTGAGCTACCTGGGAAGCTCTGTATTTACATATACCCTTTATTAAATTAACAAAACTAATCTGACAACATCTGCTTTGTTTCTTTTTAGCACATTCTATTTGTAGAGCAAACACTCCTGGCCACAAGTAATATCACAGGAATGTAAACAGTACAGTTTTCTTTCAAAAGTTAGCCATTATTGAATGCATTAACAAGATACTCTCAGGGAAATTTTCAGCATTCCTTTTAGTGAAATTTTATCTCAAGGTCAAGTTGAATGTACATTAAAGGTTCTTTTTATTTCTTGATATAAAGGAATAGAAGGAAACGTAGTCCTGCTCTGCTGAATAATATGAGAATATTAATGACAAGAGAATACGTTTTCAATAATGAGAAAAACAAACAAAAAGATGGACAACTTCTTTACAGCTATCAACTGTCATTGTCCTTTCAAAAATTTTACCACAAACTGCTGACATAAAAATAATCATTATGCTATGTGATAAACTTTAACCCCATCTTACCTGGTATCCACATTTCTAAAGAAGCTGCTTATTGCCTCATCATAAATCCCTTTCTAAAAAGAAAAAATACATGTATTGGTGTTTGATTACATTTAGCCTCTTTTCCAAATTAAGTCTTTTTAATTTAAGGATTATTAATTTAATTATCCCACCATACTTTAAAGGCTGGCATACAGCTACAATAAAAAAAGCAAATAATCATAAAATGCTTGGATTCATTCTTCCAATCTAGAGAAGAGGAAATGTCGTGAGATCTATGGATTAAATTCAGCTGGTGGTACTGAAGAATGATGTCCTCACAGAATTGTAGAACAGGTGCATCAAATGAAAGCTTTCCTTGGATTCTTGGCAATCATTTAAAAAAACTAACTGGTTAAATTAAGGATTACAGTACCACACACGGTTACCTACTAATGCAGACTGGCCTGCTGCAGTCCATGGGGTCACAGAGTTGGACACGGCTTAGCAACTGAACAACTTTCACATATGCTATATCATTGCTCCTCACAAGAGCCCTGACAAAGAGGTCTCTGGCCAGTGTTCCTTAAGACTGTTGTGTGTCTAACGCCGACTTAAATTTGTCCTTAATGTTTGTCCATAAGTTTGAGTCACTTTGCTGTGCAGAATAAATAACCACGACATTGTAAATCAACCATGTTGTTCTTTTAGTTGCTAAGTCGGGTCCCACTCTTTTGCGACCTCATGGACTGTCGCCCGCCAGACTCGCCTGTCCACGGGATTCCTAGGGTCTCTTACATCTGCATTGGCAGGTGGGTTCTTTACCACTAGCGCCACCTGGGAACCACCAACAATACTGGAGTGTGTTGCCATTTCCTACTCCAAGTAATCTTCCTGACCCAGGAATTTAACCCCCGTCTCCTGCATTGACAGGCGGATTCCTCACCGCAGAGCCACCAAGGAAGCCCCCAAATCAACTGTACTTCAATAAAATTTAAAAACAAAAACAAAAACCAGTTTGCCCTCTACCAAGAAGACCTCATATAAAAATAGTGACCAGACAAGAGCTCACAGAGGGTGATTTTTGCTTATTTTTCGGAAGAGCCTCAGTGACGATCTGGGGTGCGGGTGGGGAGTTAGGGTTAGCAGTACCTTGTTGACGGCGGCGTGCTCTCTTAGCGCCAGATCCCAGAAGCAGCAGCCGATCTGGTTTCCGCACTGGCCCACTGTGCCCAGGAAGGAAAGAGAACAGACATTAGGCGGGAAAAAGGGCCACTCGCCTCGGCGGCGAATGGGTTCCCATCCTCCCAAGGAGGCTCACCCTGTACGACCACCGACTGGGTCATGCTTCGGCACGGCCAGCCCGCAGCACCCGAGCCCGCGCCAGCCTCCGTATTCCGCGCCCACCAACGGGCGCTCTCCAAGGAGGCGGGGCGGCCGTAAGTCACTCCGCTGCCGCAAGTCGCCGCCGTCGCTCCGCTCCTCTCTAGGTTCAGATTAAGATTTTCCGTCAGAAGGCCGCCCAAGTGCACTTGCGCCTCGCCGTTACCATAGCGACTGGGCCTCCGGACCGCGGATCCTCGCTGCCTTGTCAACATCTTTGAGCGTCGGCAGCTCCGGAGGCCGTGGTAACTGGCGGGTAACTAGACTTTGGAGTGGGATTTTAATATACGTGTCTTCAAAGCTGTCTCGATCTGTCAGAGGTTTAGTCTTCGTTCACAGTCTTAATGCTCGAGTCAGTGGCTCGAATTCCGTTTATTCCGATTACTTGAGACGCTGAGTTACTTTATCTATTCAACAAGCCCTTTGTTCTGATAGAAAACAGACTGTGGATGAGCACAAAGAAACCCCAGACCGACAGACGTGTCAGGGTACTGCCGAAACTAGGTGATTATACCCTCTGACTCAAATGGTGCTTTAGAGACCTAAGCTGTGTATGTTGAAGCCCCATGCTCCCAACATTAACTTCTAGGACTTCTGGGAGATTTAAAAGATATTAAAACATAGATCCAGGTCCAAGAAGCTTGCAGTCTAATTATAGATACACATGAAATACTAAAAAAAATTGTGACTGTGTTGTGTAGCGCTGAATATAAGCGTAATAGGATTCAGTGGGTGAGGATATAAACAAGTAAAGAGAAGGTGGAGAGCTGCTGTTCAGATGATCTCAACTTGCTTCTCCTAGGTTTGGTTAGGATTAGCATCCAAGGCCTCCACTTACTGACGTTCTGTCTTCCAACCTCTTCACCTAGCATTCAAGTTCACTAGCAAATCAGCTGCTTTCTAGGTTATCACAGAGTTTTCCAAAGATTTTTTCCAATGGGTTTGCCACAGAATAACTTAGATAACTATCCTTATCCTTAAAGTTTCCAGGAATGATTTTCTTGATACTTGCTGCTTGACTGCTATGCTGGTGACTTACATTTTATGTTTTTATTATGGTAGGACCTAAGTCTGTACAAGTCAGGATAAAACTAGTCACATGGGCTCCAAGTAATCATAAGGAGGGCAGGAATTACACTTTCTGGAAAACAGAAAGCCAAAAATACTTGATGAACAACATTTGGAAGTATACCACAAGCACTCGCAAACATGACACCAAAACACAGTATCTGTGGCAGGCAGGGGAAAAAAAAGGAAAATGACTTTGAATGGGAATGTAGACCTACTCCAAGGGATAAAGAACACGGAAAATAATATATATGTGGGTAGATACAAAATACTTCTCTTGAAAAATTTCTTAAAGAGATGATTGCTTAAAGATAGCAGCAGAAGTATATATAACAACAAAGTAATGCAGAATGTGAGAGGGGAAATAGAATATACTCCTGTAATTTTCTTGCATTAAAAGTGGTATAATGCTATTGAAGGCATGCTGAAATGTTAAGGTGTATACCTTAAACCTGAAAGTAATCCAAAGCAACATTCAAGGTTGTATAGCAATAAACCAATAAAGGAGATAAAATAGATTCATAAAATATATTCAGTTGTTTGTTTCAAAAGTACAGAATAAGAACAAAAGGGGAACAAGAAATAGATGGCACAAATAGAATGTAAATAGCAAGAAGGCAGATTTACGTCAGTCATATCTATCACATTGCAGATACATGCGTGCTCAGTCACAGTCTGTCTGACTCTGCAACCCCATGGGCTGTAGCCCACCAGGCTCCTCCATCCATGTAACTTTCTAGGCAAGAATACTGGAGTGGGTTGCCATTTCCTACTCCAAGATCATATTACATATAAATAATCAAAAGACTCTAATTAAAGTCAGAGATCATCGGGGTAGATTTTTAAAAGCAAGACTTAACTGTATACTGGTTATAAGAAAGCTACACTGGATATAAAGGTTAAAACTAAAACTATAGGAAAAGATAAATTATACTAATACTAATGAGTAGAAAGTAGCTATGTAAATTGTAGAGTAGATTTTAGAGCAAGGGATATTAAAACTAAAACTGTAGGAAAAGATACATTAATACTAATGAGTAGAAAGTAGCTATGTAAATTTTAGAGTAGATTTCAGAGCAGAGAATATTACTAGGGGTAAAGAAAGATAAGAATAAAAATTTATCCAGAGTACATAATACTACTAAAAATTTATGAGCCTAAAGAGTCTGAAAGTATGTGAAGCAAAAATTGGGAGAATAGAAAAGAGAAACATGTTCATAATTATAGTTGGATATTTCAGTATCCTTATTTCAATAATTGATAAACTATAAAAAATAAGAACATAGAAGACTTGAAAAATTGTCAATCATCTAATTACATGTATAGAACATGTCACCCAACAACAGCAGGATACACATTCTTTTCAAATGTACATGGAACATTTACCAGATAGTCCATATGCTGGCCATAAACAGGTCTCAGTAAATTTAAAGGAATTAAAATAATACAAAGAATGTTCTCTGATAACAATGGAATCAAGAAATCAGTAACAGATATTAATAACTAGAATATTCCCAGATATTTGAAAACAAACTATCACTGTTCTAAAGGGCTTCTCTGGTACTTCAGATGGTAAAGAATCTGCCTGCAATGCGGGAGACCCAGGTTTGATCCCTGGGTTGAGAAGATCTCAGGGAAGATCCCCTGGAGAAGGAAATGGCAACCCACTCCAGTATTCTTGCCTGAAGAATTCTATAGACAGAGAAGGCCGGTGGACTATGCTTCATGGGGTTACAAGGAGTCTGACAAGACTAAGTGTCTAACACTAACAAATAACCCGTAGGTGAAAGAAGAAACCAAAAAGAAAAAGTTTAACTGAAGGAAATGAAAATAAAAAATTTCAAAATTTGTGTAATGAAGCTAAAGCAGTGCTTTGATTGAGATTTATAGAATTAAATGCTTATGTTAATAAAATAGGTATCAAATCAATGATCTATGCTTCTATTTTAAGAAACTAGACAAACAAAATCAAACCCAAAGTGAACGGTAAAAAGGAAGTGCCAAAGATTGGAGTTGAACTCAAATAAATAGAAAGCAGAAAATTTAATAGAGAAAAATCGCTGAAACCTAAATATATTTTCCAGGAGATTAAAATTCTTTTGTGGACTCCCTTGCTCATAAGATAAAGTCTAAAATCTCTAACTGGGTTCATGTTCCTGCTTGATTTAACCACTACTTACTCTTTCTGACCTGGTTTCTTTTTTCTGTTTTTTAGATTTTCTGTTTTCCTTGCTGTTGGCACATGACCTTTGTACATGCTGTTTCCTCTGTTTGGCCCCTTCCCAGATGTTTCAGTGTCTTTGCTTCCCACTGTTTCCACCTAGTTAATGCCTGCTCATCCTCTATATTTTGTCTTAGTCTAGTGTACTCTCCCCTAACCTGTAAACTCCACTAGGACAGACACTGTATTTGATTTGCTCATTATTTTATCTTTAGTACTTAACACATGCGTGGCTCGTGGTGGATTATCAGCAAATACATATTTTTTGTATGAATGAGGTAATTCTACTAATGGATCTTTTTGCTTAGGATGTGACCAGTTTAAACATTACTCTTTCTCTGTATCTCATGAATCAATATCCTGAAGATTGAAAGATCACTTATTCTTGGGCTTATGAGAATTGAGAGAGAGTATTTAGAGGTTTCACCATTTTTTCGCTGTTGATAGTTTGCATCCATTTCTCTGTGAATATACTCTGATTTATGTACTCGTGCTGGATAGTTTCATCATTAAGACTACTTTTTGGTTTGTTTGTTGTATCATCCATATTAAAGAAGAAACTTGGCACAACTTGTGCCAAATAAACTAGTTTAAAATGATAAATTGGGGGAATTTAAGAACATTTCACTCGCAAATACCTTATTTTGCAGTTTAAAGGTAGTGTCAATATGTCAGTGATTGAAAAGTGAAATCAATGCCTCAACACTCTGATTTTAAGAATTATGCAAAAAGATAAGAGAACCTGTGCTGATTGAATTTTTGTATCCCAGGCATTAGCTTTTTATTCCTCAAAACAACGCCGTTATGTAGAATTAGTACCATTTTACAAGCTTAGTGATTTGCTCAAAGTCTCAGAGCTAACATGGTGTTCAAATTTAAACCTAATTCTGATGCCAAAAGCCACGAGTTCCACACTGCCACCTCCATAAATAATTCAAACTCTTAAAAAACATTTTGCCATCCTAAGGACCAAATGTTTGGTCCCAGCAATATATCAGCTAATAATGGCTAGCAATTAATCAGTTTATCTGACCATGACAGTTAAATGGTTTCTCTGAGCTAAAATTGTGATCAACTCTTCACAAATAGCACCCTAGTAAGACAGAGAAGGTAGAATTAAGGTTTTGTCTAACGTCAACTTAATTATGTAAAATGCCATTTTCCTACTATATAAAGCATATGAAAACAGAACAGTGGGAACTTAGCATAAAATGTAGGTAGTAAAAAAGACTTTCATTAAATGTGCAAAATGCTCACTAACATTTAATAGTTCAGTCATTGCTAAGAAAACTGAAAAAAATTGATTAGCTGAAAGGTAATTTTCTGGCTTAAGAGTTAAACTTAAGTATTACACTTAGTACGGTAAGCTGTTGATACAGAGATTGGGAGAGAGAGGTTGGTCCAGAAGATAAGTTTCAGCTTGATGCTGGCATTACAAATTGAGACATTTTATTCTCTAGCAGGTAGGAAACTGTATGAAAGAATGTCTGCTGTCATAATTTCTGGGTGTCACTGGGCTCTTTGATCATCATTCATTTGGTAAAGATCGTATGAACAGAGGAGAACCTTGGAGTTCAGGGAACAGGAGAGGACTGTGGAAGATGTGTTCTCCCTTTCTCAGTTATTATTCCTGTCATTTAGGAATTTCAAGGCTCCTTTGAGGAAACAAGAAATAAGAGGTAGCCCAGGCATTAAAGAGAGGTGGTAGAAAGTCCTGCACGGGAAGAACTAGAGAGAAATTTGTGAAAGTGCAGTTTGAGGCCTTTTCAGTGGGATGAGGAATAGGTAGATTGAATTAACCTGGGTTATTAATTAAGGGAAAGCCTGGGAGACAAAGATAATAAGAAAAATAGCATATGAAGTGAGAAGAATCTCATGTGATTTTGTGCAGATTAGATGGTTGATTTAAAATAGAGATGTAGCATTCATAGATTAAAATATTTAATATTACTAGAAAACAAGGCCATGACAGCAAGAATAAAACCTTCATATATACTTTAGAGACAATTTTTCGCTGAGTTTTAGCTTGTGCTGTAGCTGTGAATTGTGATATTTTATTTGTTAGCAGGTAGGAAACTATGTGAAAGAATCTTCTGATGTCACAATTTCTGGGTGTTACTGGAACATTTGATCATCATTCCTTTGGCAGTTCCAGCCTTCCCTGGAAGGTCAGTAGAAGCAATTGATTTATTCACCTCTACAGGAATCAGACTGGGCCTATTTCGGTAAGTCTATGTACCAAATTAGCTGAAACTTAATACTTCCATACAATAGTTAAACTAAGCCATAGATTTTTACTATGGTTTTACTAACTTGTCATTGAATGTGACATTTTTTTCCCTTAATAATTGATACACAGTCTATAAAAACTACTATAATATTCAAATTCCAAAGCTTTCATAATTTAGTTTTATTATTACCGTCATAAATACTTATTAGGCATAGAATACTGCACTAGGCATAAGAAACAGTTATGAGATATTTTTCACTTTTCCTGTCCTTTACTGAAGACATGTGAATTTATACAAGATAGAGCTACTATGCTCAGACAGTAAAGAGTCTGCCTGTAATACAGGAGATGCTGGTTCAGTCCCTCGGTCGGGAAGATCCTCTGGAGAAGGGAATAGCAACCCACTCTAGTACTGTTATCTGGAGCATCCCATAAACAGGGGAGCCTGGGAGGCTACAGTCCATGGGGTCGCAGTGGGTCGGAGATGACTGAGTGACTAACATTTCCACTTTCACTTTCCCAGGCACTGTTCTAGGTATTAAGGATTTAATCCATGGTGACAAAGACATAGAATGAGAGTGGGGGGGGGGACAATAATTAAGGAAAAACATTTACAGAATTTTAGAGCACTGCTTCTTAACAGGTGGAGATTTTTCTCCCCTTTTCTACCAAGAGACGTTTGGCAATGTCTGAAGACATTTTTGATGTCACAACTTTGGGGCTAGGGTGCTATTGGTGTGTAAGTAAATGGAGGCCTTGGATGCTACAGAACTTCCCACAAGGCACAGGACAGCCTCTTCCCTCCTCAACAAAAAATTATATGATCCTAAATGTCAGTAGTGTTGCAGTTGAGAAATCCTGAATCAGAGTGATGATAACTGTTACAAAGTAGTAATAGAGTGCTAAGAAAACATATAATGGAGGGTTATAAAAGGCACCTCTGAGGAAGTGAAATTTAAATTTAGACTTAATGAATGATTTGGCCCTGACAAGTAAAGAGTGGGAGCAGTGAGGTGGGGAAGAATTCCAAGCAGAGACAACAGTGGGCAGGCAGCAAGGAGCTTATTTTGTGTAGCTGTGTGTGTATCATACATATATCATATATACATTGCATTATATTTGTGTATGTATTTAATGATGCTCAGCAACTGCTGAGTAATAATTAACATCTATTGAGCGTATACTATGTCTTAGGTGCTGCATTTTACATGTATTACTTCGTTTAATCCTCATTAGTACCCTGGAGGTGGATACCATTACTAAGCTCAGTTTATTTTTGAAAACATACTTGGTTAAGTATCTTTCCTAAGATTACATAGTTGGGACGTGCCAGAACCAGGATTTGAATCCAGGTCAATCCAAGTCTCCCATGGCACTTTCTTAACTAATGCACTGTAAATGTGGAGGAGCAGGGTTACCGAATGATCACCAGGGATAGAAGGAATAGCTGTAGATATCACGTAGATGTGAAACGGCTGTGTATCAAAGGAAGAGAAGTGCTTAAATAGGCAGAGAGGCAGGGAGGTCAAGCCTGTTGTTGCCATAACCACTCAAAGTCAGATAGTTATTTTTTCATATAACAGAAACGGACTTCAGTTATGTTAACCATAGGGCACAGTTTAATTTTATCATCTAGTGGCGATTTTAATTTTGCTCAAGACTTAACAATTGTATGTAAGGGAGAGTTGTATACATAGAGTGTGTATGGTAGATCTTTAAAAATGTCATTTTTCAGAATGTTTTTATGTGCCTGTAGCAGAATTAATGTTAACAATTCCGAAGAGCTTTTTGAAAACAGTTCACCTCTCATCTCCCTTATTTTAACTTTCTAACCTAGGTTTTCAGTGAATTATGCCTTTTCGGTTTGGGACTCAGCCAAGGAGGTTTCCAGTGGAAGGAGGAGATTCTTCAGTTGGGCTGGAGCCTGGACTGAGCTCCAGTGCTGCCTGTAATGGGAAAGAGATGTCACCAACCAGGTAAAAAGTCTTAACCCTAATAACTGAGGAGACATATAATGGCTATCATCAATACGAGCTTTAGTTAACATTCAATTAGTAAGAAGGCAGCCCCGGAATATTACTGTTATTAAATTGGTATTTTTTATAAAGTCTTTTTTTTTTTGATGTCGACCATTTTTAAAAAAATCTTTATTGAATTTGTCACAATATTGCTTCTGATTTATGTTTCCATTTTTGACTGCCGGGCATGTGGGATCTTAGGTCCCTGACTAGGGATTGAGCCCACACCCCCTGCCTTGGAAGGTGAAGTGTTAACCACCAGACTGCCAGGGAAGTTCCATTAAATCAGTCTTAACACGGCCTAGGTTTTCTTAGCACAGAGTCTGTGTATTATACCTCTGTAAGTCTGAATGGTAGACCATTTTTTTGGGGTAAATATATATCTTGATTTTTTTGTTTATAGTTTCAAGATTATATAACATTCCATCAAATAAGCAAACCTCAGTGTTTTTTATGTGCAGGGCACACTGTTCTAGGCATAAGGCTATAAAAGATGAAAACTCAGACCTCAGATTTAGTGTCGCTTTGGCTTTTACTTGACATTTGGCAGAAGTTAAGTGATATAGAGGTGAAGATTCTATGAAACAAAATCATTTTTGCAAAATTGAAGAAAACTATAATAGGAGTTTTTCTGCTGTTTACCATAGCAAATAGCATATTGTTTGATTTCTCATGGCTTGGAAATTTTCAGAACACGAATTTAAACTTAATAAGGGAGGTACTTTAAACATCAGAGTTGTTCAGGTATAAAACAGATGACTGAGAAATAGTTATCACTAGTCTTTAGAAATGTTTAAACTTGGGTTATTGTTTGGTGGGGATGTTAGAAAGGAAATTCAAGTACTCAGTGTATTTTTGAACTAGATGTCATTTAAAGCTCTTTTAAACTTGAGATCCTATCAGCATTTGAATAGTACATGGAATCATATGTTCAGTTTTATATTTTTCCACAAGTAGTTTAGTTTTTAAATCACTCGACTGGAGTGATTTTAAGATGCATATACATATGAATTGCCACAGTATTATCACTTAGGTTTACAACTATGCACCTCCCCCTCCACTTTTCTTGGCTATTAAGTAATCACTGCATACCTTTCAGAATGAACATATGGAGGGTTATCTTTATATTTATAAATGTCCTTTGATTAAATGTATGGCACACCATTTAGCAACAATTTCTTTGCAATGTAAGTCTAAAACGTTTGCTCCGTTAGTGCTACTGTGTTATAATTATTTTCTGACATTGAGAGATTTCAAAATGACTTAGCTGAATATGCATTCAGACTTTGGTGCTCTGAAAAAAATTTCCTTTTTTATATCTGACTACATGTCATTTGTTGTTTTATTTAGACAACTCCGAAGATGCCCTGGAAGTCATTGCCTGACAATAACCGATGTTCCCATCACTGTCTATGCAACAATGCGAAAGCCACCTGCACAAAGCAGCAAGGACATGCATCCCAAATAGCACCATTAAGTCTCTTGTAGAGGTCTGACTAGGTCAAGGGTAGTGGGCCAGTATCATCTTATGATCTGGTAAACAAATAAAGGCGGTGGCACCTTTGGATGATGACAGTAGTTGAAATATTTACTTTTAGTTGGGAAAGACAGAAATGTAGCCTGTAAAACGTGTGCAGTGAAAAGTCATCAGTTATGTCTGATAGATAAGACAGAATAATATTTCACAGTTAGAAAGGTCCTTTGAGATCATCTTGCTCACAGTGGATCATTAATATCAATAATTCATGGTGAAGCTTAAGTCACCTTGATTATCAGACAGGAAGGGCTCCTCCTCAATGCTTAATGTGTTTTGGGCTGGTTTTCTTTGCTTATATTTGAATTGCTACTTAGCCAAACCCTTTCACTTGAATACCCTAAGCCAGTTTCTGTCTTTTGATAATGTTCTGCTCAGGAATGATTATACTGGGAGAGAAATGGAGCCCTGTGGGTTATGCATTTTGGAACAATACCCAAGACCAAAGGAGATTCTTAGTCTATGGTTAATCTGCAAAGCATATGCACTGCTATCATAAGGGAGGTCAGGTTTTTGGTTAACTTTATTATAATGAGGTCAAGGCTATGATTCTAACCCCAAGGAATAATGATGTCTCCTTGTCACCCTTGACCTCAAGTCCCAGCCAGTCATCTTGAAATTGTCTGTAGTTAGTATTGAGAAACTTCAGATGGATCTTTTTATTTGATTAGACTTAAGGTTCGGTTTTGAGGTCTAGGCCAGCCTTTTCTGTTTTCTTTTTCTTCTTGTAATGGTTCCAAGAAACTCAGCTTGCTTTCTTTTCCTCTTGATGGTTGCCACCCTTCATCCTATAAAATTTTCTTTTCTCCAGGAGACTGACTTTAGTGTCAGATAGTTTCCCCAGTTTCTTGTCTACTTTCCTACATTACATAAGGCTTATACATAAGTCTTCTTAAATGAAAGGTTTATTAGCTATAGTTACATGGACATAGATGCATCTGTGCTACATGAGGTGAAAAGAAAAACTTTTCATCAGGGATTTATAAATGGAGAAATTCTGAGAGCTTACATAGTAGTGAGAGGTGTCTGAATTCCAACCAGCCAGATTGGAAAGCCTTTGTGAACATGTGTGGCATTGAATAGAGACCTCAGAAAGGTCATATATCTTAGTAGGAGGTCTAAACTAGCACTAGACTAAAAACTGATATACATGAACATTAACAAAGCTTAAAAATAAGACTTGAATCAAGGTGATTCATGAGTAACTTAATTATCTGCCAAAAAAAATTTAAGACTCCTTAAAGGAAGAGAACAAAATCCATAAAGGAAATTGACCAAGGCTGAGGAGAGCATGATGGGAACGGAGAAAGAAGTCATGAAAAATTCCTCCGAGCTCATACAAGGCTGGGAGTAATTTGTGTTTCAGCCATAGTGGAAAGATCATTTAATGATATATCAGTTAGATACTGCCTCAGTGTGGGTGGGTCTGGAGTGGAGGATAGCTGTGAACTGAAGCCTGCTCTGAATCTGCCCTAACAAAGCTTAAACTGATTCCAAGTAACTAAACTGCATCCAAGGAGGGGAAATAACCTGCCCATCCCATGATTTGGCAGATTATCAGGCTTTCGCCTCTAAAACTCATCTACAACTCTACCCACACCATCCTGCCCCCAGTAGTATCCTCTGGGAATGGTGTCCTCTGGTGCTATGAAGTTTATAAATTGAGTGACCTTATCCATGGTAGCCAACATTTTCGTCTACTTTTCAAGACTTGAAAGGTTACTGAAGACTTGAGGGGATGCTTGTCGCTCTGACATGATAGGCCATTTTTTCCTTGGTATTCTATGCTAAATCGCTTCAGTCTTGTGTGACTCTTTGCAACCCTTTGGACAGTAGCCCGTCAGGCTCCTCTGTCCACAGGATTCTCCAGTCAGGAATACTGGAGTGGATTGCCATGCCCTCCTCTGGGAATTGTCTCTGTAAATTCAGGCAAATCAGAGATCCCTAGGGCTCAGGGGAACCCAAGTGGAGGAGTCAGTATCACTTTTTCCTTTTTGAAGATTGCCAAGTACTTTATAAGTGATTTCCTTGACAGGCAAGATGAGGGGGTAACTTTTATGGAAACTTTGCTTTCCTGAAATTTATTCAAAGAGTATTTATTGAGCACATACCTACATGTCAGGTATTGTTCTAGGTTTTTACAGCACATCAGTGGATAATAGACAAAATTCATGAAACTTGACACGCAGGACAGTACCGCTACTGTGCCTTTCCTTACACAGACTCTGTGTGTGTGTGTGTGTGTGTGTGTGTGTGGTATGTGGTGTGTTGGGGGCATTGTGGTTTTACTGCTTATACTGAAGTGATCTCTCTGAGCCAGTCCTAAAGAGAAGGGATTGGCTTCATGCCTCAGTGTGGTGAACCTGAACTGTGTATTTACTGCTTTATGGTCTTAGTTGAAGTCTGTATTCACTGAATAAGGTAAGCAAAGACCCTATTTAACACCCTGTACTGCCATGTTATATACAAGGAAATAGGGCCGAGGGAACAGAAATAGCTCAGTGTCTTCTGAGATGCCCCCTTACAAACCGTGAGTGCAGAACTGAGGTGGTTCTTAACAGACAAAAGGTGTGTGTGTGTGGGCTAAGTTGCTTCAGTCATGTCTGGCTCTTTGCGACCCTGTGGACTGTAGGTGGATATATGTTGTATGTTTATAGAATGAGAAGTGTGTGTCTGTAAATGTGTATGGTAAGGACTTAAACCCATACTTCTAGATGAGATCATTCGTGCTTCAGCTTTTATTGCTGTGTGCTTGATACTTTGTGCTTTGCAAGTCAGTTTCATGAGAAAATGTTCAGTTGTTGGGACTCGTCTTTTCACACCACTCGATAATGGGATGTTGCTTCACTGTAAAGCTTTTGGAGGGTGCCCTCTCCCAATCAGCTGTGGCCATGAGATAAGGACGGTAAGGTACAGGCCCGAATAGGGCTGCTCCTTCAAACGGGGGCTATGAGATGCCTCATTTTGAAGGTGCTTTGAACAGGCAGGGGTCATGAATGACAACCAGTCAAAATTGCTCTGAACATTCATCCGTGTTTCTCTATATGAAGTTCCAATATACTATGATTAACTAAAAGAAAGGACAACTTCTCCCTAGATGGAAGTTGAGAGAAGATAGGCTCCCATCTAAGAACTGAATCAAGCTTTTATAAATGGTAAACTCAAAATTAAGTTTCTGAATGTCATTGTGTGGTTGTTAACTGGGTCAGCAGGTAGGGGGTCAGTAGATTTCTTCTTTGCCGAGCATAAGTGTGAAATACTAACTGCAAAGAAGTGGCCTTGTAATTGTAGAGAAGATATTAAATAGAAGAATTTTTGTGGTTCTGGTCTACACACGTGTGAGTCTGTGTACACACCAGCTGGAGCTACTGGAGGTCCAGCCAGTCTGCAGCTTGGCTGGTGGAGTTGACTTTGGGCCACTGCTGAGAATGAAGGGACAGAAGGGCCCTCTAGGATGTCTCAGGAAAATTTTGGGAAAAGAAAATGGCAGGGTGTTTCAGAGCTACTGCCTTCTGCTTGGATTTAGTGTAGGAAATACCGTGAGGGCTTAGTGTGTTTGAAGCATTGGTTCAACCTATACTAGTTAAGGCCCTACTGGATTCAGAGTCTTTAGCCCAGAAACTGCATTAGCTCAGAACCCCTCAGCTCTCAGAAGGTTTTGTTTGGTCTGCCCAGCGTTTTTGTCATTGTAATTGCTGTTGTTTTTAGTTACAAACTGAAAAATCAGGCCATTTCAAGCCCCTCAAATTTCACATTTCCATCTTCTTTTGGAAACTCTGGCCCTTTAAGACTTGTGTTCTTTTATTGGCCGGGTACCTGCTGCCCTTCTACATGAGCCGTGGCAAGCGCCCTTTTGATTTTGTCAGACCCAACCAACTTCACTCTTAGGATATCTTTCTGGCTTGGTAGGTGGTTGAGTTTGTGACTCCGGCTTTGGGGACCAGCTGAGAGCTGGCCCGATGGCAGACAGTCCCCTGGAGGCAAGAAGGAAGGGGACCCTCACGCTGGCTCTGGAGGGAGGCAGCGGTCCTGTTTCCGATTCTGGCTCCTCAGTCTAGCTGTGACAGCTGGCACGTTATTTAACAGTTCTACATCTCAGGTTTCTCATCTGCACATGCTGCCTTGCAGGATGTGTGATGATCAAGTGAAGCCTACTTCAATTTACCTTATTGTGAGGCTGGCACTTAGTAAGTCCTCTATGAGTAGATATTCGCTATTTTCACTGATCATCATCATTATTATTAATGTATCAGAGACATGAGGGTAGTAGGGGAATGTAAATAATTACATATATATATGTAAGAGATTATTTTATTTCCTTAGTAATTCCTCAAAACATTTTATACTTCCTCCCCACACCCCCAGTTACTCCTCTTACATACCTTCAGTCCTGTTGATATAAGGGCCTATTTTCTCATTTTGTCTTCAACGAAGATTTTCTTTCTTTGTATAATTCTTTTATTTCAGTTTCTATATTTTAATAGCCTATCAGCTAGTAAAGCCAATTTTTCCTTTTCAAGATTTTATTAATATATATACCTTAAAATGATTATAACATTTTATAAATAAGACTATTTGTGTTGCAGGTATGTGGGGAAAAACTTTTAATAAAAGGACTTTTATACTTTTAAGTGGATGCATGATTTTGTCTTACTCTTTGCTATATAATGTCCTTCATGATTCCTACAAAATGCACTGTAACAATATCCTACAAGAACCTCTCCTCACAGAATTTTATTTTTCTTTTAAGGAAGTAAGGGGAAAAAAGTAAGCATTTATTCGATTGAGGCATTCTTTTTTTTTTTTCTTATCTGGAAACAAATTACCATTCTGATAATTTGTTAGAAATTTATTTATTAAACCTTGATAAGCCTAAAATATTCTTGCTATCCTGATAGACCAAAGTGGTAAAAGCAAATCTGATCATCTAATTTTAGGCAGTAAATCTTTTCAGGATAAAGGAAGTATACTAAAGACAGTTTGGTTTAAGTTGAATGTTATCATCCCTAAATGAAAGAGGAATCTGAGGATCTACCACACTTTAAAAATATGTGCCAGTGTTTATTTAGAATCCCTTCTATTTTATTAGAAACAGGAACAGGAATTTCACCAGCAGGAAGTTATAAAATACAGGTAAGTTTAATGCTCCTTTGACTGTTATCCATGGCAGACATTTTGGACCCAAGGTAAGAATCCAAGTAAGAAATAATAAACATCCAGTCCCTGATGACTCATTGAAGTCCTGCTCAACTAGATGAAAGCTTCTACTGAGAGGAAGAACCGCCACTCCTCCTGGCTGGCCTTGTATTCTTTCAGTGCTCTAAAGAACTTTGTGTTGGATAGCTCTGCTGTGTCAGGCTGCTGGACAGGAGTTGATGCTCACGGCACCGCTGACCAGGGCTGCCTTACTGAAGCTCACCGGGCGCCCGTCAATCACGAAGTGACGGATGCAGCCTGTGAAGGGCCTGCCAGGGGCCAAGCGTGGTGTCAGCAGAGACTCTGGAAAAAGAAACGAACACCAAGTTTGCAACCAAGGCATCCCAAGCCCAAATACTACTTTGTGGCAAAAATATACATCATAACCACTTATATTATCAAGATGATTTACATGTCAAAGATGGAATATAGTAAATTTTTTTAGGAACATTATCTGCTTTTGAAGTAATATGCACATGTAGTAATTTTAAAGTTTTGAGTATAATTCAGCTGTGTATTTATCACTGAAATTTACCACTAGAAGTAAAATCTCAGCAGTGAATTTTCAGGATTTGCTTATGCTTTTTAGAGTTAATTTCACCTGGGCCTCACTTATTTTGTATGATTTACTCAGACAGAGGAAAGAAAATTCAGCTTCCAAACTCTTCTTGGAATTGGTTAATGTTTCTGTTTAATTCATATCATTACCCTTCATCCTTAATCCTCCACATTTTTGCCAAGCTCATAAAATATAATGAGAAAATAATGAATTCAAATAAACTAAATTTTAATTTTCCTGAGCTCTCAGGGTTTAAGAACTATAAATAGGATAAAGATAACTAGCCTAGTCTTTGTGTGGGTACAGGTGCCCTGGGGTATGCCAGAGGAACTTTCTCCCCTTATCTTAATTAGAGATCTGGAAGAAGCCTTGTGCTTAATTAATTGTACAGACACAATTAAATGTGTTGAAATGATAGAAGCAATATAATTTAAAGCAATTTAGGGAGCTTAGGAATATATCATGAAATTAAAATCCATTTAGTCAAAGTTTATTATGTACAAAACAGCTATGTGAACAGTGGCAGAGAAGAAGATGGAAAACACTCAGAAATCAGTAACTTGGGAAAGAACATAAAAAAGGACAGCAAGTTAAATACCGTCAAGGGGCTGTAATAAGTTTTCTAAGCAATGTAGATTAAGAATATGCAGAAGCTTTGTTTATTGAAAATAAATCATGGAAATAGCATTTCATATTTAGAATGATAAGCATCAAGTTTTAGATTTGGAAGGGGCCTAAGAGATCAATTCCCCTTGTCTCTAGTGTGACTTTTTGAAATACTTTTGTCGTCCTTCAAGACTGTATGTACGTCATCAGAATAAACAGTGAACAGGAAGAATATAAGGGGTAAAACATCTCTTTCTTCTGTTCATTTTAGATACTAGTTTTAGAACATGGATTTTGAATCTACCCAGGCTTACCACTGTTTGGTTCATGGGGGACAAATTCTAGAGGAAACAGTTCATATAGAAATTATGGTTTGCATAATTCACTATACAATTTATTACAGAGGTGGCAAAGTGCCCCAGAACCCTAAGTAATTGATTAATAAAATCACATGATTTTAAGAGCAAACATTCCTCAGGTTGAAAGCTTAACTATATACAGAATAATGCAAGATTTTCAGCAGAGGAATGAATAGTTGTAACTCAAAAACTTCTAATTTTGATTTTTAAATGATCATACAATAAAGTTGAATTTTCTGATACAAAGTTCATGAATTTCAATGCATTAACTCTTTGTTGATAGAAATAGTGTGTTACCAGAGCTCTGCCTGGTATAAGAGAGCTGGTTGGGATTCTAAGATTTCAGTGCATACAGAGGTTTTATTTATGCCTAATTTCCTTTAGTTATTCTTTTTCATGCCCCAGTTTCTGATTGATTTTAGTGGAGCTAATCTTGAACAGCTCAAAAATTATGTAATTAATGATGTTCAGCTTAAATTATCTTTTTTTTGTCCTAGACTTGCTGCATGATCTGTAGATGGAATTAAAAGCTGCAGTGGTGCAGTGGGCTGGAGGGTAGGCCTCACTAGCCTTGCTGGTTCCTATGTGCTGGCTCATTAGCTCAAATTTGCTCTTCAGGATATGTCTCAGGCAGAATTTGGCTTCAGGTATAGCCTGCCCAGCCAGTCTGTGGAGCAAGTCTTGTAGTGAGAGATGATGGCAGTGTGTCATGCTGGAATGAGACTCAAAAATACAGAAATCAGAGAGAGAAATATGTCTGAATGATACAGTAAGCACTTTGGGTGCAAAGTAAAGAACAAATGCTGTAACTTCCGTGAGGGAGGGCCATGCTTGTTGGGTCCATCTCCTGGAGCCTAGCACAGTGCTTAATAGACACTCAGTATCCCAGGCGGAGCAAGAGGTAAAGAACCTGCCTGCAATGCAGGAGACATAAGAGATGCAGGTTTGATCCCTGGGTCAGGAAGATCTTCTGGAGAAGGGAATGGTAACCCACTCCAGTATTCTTGTCTGGAGAATCCTCATGGACAGAGGACCCTGGCGGGCTACAGTCTATTGGGTCGCAAAGAGTTGGACACGACTGAAGTGACAGCATGTACACGTTTGCTGTGTGATGAAGTCATGCTCTCTGGAAGCAAGGAGTATGCTATTTAGCTTCAACAATATTCTGCAGTGAGTGCCATAAAAGTGATATTCAGGGTGGGGTGGGGTGGGGCATGTGTGTAAGAAGTGTGAGCTGAATCCTCAAGGTCAATAGGAGTTAAGTTGGTGGAGAAGTGGGAGAAGCAAGAACATTTTCTAGAAATTGAGGCCTTGTGCTCTTGTGCGAAGGTCTGGAGCAAAGTTCACTACTGAACATTCAGAGAACTGCAAGCCCCAGAAGGTAGGGGGAGGCCCTAGGGGCAAAGGGGCAAAGAGGGGAGAGAGAATCAGGACCTTGCATGCTAGGCTGACTTTGATCCTGTAGGCCTCTGGGAACCTGCAATATTTTAAACTATGTTGTGATCTCCAGGAAGAAAGCAATGTGCAGAAATGGAAGGACTGACAGGATCCATCTTCTGCACTGTACCTGCATGAAGTGCAATGTGGTCTTTGCCAGTATTTCAGAACTGAAGCCTGGAGCAGGAGGAGAAGACTAAGGAATGGAGACAGGAGTGGATAATAGAAGTAAAGGAGAAAGATGGCTTTTGGAGGGTCTCCTGTTTCATCAGTGAGTTGTTACTGTCTATACTGGCATTTTAAAAAATCCACATTACAAAGCAGAGGACTGCTTAGTTGGTGCTATTTTGTGAGTACCTAAGACTGGATGCTTAATGTTTCTCACTCTGTTGGTTAAAGCATTATTTGCCTTTACATGGGTCAGTCTAAAATAGTATAGTTAGGATGCTAGGAAAAACTAAAAAGTTTTTCCTTTAAATCTTCACCAAATTCCAGTTGTAAAAGCTTGGTTTTTCCCTCATGCTACATTTATCATTCAGTTTTCCCAAGTGAATGAAGTGTGTGAAATAAACATTTTCAACAAAAGGTCATGGTCCCTGCTTTAGAGGCTTAAAGTAATTGTGGGGGGTCCATAAGTGCCCCATCACCATCTGGGACTATCCACCATTCTTGGCGGATGACAGCACTGATGTTACTGATGATGTTTACAGAACTGCAGCTGGGAACCTCTCTCAGGGAATGTCACTATGTAGGAACAACAGAACTTATGGTCTGCAGCTGTTTTCACGTTTCACACCAGTCCTGGACAGGAAGAACTGTGTATTCTCTCTTAGTGTGGAAGAGGAGCAATCGTCACCAAACTTTTAGTCTTCTAAGGTTCTCAGATCCTACAGCAGCCATAGCAAATGAGTTTTCTTTGTGTAAGAAAGAAAACAGAGTGTGTTTTGCTGTGTGTATGTGAGAGACGTGTGTAAAGAGAAGAGAAAAAATTAAGCAGATACAGCAGAGGGAGAGTAGTACCTACTGTTTAGAATGCTGCATGTAGTTCTACCTGGTATTTTGTTTTGATCCTTGGATGTGCTGTGTGCTTAGTAATTGTCAGTATACATTTTCCTATGAAAGGATGTGTGTGTGCTCAGTCGCTCAGTCATGTCCGACTCTTTGTGACCCCAGGGACTGTATCCTTCAGGCTCCTCTGTCCCTGGAATTTTCCAGGCAAGAATACTGGAGAAGGTTGCCAATTCCTACTCCAGGAGATCTTCCTGACCCAGGAATTGAACCCACATCTCTTGTATCTCCTGCATTGGCAGGCAAATTATTTACCACTGCACACCTGGAAAAGTCCCCTATGAAAGGATATTGTATATAAAATTCTTGGAGTTACTAGGTGAATTATAAAAACACATAGCTCAACTCTTAATACTGTAATAACATTTATGAGATTTTAAGTGTTCTTTTGGATTTGGAAACTCGTCACTTTAAATAACTCTTACCTGGAACACCTCCAACAAACACAGGCTCCCTGTGATCAACTGGTTTTGGATTTAGGGGTCCAACCACGTGGTTCACTTCAGAGTCTACATCCAACTGAACCACATTTGAATCTCTAATAACTGAAACACAGGGAAAAGAGTGGTCATAAGTGATATTGAGGTGATTAATTTTCACATGAAAGGGAATAATTTATTACAGCAATAGCTTTTATTTATTCCAGAATAAACCATACACTTCCCTCTAATCACTGAAAACATCAATGTCTAACCAATCACTAAAATTTTCCTTTGAAAGGCAGAATATTTAGAATACTCTTTCTGATACTTTTTCTTTGCTTTATAAATAATTCATTATTTAAACAATTCCATAAGACTATTCTGGCAGCATTAATATCTTTAAATCACATGTGGATTCAATATACGCATTTTAGTACATTAACATTTGATTCTCTTTTCTTGACTACTTTTAGACTGTCAGTTATTACATATTCTGTCATATAAGTTATATAGACTAAGTTCTTTCAAGTCAGCATGTCAGAGGTGGGTGTATAGGCTCACTTTATCAGGGAAACCCAGGACACACGGCTTTCCTCACCTGTAATTCTGTGCCATCTGCCATCACAGAGACCCTGCTTGGGTGTCACTGAGGTGGAAAAGTCTCTGATGCCGTTGTTGACTTTCACTATGACCTGCAAAAGACAGGGCACATTGTGGAATTTCATTTCATTTCTCCTCACTGAGATAAGATGAGGTTTCTTACATTTACCACAGGGAAGCAAAACTTTGAACATCCAGATATTAGCTTTGCAATTTGAACACAAGGGGTCACTCTTCAGTAGATTAGCGAAAATGTGTTCCTCAGAAAGAGAACAAAATAGAGACACCAGAGAGAAGAGGGGGCAGAGGAACAGTAAGACAGCAATGAATTCCTTTAAAGGTGGAATGTGATGTACAAGGCAGGCAGAGGTACTGATGAAGAGCATGGACTAGAGCCGACTGCCTGGGCTCATACTCAAGCGCGCCTGCTTCCCTCACTCTGTGCCACGTTTTCTCAAGTGATAACTGTAATACTTACTTCACAGAGTTACTGGGACTAAATAAGTTAATCCATATAAAGCATTTAGTAACTGACACACAGTAAGCACCATATAAGGATCTGTTTTCATTGTTATATGGTTTCATAGAATATACTGGAACTCAAATGAAAATCAATTATGTTACATTAGGGACATTGATGAAAATATGCTTCATATTTATTTGAATACTCTCATGAATGTTCTTTAGTATTATTATTTAAGGATGAAAGTGGTGTTTAATTATAACAATTTTTTTTTTTATTTTTAGCAGCTGAAAAGAATGTATGTATGGTATGCATACATATTACAGACAGATGAAAGTTTGCTGCTTCCATTTGTTGTAAAAAATTCCTCTTCTGATTCTTTTATTAAAACCTTTTAATTATTGATTTTTTGGCTTTGTCACAATTTCATGGCTCTTTGCTCTAATCAAATCAATTCCCAACATATGAATCTGAATCCAAAAATTGCCTGCATTTAAACTTTATGTTATAGCTTCCCTGTAGTTTGTTTTTCCCCTCAGTTAGGAAAGATCGATGAAATATTCTGTGAAATAAAACTGCTTCAGATCTAGAATACAAGGTCAGAGAAGACAGACTTGTTAAAACTATTTTTAACACACTACCTGCCCATTTTTCATGTGAACATTTAGGTATTCCCCATTGACACTGTGGCCGTGAACTAGGGTTCCGGAACTGCTTCTGGGACGGACTTCAAATGCAATCTCAAACTTCAATCCAATATTGAAAGACTCATCTGTGGAGAGAAATACTATTAGTTCTCAAGAACAGCAACCTTAATTTTGTAACCATGGCATGATTTTGTAATTGCATATTTTTGCATCTCTTTTGGAAAATTTGATGCATTTTTCAGTAGATAAGTAGAAAGTGTCATTTTCCATGTCAAACACACTGGAAAGCCCTGAGTGGGTCTGAGATAACTAGTATACCATCCCTGTTGTGGAGGGCGGGGTGGAAACAGCATGCTGAAAATACGTCAGGGCTATGGGAGCTCAGGTGAGGAAAAACTGGTTCCAACTAGCAGGACCATTTATTACTTCAAAAGTGAGAAGCAGGAAAGAGCTAACTAGGAAGAACTGGTCTGAACCCAAGTGCAGAGGCTGGGACGTCTGGAGAGCACTGCAGAGGCCAGTGGGGCTGGACCATGCCCTGCGAGTGAGGGTGAGGAAGGGTGAGCAGGGAAGGCCAGCAGGAGCCACACGGGGAAGGGCTCCAGGGCTCCAGTAGGGAAGACAGACTTTACACTGCAGACACTGAGCAAGGGAGCTGACTTCATCAGATCTGTATTTAAAATAATTCTTAAAAAAGATCACTGGAGCCAGTGCTGTAGAACATTTGGGAGGAAAGAGAAAGAACAGCAAAAGCGGTTAGGAGCAGTTTTTGCAGTGATGCAAGAAAACGAATTCTTAAGAATAGCTGTGTTCACTCCAAGAGACTCACTGCAAAGCTGGGCATCTTAATAATGTTCACTTCACGCATCTTCTTATAGGTCACTTTTTAAAGTTTTCCTGCTATTAATGTTTACTGAGAACATAAACTGTGCAGGTTGCTATGCTTTTCAGGCTGTCTAAATCTTTCAGTTCTTTTCACTGAAATTCAATGAAAGGCAGAGGAATGTGCCTGTCGCTGTTTTCGTAGGGATAAAGGAGGAGGAAGGAAAGTAAAATCGTGAACTAGACAAAGAGGAAATATTGCCTCCGGTTATTCTGTTGGACATGGGGAAGGTTTAAGAAGGGATAACTGGCTGCACTGTAAGGTCTTTATTCAGGGCATGTTGAAAGCAGGAACATTCGCCTGTCTTCTTTCTCAGCACCTGTTCTGGTACCCTCCTCACACCTAATGGTTGCTCTATAGAATGCTGTTGGAATGGACTGGATGGTGATTGTGTGTAGTCTGTTTAGGATTTTATTTCCTTATTTTTAGAACTATTATGTTCCATCACTTGGCACGTGGACTGTCATACCAGAGGCACATAATAAAAACTTTGTTGAGTGAGAGTAAGAGCTGAGAATAAAAATCCAGAAAGAAAATTTTTTAAGGATAGCTTTGTCTGCTGGAGCTGCTGGAGAGGGGAGGAAGTGGAACTTTCCTTAGTAGGAATAATGGGTGCTGCTTAGAAGGAGCAGAGAAAAACCCAGTGTGTGAGGTAGCTGAAAGCCCACAGAGGTTAGACCACGGGTGCAGCACAGAAAGTCTATTGGAGCCAAGATGGTCCATCCCCAGAGGGATGGCAGCTGTGGAAGCACTGGCTGGGGAAAGCAAACAGGGACTGGGATGGTCCCTGTGTCTATTTGGATGGCAGCAGAGGAGAAAGGTGGCCCTTAGGAAAAGTGACCATTTTCAAGGGCTGAGTTTGATATTCTGGTTTTTAATTTTGGGCCCAATATCCCTGTTAGCCATCTCCAGGAAAGAAGTATTTCATGATTTATGTTTTAACATAAGTCATTGTTACCTAGGACCACGTAACCTCCTTCTGTTGAGAAGTATGTTCCTATTTCCATTGGACCTTCGAAACAAGGAGTCACGCTAAATGTCTGAGAAGCGGAGGTGATGGAGGCCCCATTGAGCTGAAGGTTGCTGAGGCAGCCACTGAAGCTGTAGACCGAGTTTATCTGAGAGGAGAAGACATTTCTTAAAATCCATTTTCTCAACACTCACAAACGCACCAGTGAAGGGATTTGTGTCCTGAGAGGAACCCAGTAATTTCTTGCCCTATTGGTTTTAGCTATCTGAATGATCAATCATTTTCTAGGCTGTTGCTTTTTAAGAGCTCTTTGAAGCTAGAATTCTGTATTAGGTAATAACAGCCTACCATAATTAACGTATAAAAATTTCAACATTTTTCACTGAACAAGGTAAATTGCAGCTGTGGTTTTCAAACTGAATTAGAAATATTCTCATTTGTTTTTCTTCAAGAAAGACAGCTGTGCCCTAGATCACCTAATGCTGATGAGGGCTAGCAAAGAACTAAACTTTTAAATCTACCATGGTTAAATAAACAGCGGAGAATTTGCTTTATTGGCTTGTGTTTGAGCATTTATCATACCACAGGATGTGAAACACGGGCCACTTTAGATAACCGATTTCACAGTTTTAGAAATCTTTCTTTTAAAGAAGCTGTCATGGAATTGGGGCTACTCATCTAAAATCAAATTAAATATGAACATTCCCCCCATTTTTGCTTTACACACACATATTAATGGATCTTTGTTGTTGTTATTTAGTCGCTAAGTTGTGTCTGACATTTTTGCGACCCTGTGGTCTGTGGCCTGCTAGACTCCTCTGTCCATGGGGTTTTCCAGGCAAGAATACTGGAGTGGGTTGACATTTCCTTCTCCACGGGATCTTTCTGACCCAAGGATCAAACCTGAATCTCCTGCATTGGCAGGCAGATTCTTTACCACTGAGCCACCAGGGAAGCCATTTAATGGATTTCAGAAGTGTATTCTTTGTGTTAAAGTCAAACCTGTATTTATATTAAAAATAAACTTAGTCCTTTGATGCATTCCTTTATTGCTAAATATTTTTGAAGATCCAATATTTTAAACATTTAAATTACAAAAGTAATGTTGTTTTCTTCTACCATATCCTCATGTCCCCCACATTTCCTTGTACAATTACAAAGTGTGTGTGTGTGTGTGTGCATGTGTAGGAAATGAAAATGAGGTCATAGTTCACATAATGGCCTGAAAGTTTTTTTTTTCACCCAACTATATATAATATAATGACTTCCTTTTTTTTGGGTAATTTTTTCGGGCTGTGCCTTGCAGCTTGCAGGATCTTCGTTCCCCGAGCAGGGACTGAACCCAGGCCTGGGCAGTGAAAGCAGAGTCCTCGCCACTGGAGCACCTGGGAATGCTCTTTTGGGTGTTCTTTAAGACTAAAAGCATGGGTACTTGCTGAACAAGCAAGCATCCCCTTGAGACATGACTTTGTATGACAGTTTATACCTTCATCTCACCTCTACCTTAGCATCAAAAGATCACTCTGGGCTTTGTGACGTCACAGGGTGGACAGACAACCATAAAGCAGTACCCACTCATGTATCCCATCTCCAGCCAAAGTACAGTTTTACTTTTGCCAGTTTTCTAACCATAAAGCGAGGGCTAGATTAAATAATCTTCCAGCTCTAAAGGTCGATGGCTCTACCTGATCACACTTGGCTTACCTGGACATTTTTCACAGCCCTTCCAGGAGCCACACCTCCCAAATAAATAGGACCCCTGATTTTCCAGTCAGCTCCTGTAGGGGGAAGACTTTCTTCTAAGACTCGAAGTCCATCAATTATCATTCGGCCGCTGCTCTTTTCCCGAATAAATATCACCTTGATGGAGAGAAGGACAAAAGCGTATCTTTAGTACATCCAAAGCTTAGTGGGAAGGCTGTGTTGCTTCTCCTCTCAACTGTGCTATCATTTGCAGTGCTGCAGAAGTTCTTTAAAGAGTAGTCCTTTCACTGAAGGTCAGGAATTTGTCTCTTCTTTTAAACCCTGATTTAAAGTTACAGGCTTAATCTCTGAATACAGTTTATGATTAGCAGAGTTCTCTGTCCCAGCTGGCAGCCCACATGCTCTTGCTCCTAAATTTAACTATAATTAATTGTAATGCAGCTGACATTGCTTATTTTCCCCACTATACACACACTGAATTGTTTTGATATTTGGGTTATTCTACCTGCTGTATCCTTTCTTCCTAGTAATCCAGCTGACATTGCTTACTTTTCCCACTATACACACACTGAATTGCTTTGATGTTTAGGTTATTCTACCTGTTGTATCCTTTCTTCCTAACAGATTTACTCTATTTTCTACCTTCCATAGCTTAGTCTATGAGACACTCAGCAATCATAGAAAATTTAGAATATTATAGGCAGTGGAAAAAAACCCAGTCAAGTGAAAAATCCTTAGAAACCAAACTTCAGCTTATACTGGCCACCGATATTTTGTTTAAAATAACTGCACTAAAAATATTTGATCTGTCAAAAAATTATACTCAGTTATATTTCTTTTAAAATAATAAGCTTCAAGATTTTTATAATAAACTAAAGAAAGTTTCTGAAACTGAACTCTGAACATATAGCAACAGAATTTGTAAATGGATGTTTCTAGAGAAACCACTAGTGGGGTATTAGAATGGTGGACATTTGCTGATAATAATATTCTCTGCCTTCAACTTACATCATGCCACAATCCATCATTGTATTTCTCCTGGCTTCTAATCTTCAGTTTCTTGTGGCCAACATTAAACATGAAAACCAAGCGGCCATGGGCTAAGAACAGGGTCATGAAGTCATTCTCTTCTTGATCTGAGACATAGAAAATCATCCCATGGGAGGAACGTGTTTTCAGACGAATGGAAAACTGGGATCTGGAAAATGAGAAGGAAAAGCTTACCACTTATCAAAGAAGACTGTGATCTCTAACTTCCCAAGACAATACAGCGTACGGAAGAATAAAGCCATCTGATCTAGTCCCAAGCAACGTTACTTCTAATTACACCTTGTTATTATTAGTGAATATTGGGTAAGCACTGCTAATTCAAAAATGTAAATCCTTCTCCATTTCCTCATACGACAGGGATAAATCCCACATTTAAGAAAGTGTTCTTTTAGTAAATGCTGGAGAAAATGTGGAGAAAAGGGAACCCTCTGGCACTGCTGGTGGGAATGTAAACTGATACAGCCACTATGGAGAACAGTGTGGCGATTTCTTAAAAAACTAGGAATAAAACTACCATATGCATGAGTGCTAAGTCACTTCAGCAGTGTCTGACTCTTTGCGACGCCATGGACTATACCCCACGAGGCTCCTCTGTCTGTGGGATTCTCCAGGCATGAATACTGGCGTGCACTGACATGCCCTCCTCCAGGGGATCTTCCTGACCTGGGGATCAAACCCACACCTCTTCCATCTCCTGCACTGGCAGGTGGGTTCTTTATCACTAGCGCCACCTCAGAGGCCCAAAACTACCATATGACCCAGCAATTCCACTGCTGAGCATATGCCCTGAGAAAATCATAACTGAAAAAGACACCAGTACCCCAATGTTTATCGCAGCATTATTTACAATAGCCAGGACATGGAAGCAGCCTAGACGTCCACTGACAGGTGAATAAAGAAGTTGTGGTACATATGTATAATTGAGTATTCCTCAGGCATAAAAAGAAAAGAGTTTGAGTCAGTTCTAGTGAGGTGGATGAACCTAGAGCCTGTTACTACAGAATGAAGAAGTCAGAGAAAAACAGGTTTCATAAAATCACACATACATATGGAATACTAGAAAAATGGTTTTGATGAACCTATTTGCAGGGCAGGAATAGAGACGCAGACACAGAGAACAGACTTGTGGACACAGTGAGGGAAGGAGAGGGTGGGACCAACTGGGAGGGTACCATGGAAATGTATACCTTATCACATGTAAAACAGATAGCTAGTGGGAAGCTGCCATATAACACAGGGAGCTCAAACCAGAGATACCTAGAGGATTGCGATGGGGTGGGGGTGGGAGGGAGGTTCAAGGAGGGGACATATATATAATTATGGCTGATTCACATTGTCGTATGGCAGAAACCGACACAACATTGTAAAGCAATTATCCTCCAATTAAAATTTTTTTTAAAAAAGTGTTGCTTCAGTAAAGGATAATATCATGTCTTGCTTTGAAAAAATGATTGCACTTAATGTAGTAAAAATCTTTATGCTAAGGAAGCTTCATGTAGACAAAATACTATACAGCAATTAATATGCATACAAAAATTTGCATAGAAACAATAGGATTTATGTACTATCTAAAATACAGATTCAGTTTTCTCCCCATAAAAATTAATCAATAGATATCACATGCTAAATACAGCTACCAGAATGTGTAGAACTCATATAAACTTTCTAGAAATTCAGCTTTAGGCCACAGGTAAGATACATTTATTAAGCTAATTTCCAGTTTGATTAACTCTGTATTTTTCCAGAAGAATACAAAATACTGATTCTGCCTATTAGGAAAATAGGAAATTAGGAGTTTCTTATTGAATCCACTGGTGGTATGAATGTCTGAAAGAGCTAGATAAGAGTATCTGGGTGCTACATACTTTAAAAGAAATCTTAAATAATCCTAAATAACTTGGAGAGCTGTGAAACAACAGGAAGAGGCGATGAACTTTAGAGATAGCTTGAGGGTCAACAGAGACACAGTGCATTTGTATTTTTAGTGTCTTTCCTTATTAACCTTCCAGCAGTTCAGATGCATTCCCACTTACAGTCTGAAATCAATTTGTGTCAGAAAGGGAAGGTGACAGTAAGGTTAGATGATAAGTCATTTAAAATTTCCCCCATTTTCCTTTCTTTGATTGTCTTTTCTTTTTCATTAAGTACAGCAAACTCCTAGGACAATGCTGTTATATGCACCTTACTTTTGGGAAGAAAGTCACTGAGAATGTTATTTATTGGGCAGTATGAATCATGTGCTATTTAGTATTTGTTTTGATGAAAAAAAGAACAAGATTAAAGCAGCACAGAAAAATTATAGGGAAACGAAGAAAATATGGTAAGTAAGGATGAAGCCCAGCCATGGCATCGAGTTTCTAAACGAATAGTGTGTTACTTTACTTTTCACCAAAATCTCCTTTTAGGTGTTCAAACTCTTGACGGCTGTTGGCTGTCCCTCCGTACTGATAGGCGTGCTCTATCGCTCTAGGGCTGTTGGAAAGCTGGCAGTGTGAGTCTCTCGGAACACTCCTCTCCAGGAATTTCAGGCCAACAGGATCCCACGAAGGAGCATCTTTACTTTTCTCTCCCTGTAAGCATAGGAAATGACTCATTTAAGGGATAAAACTGACATAGTAGTAGCAAAAATTCACTTTTAATTTTTTATCATTAACAATGATCATTAAATAATTAAAGTGTATATTCTTTGTACATATTACACTCGTAAAATATCAGACCTCTCCATTCCTCTACTACCATAGCAAATGCCAGCAGTAGCTGCAGCAGTAACAGATGACAACAGAGTATGTTAACAAACCCCAAATTCCCATTCACAGTCTGAAAACAATTTGAATACTGAACCCATAGAGACAAGTGTTCTGAGATTAAATTAAACGCACATTTTAATCAATGGTGGAAAATGAAAAAATTGGCAATAAAGACCCCTGAGAGACTCAATAAATAAAATCCTCATATCATACGTAACAATACCACTTGAATACACATATTATTATTTATATATCCTGCATAAAAAGTTAAAAGCTTAGTAACATCTTCAAAATATTTTTTTAAGAATGTTTTGGGTGGTAAGATATGTAGCAAACTTAGGTGACAGGATATAGAACAATTTTAAAAAATTAGTTTGTGCTCTTAAAATTGCACTATTGATTTTAAAATTTACAGTTCTGAAACTACAGACTAATATTTAATGGTTATTTAGTCAAGTTTCTGAAGCAAAAGTAAATGCAAGTAAATCTGAACGTTCAGTCATTTACTCATTTATTCAAGCAAATGTTTACTGAGTACCTAATAGGAGTGAAGAAGAAAAAGAAAACCAATGTTTCTGCGTGCCTTCAGCAGGTAGTGTGTGGTGGGGAACAGAAAGGTGAGTGAGACATGGTTCCTGTTTTTTAAGGACTGATAATTGATTTGGTTTTTAAACAACAAATTGGAAGACAGGCTGGAGCTGGATAGGAAGGGCCTTAGATGACTTGGTAAAGGATGGGGTTTTATATTTTAGGTGATGAGAAGCACCACAGGTCTGAAAAGCAGGGAGTGGCCTGATCTGATCCACTTGGGAAGAAATCTTGCAATAAAGTAAGGATGGAGAGAGAGGAAATATTTGGAGCTAGGGAGAGCTGGAGAACACAGCGAGTCAGGTTGAGACGCAGGATCAGAGGAGAGAGGACAATTTCTGATTCAGGATTGCAGAATGAACGCACATAGCTTTCCCCCTCCCTAATTCCCATCGAAATGTCAGAAGAACTATACACATAAAAATAAATCCACCGTAGTCCTGGAAGTATAGGGGGAATTCTACTAGTCAAACAAAGCAGTGTGGAATTTCCATAAAACAATATTGTAATACAGACTGGAACAGACTGACTATGTATATATATGTCTTGGTTGTGCTGGGTCTTCGTGGCTGTGCACGGGCTTTCTCTACTTGGGGCAAGCGAAGAGCGTGTAGGATCTTCCTAGACCAGGGATTGAACCCGCATCCCCTGTGTGAGCAGGTGGATTCTTAACCACTAGACCACGAGGGAGCCCAAAACTCTTAATCTCATATGGAAAAAGATAAGACCCCCCCCAAAAGTCTGTGTTCCAGGCAAATCCAAGAAATTAAGGAAATGCACATCAAACCCACAGTGAGATATCACCTCACACTTGTCAGAATGGCTATCATCGAAAAGAACATGAATTGGTGAGATGTGGAGGAAAAGGTATCCTCTTACACTGTTGGGGGGAATGCAGACTGGTGCAGCCACTGTGGAAAGTAGTATGAAGGTATCTCAAAAAACTAAAAATATAACAGAACTACCATATGACCCAGCAATTCCACTCCTGTGTATATATCCAAAAATAACACAAAAACTCTAATTTGAAGAGACACATATACCCAATGTTCACAGCAGCATTGTTTACAACTGCCAAGATATGGTATCAAACTAAAAGACCATCAAGAGATGAATAAAGAAGATACATACATTATACACATACACACACACGCTGGACACTACTCAGTCACAGAAAGAACAGAATTTTGCCATTTGCAGCAACATAGGTGGACTTGCAGAGCATTATGTTAAGTGAATAAGTCAGAGAAAGACAAATACTGTGGAGTATCTTTTATATGTGGAATCTAAAAAAGACAACAAACTAGTGAATATAACAAAAAGAAGCAGACTCAGAGAGAGAACAAACTAGTGGTCACCAGTGGCGAGGGGCAATACAAGGGTGGAGAGTAAGAAGTACAAACTATTAGGTATAAAAGAAGCTACAAGGATATATTGTACAACATGGGGATTATGGCCAAAATTTTACATTAACTATAAATGGAGTACAACCTTTAAAAATCGTGAATCATTATATACTGTATACCCGTAACTTATGTAACATTATACAACTATATTTCAATTAAAAAAACAAATAAAATAAAATAGGGATTAAGGCTGGCCTCACTGATCAGATGAGAGTTGGGCAATCCTTGAGGAGAAGCTGTCAATGCAGATATTTGGGGGAAGCATGGTCTAGGTAAGAGAAAAGCTCAAGGGAGGATCTTGAGGCAGGAGTGTACCTGGCTTGTTCTAGAAACAGCCGGTAGATCAATAGGAGGAGAAGAGCGAGTGAGAACAAGGGCCTCTTATGACACTGTAGGAACTTCAGCGTTTACTCTGAGTGCAGTGGGAGGGCCATTTTGAACACAGAAGTAACATGATGAGGCATGTTTAAAAGGATCTGGTTGTGTGCTGAAAATATACTATCGGGGAACAGGGTAAAACAGGGCGGTCTGCTGGGAGGCTGTTACAGTAATTCAGATGAGAGGCGACAAAGGCTGGGACCAGGATGGGAGCACTTGATGGCATTGTTTACATTGGGCCAGGACGGAGTAGGGAGGGTCAGACTGAAAGAATGAGAAGGAACTGGACTTTCATTTGTAATGAAGGCAAATAATGTACATGCTAGGTGTAAAACGAATGAGAGAATAGTCATCAGTGACTGCAATTTAAGACTCAAGATTTTGAATGCAAAGTCACTCTAGGTGATGGCACAGATCAATTGTGGATGTGAGTGGTTAAAAGGAAGGTCAAGGAAGGAGGGAAAAACAAGGTAAGATCAGAAACCAATGATTTCTAGGATTGTGACAGAAACTAGAGGCTGTTATGCAACAACAAATGATACTAGAGAATGATCACAGTAAATAGTATATATTTTTATATAAAATACAGAGCAATTTTAACCACTGTAATGAAAAGCAGTTGGAAGTAAGAGCAAAAGCTTATTCAAACTGTTTCTTTGGGAATAAGAACTGATACAACAAATCTGGTAAACTGCAATATCAGATACTACAGAAATCATATCTTTCATACAAACACAGTTGCAAATGAGTAAATTCAATAAAGCACCAGTGACTAGAATGTATGTGTGGAATACAAGGGCGATCTAGAAGTTGGCGCAGCATTATCTTTTACCTTTTTATTCTGATTTGTTTTAGGCTTTGAGGAATTTCTTCCTTTTTTGTGAAGGAGAAGCAATGGTGAAGACTCAATGGGACACTCATAAAGAGAAGTGTGGACCTTTTCAGAATACCGCTGGAAATCTTCGACGTCTACATCTCTATCCAACCTGTGTTTGTAACAGAGGAAAGAAAAATCTTAAGAATGTTGTTGAGAATTACATGATGAAGCTGTGGAAGTCAAAGAACTTTAGCAATTAATGTGTGTGTGTGTGTGTGTGTGTGTGTGTGTGTGTGTGTATGTATGTGATGGGTCTTTATCCATCAACCACTATCTTAACTAGAACCCTTTAAATGATCATTTAACCAATTAACCAACAACTCTGTGCCTGGCACCAGCACACTGACAGAGGAACATGCCTTCCCTGACCATGTCCTGGATAATGAGGACCTCATCGGTGTTATTTAATCTGTATTAAATTCCTCCCTTGCATGTTTCTGAACTCAGGGGGTTCTCATCGTCTTTGTTAAGGATAAAACAACATGGTACTCTACCGAATGGGAGAAGATACTTGCAAACAATATATCTGATAAGGGTTTAATATAAAAAATACACGAAGAACTCACACAAATCAACATAAAAACCAAACAACTTGATTGAAAAAGGGGGCACAGGACCTAAACAGACATTTCTCCAAAGAAGACATAAAGACAGAAAATTGACACGTGAAAAGATGCTTAACATCACTGATCATCAGGGAAATGCCAATCAAAACCACAAAGAGATACCACTCACCTGTCATGATGCCTATCATAAAAAAGACAAGATACAATAAGTGTTAGTGAGGATGTGGAGAAAAGGGAACCCTCACGTTTTGTTGGTAGGAATGTAACTTAGTGCAGCCACGATGGAAAATAGGCTTCTCAAAACATTAAAAAAAAACTACCATATGATCCAGCAATTCCATTGGTGGGTATTTACCAGAAGAAAACAAAAAGACTGATTTGAAAAAGATACATGCACCCCTAGTCTCACTGCAGCATTATTTACAACAGCCACAATATGGAAGCAACTCAAGTGTTGACTGATAGATGAATGGATAAAGATGGAGTATGTATATATATATGAAATATTATTTAGCCATGAAAATTAAATCTTGCCATTTGTGACATGGATGGATTTAGAGGGTATTATGTTAAATGAAATAAGTCAGATGGAGAAAGACAAGACTATATGATTTCACTTAAAAGTGGAATCTAAAAAACAAAACAAACAACAAAACAGAGTCACAGATACAGAGAGCAAATGGGTGGATGCAGAAGGGGAGGTGTGAGTCCAAAATTAGTGAAAAGGATTAAGAAGTAAAAACCTCCACTTATAAATAAGCCATGGGCATGTAATAAACAACATAAGGAATATAGTTGATAATATTATAATAACAGTATGGAGACAGATGGTTAATAGACTTATCTTGGTGAGTACTTCATATATGCAAATGTCTCCTGAGAAACCTGTATGTGGGTCAAGAAGCAACAGTTAGAACTGGACATGGAACAATGGACTAGTTCCAAATTGGGGAAGGAGTACATCAAGGCTGTATAATGTCACGCTGCTTATTTAACTTATATGCAGAGTACATCATAAGAAATGCCAGGCTAGATGAATCACAAACTGGAATCAAGATTGCTGGGAGAAATAGAAACAACCTCAGATATGCAGATGATACCACTCTAATGTCAGAAAGTAAAGAGTAACTAGAGAACTTCTTGATGAGGACAAAAGAGAAGAGTGAAAAAGCTGGCTTAAAGCTCAATAGCCAAAAAACTAAGATCATGGCATCCAGTTCCATCACTTCATGGCAAATATATGGGGAAAAAGTGAAAGCAGTGACAGATTTTATTTTCCTGGGCTCCAAAATCACTGCAGATGGTGACTGCAGCCATGAAATTAAAAGAGGCTTGCTCCTTGGAAGAAAAGCTATGACAAACCTAGAGAGCATATTAAAAAGCAGAGACATCACTTTGCTGACAAAGGTCTGTATAGTCAAAGCTATGGTTTTTCCAGTAGTCATGTATGGATGTGACAGTTGAACACATAAAGAAGGCTGAGCACTGAAGAATTGATGCTTTTGAATTGTGGAGCTAGAGAAGACTCTTGAGAGTCCCTTTGACTGCAAGGAGACCAAGCCAGTCAATCCTAAAGGAAATCAACCCTGAATATTCATTGGAAGGACTGATGCTGCAGCTGAAGCTCCAATACTTTGGCCACCTGATGTGAAGAGCCGACTCATTAGAAAAGACCCTGATGCTGGGGAAGATTGAAGGCAGGAGGAGAAGCAGGTAGCAGAGGATGAGACGGTTAGATAGCAACACCAACTCCAAGGACATGAGTATGAGCAAACTCAAGGAGATAATAGAGGACAGAGGAGCCTGGTGTGCTGTAGTCCATGGGGCTGAAAACAGCCAGACCTGACTTAGAGACTGAACAACAATCAGATGTCAAATCACTATGTAGTATACCTGAAACTAACATAATATTGTACATCAACGAAATTTCAACAAGAGAAAATTAATGAAAAAATAGTCATGCATTAAATTAATATAAAAAAGACTTCCTTAAACTGGTGAGGATGATTTGGATATGTTGCTCTGTATTGTACCACTGACAGTAAGTACAGAAATAACCACATTTAATATTCACAGTTGCTGTATGCTATGTGCTTTATGTACATTATCTCAATTAATCCTCATAACAAGTTTACCAAGTGGGCCCTATTATTATCTGCATTTTGCAGCTGAAGAAACAAAGGCATACTTAGCCGATGCCATACAAAAATTAAAAGGCAAAAAACTTACACACAAACCGTGTGTCAGTTTTTCAAGCACATGCAAGCATTTAATGACTACCCTCTTATGCCCCCAATATTTCATAGTTCTTTCATAGTTTTAATAAGGTAAATGTTTTAATTATCAACTTGAACGTCTTTACTGATCATGCAGATTTATGAATACTAAAAATACTGTACCTGGTGAAGTAGGCATTACTTATACATCCGGTGAAATTAGCATACTGGGGAGTGATGGGTGAGCCGCCGAAGTAGAACTTCTTTTCACCTGCTTGGGTCTGCTCCACTTTCCCTCTGGTAGGGTTCTTACTCCCAAGTCTGCTCTTATCTACTATCAACTCATATCTGTAAGGGAAAAAGCTTTTTTAAGCACTACAAGGCTAACGTATTGCTTGAGTTTCGTTCTAGGGTATATGCTTTCTCATGGAATTGGGAAATGAAACATTTGGTTAATGACAAGATAACAAGTTGCCAGAATCTTTGTGAGGCTCAGGATAAAACGGATGAATATTTCTATATGCAGAAAAGGCTCTCCAAATCATGGCTGTAATTTAAACTCATAGAAGCAGGTTCGAATGACTAGTCATCAGAAACTTCTTTTATTTTTGGTGTGGAAAAATCAGAACATAAATCGTGGTGATCATTTAATCTTATTTGTGGGAAGCTATTTTCATTCTAAAGCACATTGACAGTGATTGGAAATGGTATCTTGAAACGACCTATTAACATTTTCTTTTAACGGGAGGGCTCCCCAGGAATGGACGCAGAATAGGAGCAGTCTGCAACAGAAAATTCATTGCTTTTACAGAAAGAATTTTCCTTTTATGAAAGAGAAATACAGTATCACACACTTTAAAGATAAAGTTAAGACTTTTTAAAGTGAAGTTAAACTGTTAGTCACTCAGTCATGTCTGACTCTTTGTGACCCCATGGACTGTACCCACCAGGCTCCTCTGTCCATGGAATTCTCCAGGCAAGAATACTGGAGTGGGTTGCCATTTCCTTCTCCAAAGACACTTTAAAATGTGACCATAAATGTAACTTTCTCAATTGTTTAATTAAAACCTAATGAAACCTGTTGCTTGTTAAGTTATTCTATGTACAAAACACTGCACTCCATTTAGTTTCAGTGGTATGTACTGGTACTTCCCTCAAGGAAATAATAGCTTATGGTTTCACTGGGAAAATTTTTATATACTTGTTAATTAATTTTATAGTAATTTATTTGGCATGTTTTAAAAATTAACAGCAATTTTTTAAAAAAGTAAGTTGTTCCTTCTACCGTTTTTTTAAACACTAGAAAGGTAATAAGAGATAGTCTATTATTAGTAGTGGTCACTGGACGAATTCATGTCCTACAGGTAAAGCCACCTGGTGGAAAGAACATAAAGTGAGGAGCGATACCTTGCTGGGGAGACGGAGGTAATGATGAAGTGGGACAGCCCATCGTTGTACTGCTTATCTGCGGACTGCACCTTGATGCCCTTCACATCCATGATCACGGTGCCATTATTCAATGAGATGGAGAACACGTCTGGCTGAAATGCAAGCACAGGTGTTTTAACAATACCACAAGGTGGGTATGTTTTCAACGTTTACTTATGGGACTGCTTAGAGGAACACACAACACATGAGAGGTTTGCTTGAAAAACTATTTCTATGAACAGCCAAGAAAATACTCTATTGCCTGGATTGTTATGTTACTTGTAAACTTAGACACATTTCAGTGGAAAGAGGAATTTCCTGTATCTGAACTGAAAATTTCAGGTGATGTTGTCATGCTAAGGAGCTGCTATCCCAGTGTCAGTTACTTTCTTTACTCAAGCATTGCTCTTCTGTCATCAGCCTCACTTTTGAAAAACCAGTATTTTAATTTCCTTGGGGATGTAGTGAGATGACTAGGCAAGAGTTATTTTGCTATTGTGGCTTTTAAAAATGTTTCACTTTCCAGCTGTGGTATATATACACAATGGAATATTACTCAGCTATTAAAAAGAATGCATTTGAATCAGTTCTAATGAGGTGGATGAACCTGGAGCCTATTATACAGAGCAAAGTATGTCAGAAAGAAAAACACCAATACAGTATACTAACACATATATATGGAATTTAGAAAGATGGTAACGATGACTCTATATGCAAGACAGCAAAAGAGACACAGATGTAAAGAACAGATTTTTGGACTCTGTGGGAGAAGGCGAGGGTGGGATGATTTGAGAGAATAGCACTGAAACATGTATATTATCATATGTGAAACAGATCATCAGTCCAGGTTCGATGCATGAGGCAGGGTGCTCAGGGCTGGTACACTGGGATGACCCTGAGGGATGGGATGGGGAGGAAGGTGAGAGGGGGGTTCAGGATGGGGAACACATGTACACCCATGGCTGATTCATGTCAATATATGGCAAAACCACTACAATACTGTAAAGTAATTACCCTCCAATTAAAAAAAAAAAGAATAGAAAAAAAGAAAAAAAAGTTTCACTTTCCATCTACAGAGGCAGAAAAATTAAAAAATAGCAGAAGTTAATATCTATTTTTCTGAATTTCTTTATTGTCTGGCAATATTCCTTAAAATATTGGCAAAATGATAGTCTTCCTTTTCTTCTCCGATATGGGCCTCAATCTCTCTCTACAGTTAGATCTCAACATAAATAAGGTCACCAAACTTTTATAAATGTTACTTTATTGTTCACATAGTATTAGTGTATCTTTGTTCAGTTCAGTTCAGTAGCTCAGTTGTGTCTGACTCTTTGCGACCCCAAGGACTGCTACCCATGGACTGTAGCTAAAGTTCTACAGCAAATTCAAAAACTATTTCATAAATAGTTTGAGTCACACATATGTTAGTACTGTATATATACACTGAGGTTCTTAACATATTTTGTGCTGTGACTTTTTTGGTAGTTTGGTGACACATATGGGCTCCTTCATAAAATATTTTAAAATCGCTCAACAAAATATGTAGGAATACAAAGGAAACCAATTATATTGAAATACAGTTTCAAAATACTGAAATAATAAATATGTGATATATATGTACTTCTACATTAAGGTGCTAAATAATCAAATCTAGTAGCAGATCTAAAAACTACTTTAATTTAGAAGTAGCAATAAACAAAAATGGTATTTTTAGATATATATGACAACTATAACATGAAATGAAAAATACCTTTAATTTCTACTAAAGACAAAATCATAGGTACTGCTAATATTACTGTGGTTTGTTGCTGACATTCACAATTGAAGAAAATGCTAAATTTTAGTTAGAGAAAATATTTAATTTTTTCTCACCTAGTTCACAGATCCACTGAATTCTCTCATGAACTCCTTAGGGAGGTTTATGAAGCCCAGGTTAAAAACTCCCATATGATATATTTACAATATTTTACAAACTGTTTGAAATGAGACATTCCATGTGTGTACAGGAGTCAAAATTAATCTGAATTGAAAATTACTTTTAATGTGCTTAGAAGGATTTTTAATAGGCAAAACAATTACCACAAAGAAGTTTCCACCACAAAAAACAAATACTTACCCCTGATGCATAATAGAACAGTAATCCATTTGGCTGTAACGTTCGGAAATTAAAACCTCCTTCAAAGCCATCAAAAAAAGATATTTTCTGACTTGAAGCAATGTAACTCTGTCCATTGAAATATGCTCTGCGAGATATCTGTGTGCCAAAGAAAGTATGAATATAGAGTTTGTGATAATTATCAAATGCCTAAAATGTCCATTTCCTACATACCAAAGACCTTATCTGCTAGCTCCTATATTAATAGTTATGTTTTAATTTCTGGCTTATGCTAGAATTCAGGCCTGTTAACCTTCCTTCTGTATGCTATTAACAGATGGGGTTTCAGCTTGCCTACTTCCTCCATTGTGAGTGAGTGAAGATGCTCATGTAGCCTCTCTGGGCTTTGGAGCCCCAGCCATTGAAGGGTGAAGCAACTGGACAAGTCCAGAGGATTCCCATAAGCCTTTTTAACCTAATGATCCTTCTGTCTGCTGGTGGCAGAAAGGAACCCAAGGGGTACACAGGATCACAGAGAAAAGAGTTTTTTCAGCTTTTAAGAGAGGTAAGTTTCTTGTCTATTTATTAAAAACCTTTCAATTGTGTACTTACGAGAGAGTCTTCTGGGCATCCATAGCCAACTCCCAGGGTTTCTGTCTGTTCTAATAAATTGAAATCCTTCTTTTGGAACTGGAAGCCCTTCATGCATCCTCTGAAGTTGATATCTAGGGGAAGGTGTGCTCTTAAGGTCCTGGAAAAGAAAATCAATCTTTACTGATACAGCTATGATGATGATGATGGTGGTGGAGGTGATGATGATGTCACCCTACATATGCAGAATGTAAAATTAGATTTTATTTACAGTTATTTTTAATAGCTTTACAGTTATTCCCATTTTCATGCTTTCTTTCATAAGCACACAGTAATTTCTAATCTTTGCATACAGAACAGCTTTATTCTGCATACAGAACAGCTTTATTTATGGGGTCAATTTGTTTACTTCTTTATAGTTTTCAAGATCTTTTAACTTAAATCAGCTCATTTTATCTTTATAACAATTCAGTAAGTTAGCTGGTGATGCTATTCTTTCCCTTTTATAGCTGATTAATAAGTTGAACGATAATGAACTGACATATGTATAGGTCAAAAACTGTGAACTCTTGGCAGTTTCACATGGTTTATCTGTAAAATGAAACTAAGAAATATTAAGTCTTTTTTTTTTCCTATGTCACAAGCAGAAAGTTAGGATTCGAACCCAGGTCTTCAGTTGTCCACTAATCCTACTTGAGTCATGAACCCACTTACATGTCTTATTTGCAACACAATAATCAACCAAGGATAGAGAAGTTTTCAATGAATGTTCGGATTTTGGAGCAATAGGAAAGTGAGAAATCCTTTATCTTTAAGATCAAAGACGACATTTTGCTCAAAACAGTACCCATCACTATGTCTAATAGATAGGAAGTCCCCAAGAACATAATTTTGGATACTGAATGAATATGAAGTTAATTCTGAGTAAGTTACAATGACTTCAATGTATTTTAGATGAACACTGACCAAACTAAGGGGTAACAGTCCCACTGTATTCTGCTCTCACAAGATCATGTCTGGATGACATGCTAATTGATAGATTAAGGTGCACATATAGCAACCACAATGGTTAAAGATCCCAAGTGACATGGCTGAAGGAATTGAGGATATCTAGTTTGGAAAATAAGCTTAAAGTTGGAGGTCTTATCCCAGAAAAATTAGCATTTCTGGAGAATGACTGTGGGTAGTGACGTTTATAAACAGTCTCCAGGTCATTCTAATGGGAACCAGGGTTGAGAGTGACTAATGCTGTCTCTCAGTTCAGGATCTCTCATGCTATGAACTGATTGTAATAAGAGATAGCTGAATTTTTGAATATATCAGAATAATATTTCATTATACTTAATTTGGGTTTCCCAGGCAGTGCTAGTGGTAAAGAATGTGCCTGCCAAAGCAGGAGACATAGGTTTGATCCCTGAATCGGGAAGATCCCCTCGCGGAGGGCAGGACAACTCACTCCAGCATTCATGCCTGGGAAACCCCATGGACAGAGCAACCTGGTGAGCTACTGTCCATAGGGTTGCAAAGAGTTCACACAACTGAAGAGACTCAGCATGCACACATACTTAATTCATGAGGCTTCCCTGGTGACTCAACAGTAAAGAATCTGCCTGCAAATGCAGGAGACATAAGTTCGATTTCTGGGTGGAGAAGATCTCCTCGTGGAGGAAATGGCAGCTCCCTCCAGTATTCTTGCCTGGGAAATCTGATGGACAGAAAAGCCTGGCAGGCTACCGTCCATGGAGTCACAAAAGAGTCAGACACAACTTATCGACGAAACAACAACGACAACATACTTAATTCATATCTCCTGGGGCAGGCTTAAAATTTTGGTTTACTCTCAGATACTATTTGAGAGTTCAAATAACTCTAAACTAATACTAAAACAAAAGTAAATGGACACAACACCTCTTTGCTTTCACACATGCTCCACCTCTCCTTTGTGGATGAGAAATACTGCATGGGACTACGTTCTAAGAGTAGTAAATACAGACTTTTGTAGATCATGTTTGCCTGATGCTAATTTAAGGGGGTCACAGGGACTGGCTGCACGGGGCACACAGGTATATGACTCTGTGTGTACTCCTGTACGTGTGCACAGAAGTATTAGGTGGGAAGGTCAAACATTTACTACACCGCTCCTGCATGCTGAGTCCTCAGCCCAGTGCATTAGGAACAGACAGCTCAACAAGAATAGAAGAGCTTACCTTGACTGTAAGATTTCTGGGGGAGCTCCTCCAATGTATATATCTGTAAAAGGTATTTTCATCTTTTCATTATCCATGCTCTTGACATGTCGTCTGTCAACTACCAAAATCATTTTCTTATCATTGTGGTAAATGATTGAGATCTGGGAGAAATAATACATAATAAGTTCTGATCATTGCTTAACAATCAGCTTTTTGAAGACTGCTATGTATTTTAATTATTTAATAATAATTTAATTATTATTCATAATTATTTAATTATGTTGTAGCAGCTGGGCCTCCATGATCTTACACTTATTTGTTTACAAAATGGGCAATAGCTCTTCCTTCGTTACTCACAGACATGAAAACTGTTAGTCATATTACCATAAGTTCCCATTTGCTAGAGAAGGATTCCATATGGATTCACAGCTAGCCCAAGAAAAATTCTGAGACCAACTTTTTAATTAATATTTTTCTCCTTTGAGGGGATTCAGGAAAAAAGTGCAAACAGGTGCCTTCTGGACCCTGGTCTGCATGTTGCCAGGTGTCATTTTTTGGTGACATAATAAGCTTTAATGAATGTGGGAAAATTCTAGTCAGAGAAATAGTTTACATATTCTTCTATTGTAAACCACCTTCATGAAGGCTATGGACTCTGAACTGAAAAGAGAAATATAGCCCCTACTCTGCATTTTAGTTCAACTTAGATGATACTATGACTTTTATATATTGTATTAAAGTACAGATTTAAAGTAGTTGTTAGTAAAAACAGATGAAATATTAGTATACTGCATATCTGTGTCAAGACAGATGAGCATTCTTTGTGGGTTCTCATTTTATAAGAAAATCTGTGTTACTATTTTCTAAGTTTTGGAGAAAGGTTTAAAAAGGAAATTCTTCATTTATATCTACTCTTTTTATATTTAATGGGACTCAAGGAAAAAGCAAAAACAAAATAGCTGTGTATCTTTATTATCATTTTCAACAAATGTACAGAAGTGCCATCATAATCAATATATTGAATATCAACAGGAATCTTTTGATCAATGAAGCAATTAAAATGTATCTTCACTGAATCTTTTATTGGAAACTCCAATGTGACAAAAATGTCCACTCTTTTGAAGCAAATGTTATCCTGGAGTTGAGTATATGAGGGCCCTTCATTGGTTTTTATATGTGAAAGTGGTCAGTTTAATTACTTTCTCACCTATCTCATTTGATCATGTGATTAGATCAATAGATCCAAATACAAATAAAACAAAGCATTAAAACTGCAATGATCAGTACCTCATGGTATTTTGCATCATTAATTTGAGCTTTCTTTAATGTGTCTTCAAGATGCACAGGGCCATTGCTAAACCCAAAGTCATAGAACACATGTAGGTAACCATTGCGCATTTCCAGGCTGAAAAACATAGTCTGTGGAGAAGAAAAAAAGTTGTAGACATGAGAGTATGCTATTATGAAAGAGCAGGTTTAGTTGAATTTGAGAAATAACACTATATTCTTTACTATTGAAACTGAAGACTACGGAAGTCTCATGAAATTTTTATTATGAAATAAAAATCAAAACTACATCCAGATCAGCAGTTACATCTCATATACCAAAGTTTTAATATTCACACACAATTTAAAACAATTATCTTCTAATGTTGTGACTTGTGAATTAATGAAATTTTAAATTTACCTTATTGATTTTTAACAATCTTGAAAACAGATTACTATAGGCCATATGTATTCAACGGCCCTATTTTAAGGCAATGTTTGAAAGTTGTGACAGGCCAACAGATGTGACTACATTTCATTTTAAAAGCAAAATTGGTACCACTTAAAAATAGTTCCAAGGTATGCTGAAAAGAATCTTGGAAAATTATCAGTAAATATGGATAAAAGGAAAAGAAGGCCCACTTCTGTAACACTGGAATTTATTTATGTTTACATAAATAAACATGGAATTATGATGTACTTAGACCACATGATATTCAACAACCAAAGTAATTCTATGACACTCAAGTAATTTGCTGGTCAGGCTTGCTTGTTTTAGAAGATAGTTCATAGACACAAGAATTCAGTGGATATGAAGAATAAAGTATTATGGCTGTTGTTCAGTCGCTAAGTCGTGTCCGACTTTTTGCAACCCCATGGACTGCATGTAGCACGCCAGGCTCCCCAAGCCTAACTATCTCCTGGAGTTTGTTCAGATTTATGTCCATTGAATTGGTGACGGTAAAGTCCATATTTCGCTGAAAGTGATCTCTTGGACAGAGTTTATATACTCCTAAGAATGTGGTACACAATCCACTGGGGGATAGAAAGAAAACATTTTAACTTCTATTTATACTCATTTTGAAACTCTAAAATAGAGAAGCCAACTTTCAATATTTAATACATATTTAATACTTAATACATATTCTGGGCCTTCATTTTGTCATTTGAGTGGGTTTTCACAGGATTCAGATTCACACTTTGAGAATGAAGTTCCACACTTCAAGGTGGGCCTCGACCCTTGACCCGTTCTGCACTGATTTCTTTGTGTTTAGCCTATTGCAGTTACTGCAGTTTATGGGTGCCTGGTTACATGGGTTTATGAATAAGGCCACTTAATAATAGAATATTTATAATGATTTTCTATTGAAATATTGTGATGTGAAAACATTCTGACACACATAGATATTTTCAGATTACTTCCTACAAATTACTAAAAATGTGGTCAAATTTCAAGAGCATTACACATTTGCTTTGTAAAATGAATTATTCTAAACTTATTGACCTTTATTTGTGATAACAAATGTCTTTTAGTAGTATGAAACCCACTAGCTACTGAAAAAATATACTTGATCTGTTGTTTCAAGGTAGGGGCATTTTAACAATGAAAGAGAAACTATTTTGGTGGGGAAGAAAGTTGCACTCTGGAGAGATGTTTTTTTAAAAAAAATCTGAAAAATTTTCTACTGTTATGTAAATTTGCTGATGAAAACAATGTAAGTTTTCATGTTTTTATGTACTACCATAAAAACTCTCATATCTACACTACTAAAGCTTTTTTGGAATTTTTTTTTTTTAAAGTTTAAAAGTTTTTCAAATGAAGATTTTTAATGGTCTTGAATTCTTTTGTTAAAGTTTACAAAATGATACACTATCTGATTAACTTCCAAGAACTGATGTCAGGGAAGATGAAAATGTGCCAGCTATTTTCAAAGACAACTTCTGCCAATTAGTGAATGAAATAATAACGATATCATGATTTACTAAGCATAGCCAATGATATACTTCCTACATTTTTATTTATATGAGGTATCTTGTCTAGTTATGATAGCCAGTAACACTTAGTACTGAAATAAACTGAACTCATGATAAGACTTTAGTATCACAAAGAATTTAATGTGACTTTAAAAAATACTTAAAACATATTTAATTACATGGTTCTCACTAACACTACCATTAATAATTTTTGTGTCACTAGCAAAATAAAAATAATTTTTTAAACTTCTTTGTATTATTGCCTGGAGAATCTCATGAACAGAGGAGCCTGGAGGGCTACAATCCATGGGGTCGCCAGAGTTGGACACGACTTAGCGACTGAACCACTACCACCATTTTAAACTTGCATTTATTTCAACATTTTATATTTATATAAATTATATTTCTCCTAGTTTTGAATATTATATTCATATATAGTACCTGTATATCATTAATAAAGAAATGCATATATATATATATACACACACACATATGTTAAGCATGCAAACTCTTTTTTAACTGATTAGGGCATATGATTTAAAAAGTTAAGTGCTAAATTTCTGTAGACATATGCAAAGAGTTGGACATGACTGAGTGACTGAACTGATGCTGATTTAGATCTTGGTGCTGATTTTCATCAAAGTTTTCTTAGTTTATTGAATGTATTATATTTAATATACATCTAAAAATATAGTGCAAGGAAATGCCATTTCATGGCTGCTTTTACTTACTGCTGACATCACGTCCCTACAGGAAAAGAAAACCAATTTTGCTGTATAAACTAAACCTTCAGTTTTATAACATGACACACTCAACTTGGGAAGGTGCCTAGAAACATGCATGGAGGAAAGTAAAGGCAATAAGGGAGAAGATTTGGGACTTTTCACTCACTCCATTGACCATGAGGAGCACGAGGCCATTGTCAGCTGGTGTTCTAACTTCGATGTCAAAGCGAGTCACCTGACCAAACTTCCCTCTCCTTGTGATATCCCTCACTATGGCATAACTAGAGCCATCGAAGAAATAGCTGGCAGCCCGACTCTGCGTAAAGGCCAGTTTGTCTCTGAAATAAAAATGCAGGGATCATATAAACATGACAGTATCTGTTATGCTTTCAAGTGAGGTTCTTTTCAGCCCATTCTCATGACATTTTCCACTGATCTTACAGCATTTAAATGAAGTCCTGATGTCTGCATGTGAGACATAAAGAAGCATTAAAAAAAAAACTGTGATGGATTTTTTTTTCTTAGTACCCTGTGTGCTAAGATAACAGAAGGTTCTAGTGAGACCCTAGTCTCTGTTATCCAAAACCAAAGCTGCAATTTAGGAGTTTAACTTTTTAATAATTGTGCATGCTCATTATGATAGAGAGGAATTGAAAAGTTGTTTACATGAATGACTATTAAGCAGTTTCAAAATTTCTTTTCCCCAAGAAAAGACTGAAAAACTGAATAATGACCCACACTTGTCCTATCTGCAGCTCTTGCATAGCCATCAAATTTTTAGTGCTCTTAGCATGCTCTTACCTGGCACAGGGCACTGATTTGGAGGGGTCCATATTATAGATGTGCTTAAAGTTGTACAAGCTGATCACATCATTATTCAAAGTGGCCAATTCCAGGCAGCCAACAAAGCCAGGCAGGTTTAAGCTAGCAGGGAGCTGTGAAACAAAGTGAAGTCAGTTCTCCCATGACTACATTTCATCCAGTCCACACAGATCAGGCTGGGAGACAAAGGTCAAGGGGACCATCCCATTGACAGAAATATCATTCTAGACCCGAGTTTGTGTCTATTCTATGCCAAACCATTCAGATTAAGAATGACTGTTCAGTTGTTCACATCTTAGCAGAGAGGGTGTGGGTTTACTGAGCATACACTATGTGCCAGTCACTCACCTGACAGTGGATTCATGACCAAAGTCAATCCTCACACTAACTCCATGAGGTAGGTATTCCTGTCCTCACATAAAATGAGATAAAGTAACTCTCAGAAAAATTCAATAATGTGCCTCTAACTAGTGAGTACCTAGTTACTGAAATCGTGCACCTGAAATCGTAGATCAACTCCTTATCTTCTTGCGCCCTTCCTGAATCTGCCCTTCATCAGGTCTCAACTGTCTCCCTAGATCCTACCCCCCCGCATCCCAGGTATTTCATTTCCTGCTTGTGTATCAGCTAAAATAACTAAGTTTTTGAAACTGTCATCTGTGAACCTAAAGACTAGCTATAAACCTACAAGGCACAGGCATTATTACAGTAGGTGGGGTAATATTAATTATAAATGCATGTATCAGGATGAAACACATTTGATATTCAAGTTTTAGCTATGGCATGAAAGTATTTGACACTGTGAAAATATGTGTAGCAGAGATCAGATTTACACAGCATATTTACAGACCCTGATTCAGAATTCTACCACCCACTGACCTAAACTCTATTTTTAAGGTATCAAGGTTTCCAATCAACCCAGAGTCACTGTAGGTGTTATGGACTTCTAAAAACAATCATTGTAGATTTGCAATTAAGTTGAAATATGGCTGGATAGCTCACCTTGAAATTTGATGGCACGCCCCCAACATAAAACACAGTGTCTTCGGGATCCAGATCCAACAAGGAGTCATCTCCAGCAAATTCCCCCTTTTTAATAAACTTTTCCTCTGCGGTGCTACTTAGACTTGGAACTGTTAAAAACACCTTTCCGTGTTTTCCTACCCTGTTCAGATAAAGAATTTTCACTCCTTAGTAGCCAGATAATTTGTATAAAAGACTTATTTTTTAAATGTCAAAATGTGAAAACCCCTTCATCACAGACTTGGTGACTTGATTTTGTCATTTTCATAAGCATTTATAGAATGTCAACAACCATGGGAAGGGGAAAAACCACATTCCACCTTGGAACTGGATTTGTGGATTGGCCAGGTTTTTTTTAAAAAAAATGACTAATAATCAGATTTCTATTTAGAAGTGATGACTATTTTTTCTAACTTTTTGTTTCCTACCAAGGCACTTGTGAAGAAATATGTAAATAATGGAAGAAAGAGGAGCAACATCCACAGAAAGACTGTGTGTATGTATCTGTGTGTGCCTGAGCGCATTCAGTAGATTTCTTATGAAATGTGCAGATCAGCCCTGCGTCATGGATTCACTTTACCTTTCAATCTTGACAATGCTGAAGTAAGCAGGCCAGGTACTGACAGGCTTGGAGTCCAGGGGAATCTCTACATCCTTAGTTCCCAAATTATAAACGTACACCAGGTTGTCATTTTTGATTGCAAGGCCCATGTACTCTTTTTTGGCCTGAAATGTTAAGAAGTCTCATAAATAAAATTCATATGAATGAATATCAACTTTTGTTCTCATTTCTTTAAAGGACAATTAGCAAACTAAATGTTTGGCTGTATATAAGGCACTCTGGCTTGAATTATTACCAAAGTGCCTGTTAGACTGGGTAGTGCCTCCTCCTTTCCGGCCTCCCTATGGCTGCATCAGTGTGAGGCCCCTGCCCACTACCCACCCCCGCCCACCCCTCTGTGCCTGTCCAAGTATACCCTGGACAGGAAGCCAAGCAACTTCAGGCTTGTGGACATTTGATGGCTGCGCGGAGGGTGCTAACCTTGCTTCATTAATCTGGGAATATAACGCCGCCTGCCAATACTGACTGCTTTATATCTTCAAGCAGGGTTCAGCATTAAATATAGTTAAGTCTCTGTACTCTGGATGTCTTTGAGATGCAGCATTCAGACTCCTGAGTTTGCAGTGTGAGGGTGATATGAGGAAACCACAGAAATATCCCCCACAGAGGAAGAATTACCTGTCCCACACAAAGAAGGAATTGCCACTTTAGTCTTGGCCTTCTGATCTACACCTTCTGAGGTGCTAGAATGGGAATTTTGTTTGTTTGCACAGGTAGTTTTGTTTTGAGGCAAGAGAAAAACACTTATGTTTCCTTTTAATGTAATTCCATCTTTTAAAACCACTTGCTCTTACGTTTTTGCTTCCGAGGTACAGGATGAACTGATCTGCAGTCCCAGCCAGTTCTGGTTGCTTCACAGGAGGAGGCTTCATGTACAGGCTCAGAGATGTAAAGGTCTTTAAGTCATCCATGCTGGCTCTGGGGTGCACTTCGACTGCCGACTGGCCATCAAACATCATGGAGACTTGGATCTTAGGTTAGAAAATTATTTCATTAAAATGCAGAAGTACAGAAATGGGCATAGTGTTTTCCCATGGTTCTCAGTGGGCTTCCCTCATTTCTTACGAGGTCTCTGAGCTCTACTCATGACCTCCAAGCCGTTGTTTACTTATGTCCTCATCTTGTTGGAGAAAGGATTTAAAGAACATAATACAGCTTAAATTTAAAGCTAGGTGAAAGAAAGCAAAACAAAAAGGCAACAAAGTAGGTCTAAGAATGAGGGTAAATATGAAGTCCACAATGAGCTAGGTATTTGGTTAAAGTGAACTAAACAGCTTGAAAGGATACTTTGTTATCCAATTCACAAGGCCCATATATTTAACAACTAATTGGTCAGGAGAATAATAACTAATCTTGGGTTCTAATACAGCTAGGACCTTCTCCCTAGGGTCTTCAAAAGAGAAGCACTGGTGGGGCTGTGAGTAGTATCCTAGACCATGTTTAGGCAGTTGGGAGGGGTCTAGACCTAGCTTCGAAGTGTTATATGGGGTCTTGAAACCTGGCTCTACCACTTATTAGCTATGGAACCATGAGTACATCACTTAACCTGCAGTTTCCTCATTGTTAAACGAGGAGAAAAGATTTGTTAAGAGGATGAAACAAGGTAACTATAAAGTATTTTCCAGTGTCTGGCTCTATCATAATAACTGTAATGATGACTTCATTAAGATATTCCTTGTAATGATCCTTAGAAAGGCATCACAATGAAGCACAATTCAGAAAATGCATTTCTAAGAGACCCAATATAACATGCTGACCTGGTCTGATTCAAAGTGATTTTCAGAATATTCAGAAGTGGATGGACTGTGTATATTCACGCCATTATGCAAATATTTATGAATTAGATATATTATATCAATTGACTAACATTTAGTTAATATTGATAGCCAGTGAGTTCAAGATTATATTTCCAAGTGCCTGAAGTGCAGCTGTCCTATGTTGCCAGTTGAGAAGAATGCAATACATCTTAGTAAATAATCAAGTAGTATATGGGGTTAAAGTCTGTAAAAATTGAGAGTTTGAAAAAGATATCTATCTGTATTAGAAAGCATCTCCCTTTGGGGAGCTGTGTGGGTTCCCAAAGGCACTGCCAGGACTTTCTTCAGAAAACGGTTTTAGGTGATTAAGGCTCCTAAATTCCACTCCATAGAAATAAAAGTACAAGAAGGTATTCACAGAAACCTAGCTTTGGATATGCCATTTACTGATAATAAATCTTTTTTGAAATGTTCTCCAAGGTATCTAAAGGGTGATTTGTGGCTTACAGCTAATTACCATATATCATTTAAAAGTTGGGTATATTTAGCAATAATAATTTCCTTCATTACAAAACAGTTGATTTCCAATTCTTAATTCTGTCAGTAATTAGGGCCAATAGTCTGTTCAGGTTGACTCGCAATTGAGAAAATAAAACCATATAGTTTGGTTGTTAAAAAAATCATGCTGGTCTATAAATGAATAAAAAACAAATTAGAAAATTGGCCAAGAATAAGCCCTGCTGATTCACAGTGAAAATGTTAATTGTTGTGTTAGGATATTTCCTATCAATGCTAGCACAAGTTATGGTGTTGTGTTGCTTCTGTATAGCATGTCAGAATGGGGACTTTGTTGAAATTGTTCAGTTTAGCTGCTATATGTTAAGCCTGTGGAGAGGTCAGTAAAACTTTCGTTATCATCTATGCTGTGCCAGAGAATTCTTTGCAGAGGCAAATGAGCAAGAATATTCCATTTAGTAATTACACAAAGATAGCTGTTAGGATAATAAATAGTAATAATAAAATTGAGTCTTTAACTGGGGTTGGCCTTCTTTTATTCCTTTTGCTCTATGAGCTATGTTGCCTAGGCTAAATGTATACCTCTGAATCTTGGCTACACATTAGAATCATTGAGGAGCTTCAAAAAAAAGCACAGGTTTTGAGCCCTCATTTAGAGAGTCTGATTATTGCTTTATGGTTGGGACCAGGAATTAGTTTGGTTTTCAAATCTCCTTGCTGAGTGCAATGAACAGATGGAGCTGAGAACTATCAAGCTGGATAATAGAGTAGAAAGTTTCCAGCTCTGGAAGCTGCCCAAGGATCTAAGCTCAGCCTCCTGCTGTCCTTATCACCGAGTGACTGATAATGACTCTTTTCACTGGTTACCTTGCTGGCAACACTTCTGGTCTGAGCAATGAGCTCTCGGATCCTTTGGATGCTGGCGGAAACATTGCTTGCAGGCCGCTTCTGTTCTACTGTACGAAGCTGATCCAGGAGCTGAGGGACAACCTCTGTCAGGTTTCCAACTGTGGTTAACAAAAATGAATCATATGAGTAGATACATCAGTAGTTAAGTCTACTTCAGCAATCAGGTGAAGAGACAACAAGTGCATGGTTACTTCTGGTAGAACTATAAGAAGCTATATTTAATTCTAAAAAATTAATAGTTTAGTCCAAAACATAATCAGTTCCTATGCCTCGATGTTTACAATACATATTGATTGATAAATTGTATGCAGAGCAAGCTGACATACAATGTACATTTCTAAAAGGCAGGACCTATGACAAACACACAGATGTTTCACTAAAGAGCACAAGTTCTGCTCACATTTCTGATATAACAGGTCAAAAGAAATGCTGGGCAAGGCAGGGTGGGTGGGAAGGCTTTTTCCTAAGATGCCTGTTCATACATCACAATGCCACTGCAGTGGTCCCAGCAGAAGCAGAGCTGGATGGAAGAAATAAGGGAGCGTGCCCAGAAAAGTGGCAGTTATGCGAAGGCTGGGGGTTGGGGAGTCATGATCTATGATCCTAGACAAAGGTGATAGTATGAGCAAACCATACTGATTTTTAAAGTTACTTTCTTTTTGTATGTCAGGGGGGAAGGGGAGGAGGGGATATATAATTTACAGAGAGAAAAGAGCACAAATCACGAGGATACAACTTGATGAAAAAAACCCAGAACAGAGAATAGCACAGCTTTCTTAAAAGTTTCAAGGACTGAAGCAGTGGTTCTCAATGTGTGGTCCCCAGACCAGCAATATGGGGATGGGGTCCAGGTGGTTCTGAGGCACACTCGTGTTTGAGAACCACTGGAGTAGAAAACAAATACCTTTGGGCAAACTCCTGGCTAAGGGCAGGGCATGGTCACTGAGCATGAACAGTTGAGCAAAAGCAACCCTATTCCTGGAGCCAAGTTAAACTCAGATTCAGGAAAACAGGGCTTCCCAAGGGGCTCAGCCAGAGAAGGCACTGGCGCCCACTCCAGGACTCTCGCCTGGGAAGTCCCAGGGACAGAGGAGCCTGGTGGGCTGCAGTCCATGGGGTCTCGAAGAGTTGGACATGACTGAGTGACTTCATTTTCACTTTCACTTTCATGCACTGGAGGAGGAAATGGCAGCCCACTCCAGTGTTCTTGCCTGGAGAATCCCAGGGACGGGGGAGCATGGTGGGCTGCCGTCTATGGGGTCGCATAGAGTCGGACACAACTGTCTCGACTTAGCAGCAGCAGCAGCAGCAGCAGCAGAGGCTAGCTGGTAAAGAATCCGCCTGTAATGCAGGAGACCTGGGTTCGATCCCTGGGTTGGGAAGATCCCCTGGAGAAGGAAACGGATACCCACTCCAGTATCCTGGCCTGGACAATTCCATGGACTGTACAGTTCATGGGGTCATAAAGAGTCGGACACGACTGAGCTACTTTCACTTTCCTACTTCAGGAGAATATTTCAGTGAGAACCTAGGAAACATCTCTTTTCTGTACTTAGGAAAAAAACTGCTTCTCCAACAAAAGGAAAGATATTAGGTAAATAATAAGCTACTATCAGTTTAGTGTGTTTATTAATATAGATGTATATATATGTTATTTGGATCACTAACCACAAGAGCCATACTATAAAATGACTATTGTTATATAGTCATTTAACATTTAACATAGTATTTAATATTAAAAGCAGTAGAGTATATTTAAAGTATTACATTAAATGTTGGTTATGAAAATGTGTACAAAACAGGGTTTCTCTCCCATCAGTTCTCTCAGAGAAATGGAGCCACTTTAGAGTCTTTATGAACTCTCATATTACAATATGCTTTTTTATTTACTTGTTTTGTATGGCAACCCACTCCAGTATTCTTGCCTGGACAGAGGAGCCTGGTGGACTACAGTCCATGGGGTCACAAAGAGTCAGACAAGGCTGAGCGACTAAGCACACAAGCTAACTTCTACAACATTCTAATCTAAAACTCAAACGAAAAAAAAACTGCTTCTTAAGGAAAGACATGCAGGGTTTAATAAATGACCAGTTCCCCAATTGGATGCAAGTTGTGAAGTTGCTAGGTGATACCTGCATCTCTGGCAGAGTCCACGGCAGTGTTGTAAGCAGAAGAGTCAAAACTTTGAAGATTCTGTGACCAGTTGGTTAGATTGGTAGCCATCGGGGCGGTTGCCTCCTGGACTTCCATTGTGGTCTTGTTAGCTTCCGCGGTGATCAGCTGGGACTGACCCAGGCGCTGCTGAGCATCACCTTCACACAGAGCACAAGGACATTTATTTTGCAAAGAAGTAGGGCCTTTGATGGGATCATAAATATTCATTTAATCACTGGGATGAAACAGACCTCAAATTCAGGCTTTTCAGTCAAACTGAGAACTTTACACATATGTTAATCATGGTGTAAGTTAGGCGAATAAGAATACTGTAAACAGTATTGACAAGTGAGACTGAAAGACTCTAAAGTCTCAATAAAATCATGTAGTTCATTTAAAACATTTCCAAATTAGAGGTAGTTTTTAATATTACTTCAGGTTAGAGACCTGGTGAGAAAACTATACAAAATGTGCATGAGATACTAACTCATAAAATGTTTGCCTGAAATTCACTGTAAATATCACTTTCATCTCTGTAGGACACTTTCTGCCATAAAAATGATGCTCTAGTACAGACATAAACTGGTAAGAAAAGGTATTTTTGAATAAGAAAAGTAAGTTTCAAAAGAGATCTACAGTGCAATTTTTAAGTCATATATTTAAAATAAAAACAAGTTTACAACAAAATGTTTGTTTCCTAGATAATGAGATTATAACAGATTTCTCTTGTTTTTTCTCTTTTGTTATCTATATTTTCTAATTTTTCTACAATGGGCATGCATTACTTCCATAGTAAAAACAACTAAAAATCCCTTAGATGAGGTTTAGCTTCATTTTTTTTTAACCAGAGAAATATTTAACTCAACCTCTCAGGCTCTGAACTCTTGACGGTGTGGTTTTGAATTCTGGGTCATCATCTTTGTGTTGCTGCACCTTTCAGAGCAAGCTCCCCAAACTTGACAAGCCTCGGGGTTCACATCAGCCTAAAAGCAATGCTTTCCCACATGAGATGATGTTTGTAAAATGCAGCCCAGTGCTTAGCATGTAGTAGCTCTGATGCTGCCGACGAGACCCATCTGGCCAGGGCTGCGGTGTCCTGTGGTACTGCTGCTGGATCTGCTCCGTGCAGTGAAACACCACATCCAGCAGTAATGTGCTAACTTTCACCATGCCGGGAAAGGCCCATCTGCTTCCCATCAGATCTTTCTGAGATACCCCCAGAGTTTCAGATTAGGCAACATGAGTGCTCTTGTATCCCTCTCCGGCTAGGGGGTCTCTCTGCTTGCACTAGAAGAAAGACAAGCCATGTAACAGACAGCAGCTGTACTGCTGGGGCCAGAGAAACCCAATAACCAAATTAGGGCTTATTTGTTAGTAAAAAAGGATGTTCACAAGAAAGTAGGTTACCCAACAGTATAAACATCCTGATCTCATTCACACACACACATACACACACACAACTGGAGGATAATGCTCTTAAATTTAATTGTCATCCCTAGGTGATGTAGCTACAGCTTTTATTATCTTCCAGGACTGTGTGTGTGTGTGTGTGTGTGTGTGTGTGTGTGTGTGTGTGTGTGTGTGTGTGTGTGTGTGACAAAGTTTCTTTTGTCATCAGAAAGCAATATTATTTATAAAAAGATTAATAAGCAGGGAATCACTCTTTCCTCAGAGGTTTACCTTAATATTAGTGAACAAATGGATGAGCTTAAGTTTTGTTTGAGATCCTCACCTCTCTCTGCGGCTTGTAGTCTTTTAATGGCATCATTTAATCTGTTTTTGAGAGCACTCTTCCTTGCTAGGGCTCCACCCACGCGCCTGCTGGTGTCCACCACTGCCTCATCACTGCCTGTGGCGAAGAAACCAAAAGAAGTACAAGTAGGGCAAAGAAGCCGGGGGGGGGGGGGGGTGGGTGTGTGTGTGGTCAAATCTATTCCAGCAAAAAAAATTCTGGTTTGTACCATGGAAATGAAGTGAAGTGGAAGTCGTTCAGTCATGTCCGACTCTTTGCGACTCCATGCACTAGATAGTCCATGGAATTCTCCAGGCTAGGATACTGGAGTGGGTTGCCTATCCCTTCTCCAGCGGATCTTCCTGGCTCAGGAATCAAACTGGGGTCTCCTGCATTGCAGGGGGATTCTTTATCAACTGAGCTATCAGAGAAGCCCCTTGTACAATGCTGTCATCTGCAATATCCTGAATATGATATAAACATAGAATGCCAATTCTGGAAAGTGGCACTTCAGTTAAGACATAAAGGACTGCAGAAAACCTGTAACACTGCTTGGGAGTGAGATAGGATGTCATAAAGCAACTCAAAAAGGGTACAGAGATAATGGCTAATTTTTTGATTGAAAAATATAGTACTGCTGTGACTAATAACACCTAGTAGTACAACTGATTAAGATCGGACTTGTTAGATAAGAATAGTTCTTTTTTTCTTACTTGTTTTAATAAAATTTTAATTGATACACAACACGCATCTAGAAAATGGTACACAATTACAAGTGCATGGCTTGATGAATTTTCCCAAACTGAAAGCCAAATATAACCAGTACCCAGGGCAACAAAAAGAGCATTATTAGCCCTTTAAGGCTTCCTGGGACCTTCATGCTTACCTGAAGGTAGTCCTACCTCTGTTCCTTAGCTGTGTCTATCTTTAAGGTTTATTCAAAAGAAATGATAGAATATTATAATTTTTTATATCTTTTGTATCATTGTCTTAATTTCTGTACAGTTAAAAGTCTTGACTGGTTTAAATCTTCCAACTTTTTTTTTTATTCTTTAAGACTGTGCTGGCTATTCTTGCCTACCCTATTCACGCCCATTTCCAGAGAAATTCTAGAAACATCCCGTATGCATATATATAGTCCTGGTACTTTAATTGCAATTATATTGAATCTACAGATATATTCTGGCAGAACTCTTATTTTTACAAATTCAAATCTTCCACTTAATGTAAGTTATTATATAAAAATCTATATTTATATATACAATGTTAATATATATATAAATAATACATTACACTCATAAATAAACAATTGCACTCCTTTTACATGCTAGCAAGGTAATGCTCAAAATCCTTCAAGCTAGGCTTCAACAGTTCATGAACCAAGAACTTCTAGATGTACAAGAGGATTTAGAAAAGACAGAGGAACCAGAGATCAAACTGCCAACATCCACTGGATCATAGAAAAAGCAAGAGAGTTCCAGAAAAACATCTACTTCTGCTTCATTGACTATGCTAAAGCCTTTGACTGTGTGGATCACAATAAACTGTGGAAAATTCTTCAAAAGATGGGAATTACAGACCACCTTACCTGCCACCTAACCTGTATGCAGGCCAAGAAGCAACAGTTAGAACCAGACAAGAAACAATGGACTGGTTCAAAATTGGAAAAGGAGTATGTCAAGGCTGTATATTGCTACCCTGCTATTTAACTTATATGCAGAGTACATCATGAGAAATGCTGGACTGGATGAAGCACAAGCTGGAATCAAGATTGCCGGGAGAAATATCAATATCCTCAGATATGCAGATGACACCACCCTTATGGCAGAAAGTGAAGAAGAACTAGAGAGCCACTTGATGAAGGCAAAAGAGGAGAGTGAAAAAGCTGGCTTAAAACTCAACATTCAGAAAACTAAGATCATGGCATCTGGTCCCATTGCTTCATGGCAAATAGACAGGGAAACAATGGAAACAGTGACAGACTGTTTTCTTGGGCTTCAAAATCACTGTGGATGGTGACTGCAGCCATGAAATTAAAAAATGTTTGCTCCTTGGAAGAAAAGCTATGACAAACCTAGACAGCATATTAAAAAAGGGAGGCATTACTTTGCTATGATTGTTCCAGTAGTCATTATGGATGTGAGAGTTGGAGCATAAAGAAGGCTGAGTACTGAAGAATTGATGCTTTCAAACTGTGGTATTGGAGAAGACTCTTGAGAGTCCCTTGGATTGTAAGGAGCTCAAACCAGTAAATTCTAAAGGAAATCAACCCTGAATATTCATCAGAAGGACAGATGCTGAAGCTGAAGTGCCAATACTCTGGCTACCTGTTTCGATGAGCCGACTCATTGGAAAAGACCCTGATGCTGGGAAAGGTTGAAGGCAGAAGGAGAAGGAGATGACAGAGGATGAAATGGTTGTATGACCTTACGGACTCAATGGACATGAGTTTGAGCAAACTTTGGAAGATGATGAATGACAGGGAAACATGGCCTGCTGCAGTCCATGGGGCTGCAAAGAGTCAGACATGACTGAGTAACTGAACAAAAACATATATAAATAATGCAACTTATAGAGTTTTTAATAAAAACTTTCATTTAATGGAAGTTTTTATTATATAAAATGTATTTGTATTTATATATATTAAATATATATAAATACAATTTTTATTTATTCTTCCTTAGATCTAAATTCTCATTTTGATCTCTATTTATTTATATCATCTTTTAATTTCTTCAGTAGTGTACTATAGTTTGATGTGTAAAGACCTTAGCATCTTTCATCAGATTTATTCCTAGGTATTTTATGTTACAGCAAACAGTGTTATTTTCAAAGTTAATTTATAATTGTTTTACACAGAATTAACCTAGGTACTTACACAATGAATTGATAATGTGGGGCATCCTTGTCTTATTTCTAATCCTAATGGGGAAGCTTTCAATATTTCAGTATGAATATATGTTTGCTGAATATTATTTTATTATTCCTTGTTAGATTATGGAGGTTTCCTTCTACTCCTAGTTTGCTATGAGTTTTTTTTTAAAACATGAGTGGATACTGAATTTTGTTAAATGATCTTCCTGCACGTAGTGAGATAAGCATATGAGTATTCTCCTATGTTCGTAAATGTGAATTGCTACTAATGTTTTAAGTGTTAAAATACTGAAATTCTGGAATAGACCTAACTTTTTTATTACCAATTTTATGTAGGCTAGATTTGATTGGCTAATTTTATGATAGGATTTTCACATCTTTGTTCCTGAGAGAATTCGGCTTATATTTTTCCTTGTTTATAATGTCCTTAGGATTTGATGTCTAAGTTTTGTTGACTTCATGGAAAAACAAGAGTATTTCCAATTTTTCTATTTTCTGGAAGAATTTATATACTAACAGTTATTTATTCAAGTGTTTTGGAGAATTCACCAGTGGAGCCATCTGAGCCTTGAGATTTTCTTATGGGAGGGCTTAATTACTGATTAGGTTTATTATACATATGCACATACATACAGTTCTCCAGATTACATACATCAGATTTCCATTCATTCTAGTACCTGTTTTGATTATGTCTTTTCCTTAAAAAATTATTCTTGAAAATATGCTTGTAGCATAGACCCTAATTGCAGCTGTTTTGGCACAAATCTAAACAAGTCACCATGTAAAATCTCGTCACCTAAACTGAAGGATCAACTTCCCAAGAATTGTTTTGAGCTTTGTTTACTTCCAAAGCATCAAGAAATGTATGTTTCTTGACAGATAAGTAATTTCTTCACTTCCCATTCTTCTTTTTCTTCTCTCTAATGGGCTTACAGATAAATACTCTCCCATGGTATACTGTCTCTTTTCAATTATACAGTACTGGTGTGCTGGGCTTTATTGTACAGTTATCTTTTTTCCCATACATGTGTACAACAGGTATACATAGGTGATGCCTAGTTGATTCTGTCAATGTACTTGTACCAAGTACAACATAACTAAAGTACAAGCCTTTCTTTCTTGTTTCCTCTGGTTAGTGTCAATAATTCCCCAGAATTCAAGGAGGGTCTTAAACATCTTTTGCAGTTGTTTTGCACGTTTTCTCCTTTTAGTTTCAACTTTTTAGTACTGTGATACAAGCAGTCTATTCACTCTTTCTTTTGGGTCTTGTTACTGCAAAAAACACTGGCTGATATACTGAGGCTGAATATATTTAAGTATATTTGGAGTCTGATAAAAATAGAAGAAAGAAAATCTATTTGGGGCTGATGTTTAAAAGAAGAAATGCTTCATAAAAAGTCTGTCCTATTTGGAACTTACTGTCTTACATAAACATTTTCCATTTTACAAACGAATTCAGTAGAAGATTTTTAAAAACAGTAGCTTCCTGAGTTTATTACAGATTGCTAACTATTTGACATAGATAATGAAGAAAAGGAAACCTGGTAAATAAAGATTACTGATCATTGAAACTTATTTGGAAATGAATTAACAGTAATCTGAAATTACAATATAACTCAAGAGATGAATATGATTCTATTTGAAAATGTGAATCACCATACACAAAAATAAACTCAAAATGGATTAAAGATCTAAATGTAAGACCAGAAACTATAAAACTCCTAGAGGAGAACATAGGCAAAACACTCTCCGACATAAATCACAGCAAGATCTTCTATGACCCACCTCCCAGAATATTGGAAATAAAAGCAAAAATAAACAAATGGGACCTAATGAAAATTAAAAGCTTTTGCACTACAAAGGAAACTATAAGTAAGGTGAAAAGACAGCCCTCAGATTGGGAGAAAATAATAGCAAATGAAGAAACAGACAAAGGATTAATCTCAAAAATATACAAGCAACACCTGAAGCTCAATTCCAGAAAAATAAATGACCCAATCAAAAAATGGGCCAAAGAACTAAACAGACATTTCTCCAAAGAAGACATACAGATGGCTAACAAACACATGAAAAGATGCTCAACATCACTCATTACCAGAGAAATGCAAATCAAAACCACAATGAGGTACCATTACACGCCAGTCAGGATGGCTGCTATCCAAAAGTCTACAAGCAATAAATGCTGGAGAGGGTGTGGAGAAAAGGGAACCCTCTTACACTGTTGGTGGGAATGCAAACTAGTACAGCCACTATGGAAAACAGTGTGGAGATTTCTTAAAAAACTGGAAATAGAACTGCCATATGACCCAGCAATACCACTTCTGGGCATACACACTGAGGAATCCAGATCTGAAAGAGACACGTGCACCCCAATGTTCATCGCAGCACTGTTTATAATAGCCAGGACATGGAAGCAACCTAGATGCCCATCAGCAGATGAATGGATCAGGAAGCTGTGGTACATATACACCATGGAATATTACTCAGCTGTTAAAAAGAATTCATTTGAATCAGTTCTAATGAGATGGATGAAACTGGAGCCCATTATACAGAGTGAAGCAAGCCAGAAAGATAAAGAACATTACAGTATACTAACACATATATACGGAATTTAGAAAGATGGTATCGATGGCCCTATGTGCAGGGCAGAAGAAGAGACGCAGAAATACAGAACAGACTTTTGAACTCTGTGGGAGAAGGTGAGGGTGGGATGTTTCGAAAGAACCGCATGTATATTATCTGTGGTGAAACAGACCACCAGCCCAGGTGGGATGCATGAATCAAGTGCTCGGGCCTGGTGGGCTGGGAAGACCCAGAGGAATCGGGTGGAGAGGGAGGTGGGATGGGGAACCGGGATGGGGAACACGTGTAACTCTATGGCTGATTCATATCAATGTATGACAAAACCCACTGAAAAATTAAAAAAAAAAAAAAGAAAATGTGAATCTATATTACAAACACTCATATTTTCTAAAGGGAAGCAAGTTCTGAGTCACACAGTCCTAAGTCCCCATTGGTGTCTCTTTTGCAAATAAACATATGAAGGGATTTAACCAAACAAGATCATGAAATAGGTGACCAGATCTGCAAAATATTCTGAGACCAAACCAGAGAGACTAATCTGCACATAAAATATGCAACTTTGAAGAGACAGCATTATTAGAAAAACTGCTTTCACGAGGTTCAACAACTCAATAATGACAAGACTGAGAAAATACACTGCAAATTATCAAAGAGAATGAAATACTTTGTCATTGCATCACAAAGACCCACATATTTTGGTCTTCACAAACAAAAGCAATACACAGATATGACAAGATTTGCCCAAAAATATTTTACTATTGCTATTCTAATAACTGCTAATATTCTAATTCTTTTCTAAAGAGCATGTGTAAGACTAGACTTGTGTAATAAATTAATTAGAATGAAGAAACAGAATTTTTAATGCCTTTGTTTACCCACAAAAGATAATAGCTATTTTATGTAATTAAACAGTTAAACAGTCTGCATATAAAAACAAATGCATTTATTTTCTCTGGAAATAAAAGAGAAAATGAACATTTAGACTTGGGATTAATTATTCTGATAAAATCACATGAAATCTTCAGTTTCAAACTTGGTCTTTGTTTTTAGGTGGCAGAAGTTAGCTGGATAATGGATTTCCGACCTCATTAGTCAAGGCTTGAATATCCTTAGGAATGAGCTCATTATCCCAGAGATGAGTAAGTTTTAGTAAAAATTTTCAGTTTGATTGTTTTTAAGAGTAACTAACAAGATTCAAAGCTAACTAAAATCATTCCAGTTTTGTTTTTTCTTCCCTCTCCCAACCTTAGATGTGCTTGATTTAGCAGCTGCAGGCCTCAGCCTTTGGAAGTGCTTCTTTCCATGTGGTCATCAGGGTTGTCCTAAATGCAGCAACTGGGTAGAATACAAACTACAAAAAAGTGCAAAATACCAGAGGGCTCTGCGGCACCCTGTCCTCCCGACAGTGCGGACCCATCTCTTCACGGTAAGATCTGAATATTTATTTCTATTCTTTATTTGGCAGCACCAGGTCTTTGTGGCAGCATTCAGGATCTTTTAGTTGTGGCATGTGGGATCTAGTTCCCAGACCAAGGATCAAACCCGCCTCCCTTCCCCCAGCACTGGGGGCACAGTCTTAGCCACTGGACCACCAGCGAGGACACCCTTCACGGTAAAGTTTTAAAGGGCCTCTGAATTCTTCAAGAAAGGTTACATTATGTATAAGATATAATTTTAGGGTGAAGTGTATTTTATGGTAATAACTCCCTGAAAATTGGTATTTATAGCAAATTTCTACTAATTAGCCTTTTTGATTAGCAAGAATATCCACTATATGTTGGATAACTATATGTTTCCATGTAATTTTACTACATGGAAATTTTTTAAAACCACATTTTAAAATATCTAATAGCTGCTTTCTTTATACCTTGACTATGAGCAGGAACTATTAAGGCAATATTCAAATGAAACAGAATTTCTTCTTTCTGTTTCTAGAATTTTGAAACCTCTGTTTACATGCAGAAACACCGTGTGAAAGGAGGGAAGCAGCTACAAATCAGAAGGCAGACAGTAAAATGAAGTTATTTACTAGAATCTGCCCTTGCTTGCAGCTCTCTGGCTTGATTGAGGAGGTTCTCGCTCTCATCTTTATGGTAAATGATCTGCGTATCAATCCCACTCACAGCCTACAAAGAAATCGGAGAGAGAAAGTAAGAATGACAGCAAAAGAAATCAAATTTTCATCGTTCTAGGATTTAAATGCTTTACACTTTATCTGCTAAACACCAAGCAAAATTCATACGGCTTCATTTTCATAGTTCGAAATTAAGGTCAAATGTAAACTGAGAAAATAATATCCTTGATATTTACAAGGTAAATGGTTTTTGAAGAAAATTCAGTGAACTCAGAACAGTGCCTGGCCAAGGCCCCACCAAAGTGCTTGTCACGAAGAAGCTGTTGAATAAACAATGTTTTTGAGTTGAAGAAATCTGAATATATGCATAAAGTATCTTCTCTAGTGGCGTGCTGCAGTCCATGGCGTCACAAAGAGTCGGACACGACTGAGCAACTGAACAACAACCTTCTATATCAGCAGGAACTAGTCTTCGATATTTTTTATTCAGGGACTTTGGTTTAAAAAAGCTTATGTTAAAGGAACAGGCATTCAGTGACTGGAATATGACACATCTTGAAGAATCTGTACTACTACTGAAGCATTCATAACATAAATAAAATGGTCTTTTCTCAGTTCTACTGCTCTTTCTGCCATTTGCATTACATTGTAAGCTCAAGAGATGACATTAGGAAACAAAGTCATAAGCCAGGAAAAGGCAACATATTGATATAAAAATGAATGTTAAAATAAGGGAATACTCACATCATAAATTCGATCAGTGATGTTCAAAGCCTGTTCTGCTGTTTCATTGGCTTCACTAACATAATTGGCAATATTTTCATAGACATTTGAAGCATCCAAAGCCTTCTGTACCAATCCATTCATATCTGAACTGTGCAAATTCCTGTTAATGAACAAACCTGGCATTATTGCCCCTTTTTACCTCCTTGGGAAATAGGGCCATTTTTAGAGTCTGATTAGAATACTTCCAGGACTATAAGCACTTCCTTTTTGTTTTTTTAAAGTTACCTGACTGGGCAGTGTTCACACACGCCCCCCCTCCTCACCCCTCCACTGCCCCCCTCCCACCTCGTGGCCTTTTCTAGGGGCGCATCATCTTCCCATTCCTCTGCTTATAGTTCTTTCAAGACTTCACCTTGTTTTCGCTTCTTGGCAATTGCCTGCCTGGCAGCAGCCTCAAGGAAAGGAAACGCTGATTTTAAAACAGCATCTGCACCTCTTCAAGCAAGAGCTTGTTTATGTGGTGGCGTCAGCCAGAGGAATGAACCCACATTCATCCCCACCTACTGCTTACCCGAATCAGCACTGTTATTCCCTTCCTGTCAAAGAAAGTAAGGCTCTCAGAGAGGGTGCATAACCTCAGCAGGGTGTTATTAATAAATATTAGCTGGTTTTACTCTATTTATTCAATCTTATTTCTTTCTTTTATATAACAGATCACATATTTCTTGAAGAAGGGTTATAGCATGTATTGAGCATCCCATGCAGATACTGGGTCAGCCCCATTCCATATGCTATATCACTACATCTTACCACACCTGTGAAGCTGACATTGTTATTCCTTTCCCATGGAAGTTGCTGAGGCTCTGAGGAAGGGTGCACCACTTGCCCAGGGCAAACGTGGTTAACATCTGTCTCACTCCTGAGGCCTAGCTACTCCCCTTAAGTGCACAGCCCTACCTCACAACCAGCCTGATTTCTCTGCCTTTGTCTCCTCTGACTCCTGTAAGGTTCCTCTAATATTTACTGATACCCATCATGCACTGGGGGGCTTCCCTGGTAGCTCAGCTGGTAAACAATCTGCCTACAATGCAGAAGACCCTGGTTCAATTCCTGGGTCAGGAAGTTCCCTTGCAGAAGGGATAGGCTACCCACCCCAGTATTCCTGGGCTTCCCTGGTGACTCAGATGGTAAAGAATCTACCTGCAAAGAGGGAGACCTGGGCTCGATTCCTGGGTTGGGAAGATCTCCTGGAGGAGGACACGGCAACCCACTGCAGTATTCTTGCCTGGAGAATCCTCATGGACAGAGGAGCCTGGAGGGCTACAGTCCATGGGGTCACAAAGAGTCAGATAGGACGGAGCGACTAGGTACAGCATAGCACATCATGCACTAGACACCCCCATGCAGAGGTTGATAACAGTATGTGCCTCAAAGGATTGAAGTGAGGTCCAACAGGGATAAAACACGTTTAGTGCTTCGTACCATGTCTGGCATCTAGCAAATCTCAGGGCTTATTATTACACTTAAACTATTTCCTAAATGAAAATTTCAAGCTGTATGGGTATCCACATAGTAATTCATATTACTGACAAACTCTTCTTCTTCCTCTATACTAAGAACTCCACCCTCATTTTTGCAGCCCATCCTAAACCCTCTGTCTTAATTTTATTCAGTCTTAAACCCACCAGTTCCATCCTTCCCCCCCAACTCTGGATACTGATGATTAGTGTCACTTTATTCATCAGTAACTTCTCACAAGAGTCACTGTGATGTGACCTACATGACACTGCAGCTCCTACCTGGCTCCTCTCTTCACACCACCTGGACCTACTGAACTCAGCTAATCGTTTCTCAGCCTCCTTCATCCAGTTTCAGTCTCTGTGCATCGGCTTAGGCTCAGAGAGACTTCCTTTGTATTTCCTTGGCAACTCCCTTCTCTTTTGTCCAAGTTCACCATCATTCTGGCTCCTCTACAATAGGGCTGATATCTGTTAGGCACACTAAGGGCCCACAAAGATGCTTTCATGTTAAATTTTTTTTTTTAATCAGAAGAAAAATGAGGATAACAGTAATTCTTACATTAGACTTTATATCAAGGTAGTTATGACATATAATTAATTCTTTTTTACAGCCCATGAAAATTATAATGCAGCCCTGCTCTGCAGAGGTAATTCTGATCCAAATGCTTGCTACTTATATCTCCCTATAACTCCCTGTTCAGAAATGGAAAAGAGTAAAATCTGAGAAGGTTTGAAAAGAAATGGACAAAAGGTATAAAATGTTACCAATAATTTAAACACACAAAAATTCTGCTGGCTAGAGTTGGTGAGCAGATATACCTAAGAACTTGAAACAAAAAGCCTTTATTTCTTTGTTTTCATTACTAGGCACAAAACGGGTACTAAATCGATATACAAAATAAAAATGTGCTTTTGAAATGGAAGCTTCTTGATGAATTATATGTATTTCTATTTGAGACAATATGCAAATCTACTGGGTATACCAGATAGATGTCAAAGACTATTCACATTTTGAAGAGAAGACATCTATAAATTTGGATGTTTTCCTGAATATATGTAGAAAATATACTAAACATAAAAAGGAGACTTAAGGTGATTGATATTTCTGATTATGTTTCATGTACAGCTTGGGGTTACTTCCTTAGAAGTTCTAGCTAGAACTCTAGTTTGCTGCAGGGTGACATTTAGAGAAGGTTTGTGTTGCTATCCCATTCAATGAGCTGTTAGTTGCTCAGTGGTGTCTGACTCTTTGTAACCCCATGAACTGTAGCCTGCCAGGCTTCTCTGTCCATGGGATTTCCCAAGCAAGAATACTGGATTGGGTTGCCAGTCCCTTCTTCAGGGGTTCTTCCCAACCCAGGGACGGAATCCAGGTCTCCTGCATTGCTGGCAGATTCTTTACCATTTGAGGCACCAGGGAACTCCCAGACAGCTGTAGTTACTAAATGACAAAAGAACGATGAAGACAGCCATAAAATTAATCTCAAAAACAATAACCTAACAATACAGTTATTACCAAAGCTAGCATTTTCTCCAAGTTCCATTTGACTGGTTTGATAAAAAGCCCATTTCCTGGGAACATGACACTCAGCTGTATACAACACCATCTCACACACCAAGATTTTACCCATGATCTATCCATCCCCACTCCAACCCTGCCCTCTCTTCTTGGGAGACTTGGAAGGATATTTGAAAATTTTGGCAATCAGAAAAAAAAGATGATTTAGTTTTGAACAGAAGTGAATACTGGTTCTTATTTAATTCATGACCTTTGCCAATTCTTGTTTCTAACTGCCAGATTTGCAATCTTTCTATTCAATGATCTCGTTATTTACCCTTTTTTTTTTTTTAGGATCATGAGTTAAAAGTCCAATCTTTTAGTACATTTCAATTAACGTTAAATGAGTGCTTATGACTCTTTTCTAGGTACTGTGAGGAAAACCATCAACCAATGTTCTCTTAACAGGTGATGAAATAAAATAGTTCCTGCCGGGCACTGTGGAGCAGCTAGAGGATTTGACACAAGTCCCTTATGTTGTCGACTTCCTACCAGCTTTACTTAAGACACCTGGATATGAAAAGCTCATGCTGTCTCTGAAATGACGGCAGAATTAGACCTTGCAGAAGGATCTGATTACCTGATAAAATTTTGTGCAGCAGTTATAGCCCTAAATAAAATGTGTTAGGTTATCCTATTAATTGTGGAACAGAGCTATCTTGCCTACAATTTCAGTAAACAACTGGTTCTCAAACGGGCTAACCAACAAACAAACAAACATGCAAACCCAACCCTAAAAACAAACTACTAACACTGTATCCCAGCAACCCTGTCATGTGAAAGTGAACAAAAATAAGTTACTCAGCCTGGAGATGTCTGCATTCTTAAAACCAAGGTATTACCTGCTCAACTCATCAGCCTCTTGCTGAAGGTTCCGTGCATGGTCAACAGCTTCCTGAACTAAATCATGACTGAGGTTGCTCAGGTTGGATAGTTTTCTTTGAAGCTCGTTTTTGGCTCCATCTATTTCGGCATAAATCCCTGATGCATTCTAAAGAAAACATTGAGAAAAATTGAATTTAGAGGGACTTAAAATATTTTTTGTAGGGAGCACCAAAGATAATCTCTATTCCTCCTTACTGTGAAGTTCAGTAAGCTTCAGGCCAGATTCAGAAGAGTCTAAAAGGCTATGCATGCGTGTTTAGTCGATTTAATTGTGTCCGACTCTTTGTGACCCTATGGACTGTAGTCCACAGGGCTCCTCTGTCCATGGGATTCTCCAGGCAAGAATACTGGAGTGGGTTGCCATGCCCTCCTCCAGGGGATCTTCCCAACCCAAGGATCAAACCTGCACTGCCTGCAATGAAGGTGAATTCTTTATGATTGAGCCACCAGGGAAGTCTAAAAGACTATATACATAGATATTTACCTATTTGCATCTTCAACTCTTCTACTGATTCAGACATGCTCTGCCATTTCTCATCTAAAAAGAAAACTAAACTAAATAGAAATGCTCCACTGTTCTCACTTCTCCCTAATTTTAATCCTTTCATAGCAAAATAGAATCCCTCTGCAAATAAAGTGTCTATACATGCTATCTCTATTTCATCATTTTAAAATTAACACTTTTGACTTACTCCAGTCTGGTTTTTACCTCACTGTTCCACCAACACAGAAATTTACTTAATAATTTCTGAGCTACTAAGTCTCATGGTTCTCACTCAGTTCTCATCTTATTTGACCTCTCACCTGCATTTCCTGTGCTGACTACTCTCACTGACACTCACCTTGCGATGTGACCTCTCTTAATTTTCAGTTCAACTGTGGACCTATGATCTTGGCTAAAGGTCACACATAGGATGCTGCTACAAACCTATTACTTCCAGGCTTGGCTGGGCCCTCAACACTGAAAAGAAATTTGCTCTCCTGGCCATTCAACATAGTGATTCTAAACACTGTCACTGTTCCAAAGCCAATACGAATTCCTCCCATCACCTCTACCTGATTCTCAGCAGGTCACTTTTCTTTTTATCTAGAAGACATAAGCCAACTGTTAGTGGGGAGCACTTTTTTTGAGCTCATGACGTGACATTCCATCTCTATGAAGGGAGCTCAGTTAGTGACCTTTGCACCTTTTCCTTACTTTGCTCTGAGAGGAGAAGTGGTTTATTTAATTGGTAAATTTAGGGGTATAACTATATAGACTCTGCTCAACTCCAGACAGCTGCCTCTGGGGAGCAAGCTGCCAGCAGAAAGCTGAGTTTTTCTGTGCTCCTCCATACAGTGCAAGCTGCCCTGGGCACCCCCATAAACTCTGCAGTGTTGGCAGTTTCAGTGGGCAGACCTGCTAATTCTGGAACTGGGTATCAGCCATCCCATTTGGCTAAGAGATCTTTTAAAAAGCCACACCTCAATTTAGCTGAAATAAAGGTGATATTCTTGATTTTCATATTTACTATTTTTCAACATTTTAAGAACTTAGGTCCTAAAGGTAGGTAGCATTTACTGATAGCTCTCCTCAGAGATTCCAACACTGACAACCAGTAATTTCTCCAAATGGGCTGAGTACAGTAGACAGTGGGGGGCTGGAAGGTGGAAATGGCAACTATTTATAACTCTTGAGATGTTTTTTGTGAAGCAGAGTAATGGTGCAGAGATAAGAGGGGATGTGAGAGTTTTTAATTTTTTTTAAAGATATCAGATACTAGAGTATGTTTCTATATTGGCAGGAATGATTCAGAAGAGTAAGAACTGGGCAAAATAGAAGAGAGAGGGCACAAGTTGAAGGACTGAAACCCAGCAACCCTACTGTTGAGCAGAGGAAGTGTGGGATTCAGAACACAGGTCGGGGGCCTGAACTCTGACAGGGGAAGGGACATTTCACTAATTAGAACAGAAAGGAAGGGAGAAGCAGGATACACAGGCAAGCAGACTGGTAGATTTGGGGAGTGAAAATGAAGGGAGTTATCTTCTCATTGTTCCTAATTTTCACTGAAGCATGAAGCAAGTTCACCAGTCAGACTGATAGGAGGTGGGTTTCCCACCAGTCATACTGGTTTCTCTGGTGTGGCCACGATGCTGAGGGTACTTGGGTTTACTGGGTTATGGGATTGGAATTCTCAGGTAAGTATAATAGAGAAAGAAGTACGTATGGAAGTAAAGGGTGTTTGCAAAGAATGATTATACTGATAATTTTAACTGCTCGTGCTGCAGTCCACAGGGTCACAAAGAATCGGACACAACTGAGCAGATGAACTGAAGGAAGGAAGACTATGAAAGGTGTAGGGCGAATGAGATGGAGGAGGTTTTGGAGTGGCTGGAGAGTTTCTGGAGTGCACATCTACAGTAAGGGCAATAAGAGATGGTGCTTAGGGTGCTCAGTTGCAACCGACTCTTTGCAACCCCATGAACTGCAGCCTGCCAGACTCCCCTGGTCCATGGAATTTTCCAGGCAAGAATAGTGGAATGGGTTGCCATTTCCTTCTCCAAGCTTAGGGAGGGAAGTGCTTGATACTGGGATTTGGGAGAGGCACTCTTATTGATGACAAGATCTGGGTCTGTTCATACGAGGGATTACAGAGGTGGATGGGGAGGAAAAGCTTGTTGGACAGGAGAAGTTGAAGGAACTGGAGGTCTGAGAGCTGGTAGACTCATTCATCTGGGTTTTGATGTCACTGAGGAACCAGATGGGAGTAGGGATAGAAAGGAAGCTAAAACTGTCAAAGAATAGGATGGTGATCAGATGACTTTAAGATAATATCCTTTTAAAGGTAATAAAAATGAGCCAAGAGTACTTCAGTGATAGTTTGGTTCACTGCATTTATTGGAAAATTTCTACTTTAAAAAATGTGACTTTCATTGACTTTGAATTCCAGCTTTATTGAACATACAACTTATGTGTAAAGAGTGAGTAGGATGCATCTACATTTGCACTTTCAACAGAACTTTCTGCCTGGCTGTGCTGCCCAAAATGGCAGCCACCAACCACATGTTGTGCTACTGAGCATATGATACCTGGCTAATGTGACTGAGGAATATTTTTTTTTTACTTTTGGCTTCCTTGTTACAAGAGGGAGCAAATCTCTAGTTGCAAGGCGAGCACTTCTCACTGTGGTGGCTTCTTCGGTTGTAGGACACAGGCTCTAGGGTGAGCAGGCTTGCAGCAGCAGTTGCAGCATGAAGGCTCAGAGCAATTGTGGCGCTTGGGCTAAGCTGCTCTGAGGCACGTGGAATCTTCCCAGATTAGGGATTGAATCTCTGTCCTCTGCATTAGCAGGTGGATTCTTAATCACTGAACCACCAGGGAAGTCCTAAATTTTATTTCGTTTTAAGTAATTTAAAATTTAAGTAGCCATATGTGGCTAGTGGCAACTGAACAATGAAAGAAACTGAAAAATGCAGTCACCTGATCTTAGTTTAACAATGCCACCGAACTTCATAGAATGGAGTCAATTACTCCTCTGTGACACTGCTAATGTTCTAACCTATTATGAATACTAACCTGAACAAGTCACATGTGTCCTTACCTTTATTATGCTATCAAGTTCTGAAAGGGTCAGCCGTGGCATCATCAGTGAGTCGGAAGACGTCCTCAGAGACGCGTTCACCCCTTCCGTCTGTTCCCTTACTCTCTCATGCTGTTTCTGCAGGAGGAAAAGCAAGGGAGAGAGAGAGAAGGTCACTTTAGATAAGGAAGGCATTAGGGAGGGTGCTGTCAGCCTGCTGTCACTGCATTCAGACAGATCCTATCTCAGACCCACCACTGAATTGCTGTGCCATGCTGGGGAATTCCACCCAGCCCAGGCTCAGCTTTTTCATTTATAAAATGGAGAAAGCTCCTCAGGAGCTTCGAAGAACTTAGTTATGATTATTACTTACAGTGCCATCACATCAAAGAGGACTGACACTCCAAAGAGGGCCCCTGCTTCTTTCTCCATAAATGTGAAGTGGGGCCAAGGCTATGGGACTGAACACAGGCTCCATATTTGCAGTCACTGAAAAGTGACCTAATTCCAGAAAGCATTTATCATGTGCTAACTTTGGGCCAGGCACAAATAGTGCATCTGGACAGGAATAAAGTATATACAAAAGAATCTTAAAGTCCTTTCAGAAATTTAAAGTGACCCTAATATCAAAGCATAAAATTCTGATCTCGCTTCTTCCTACTCTTTATGTTAGATGATCAGGTGTTTTGAAGAGGTAAATTGCCCAAGTGTGGATATATTTTGTCCCTCTTTGAAAAAAAAAATTAAAAATTTTATTTATTTATTTTTGGCTGTGCTGGGTCTTCGTTGCCGCATGGGCTTTTCTCTAGTTGCAGCAAGTGGGGTCAACTCTCTAGCTGTGGTGCACCGGCTTCTCATTGAGGGGTCTTCTCTTGTGGAGTGCACGGGCTTCAGTAGTTGTGGCACATGGGCTCGGGAGTTGCAGCTCTTGGGCTCTAGAGCACAGGTTCAGTAGTTGTAGCACACAGGCTTAGCTGCTCTGCAGCATGTGGGATCTTCCTGGACCAGGGATAGAACCCATGTTTCTTGCACTGGCAGATTCTTTACCACTGAGCTACCAGGGGAGCTCTTTCTTCCTTTTTTTCCCTCAAAAAATTTTAAATTGAAGTATACTTGATTTACAATGCTGTGCTACCTCTGCTGGACAGCAAAGTGACTCAGTTATATACACATTGCTTTTTTATATTCTTTTTCCATTATGTTTTATCACAGGATATTGAATATAGTTCCCTGTGCTATACATTAGAACTTGCTGTCTATCCATTCTAAACGTAATAGTCTGTATCTACCAACCCCAAACTCTCAGTTCATTCCTCTCCCTTGCCACATCCCTCCTTGGCAACCAGAAGTCTGCTTCCCTGTCTACAAGTCTGTCTCTGTTTCTGTTTTGGAGATGGGTTCATTTGTGCCATATTTAGATTCCACACATAAGTGATATCATATGGTAGTTGTCTTTCTCTTTCTGACTTACTTCACTTGGGAAGACAATCTCTAGTTGCATCCATGTTGCTGCAAATGGCATTATTTGGTTCTTTTTTATGGCTGAGTAGCATTCCATTGCAGAAAGAAACAGCAACCCACTCCAGTAATTTTGCTTGGAAAATTCCATGGATAGAGGAGCCCAGTAGGCTATAGTCCATGGTGTCGCAAAGAGTCAGATACTACTGAGCACACATACACAGTATTCCACTGTGTATATATACCACATCCATTCATCTGTCAATGGACATTTAGTTTTTTTCCATGTTTTCACTATTGTGAAATATAGAGAAATTCAATATTGTGAATAGTGTTGCTATGAATATTGGGGTGCATGAATCTTTTTGAATTGTGATTTTCTCCAGGTATATGCCAAGGAGTGGGATTGCTGAGTCATATGGTAGTTCTGCTGCTAGTTTTTTTAAGGCATCTTCATATTTCTTTCCATAGTGGCTGCACTAGTTTATATTTCCACCAACACTGGGGGAGGGTTCCCTTTTCTCCACACCCTCTCCAGCATTTGTAATCTGTAAACTTTTTAATAATGGCCATTCTGACCAGGGTAAACTGATAGCTCATGGCAGTTTTTATTTGCATTTCTCTAATAATTAGTGGTGCTGAGTATCTTTATCATGTGTCTCTTGGCCTTTTGTATTTCTTCTTTGGAGAAATTTCCATTTTTCCATTGGGTTGTTCCAAGTGTGGATATACTTTCTGATGAACACTTTCATTTATACTTGTCACTCTGGAGTTTCACAGTCAGGGATGCTGTGATTCTGAAGAAACATTGTGGCACTTCCGAGATGCAAAGGAGCACAGAATGAAACTTTAGGAGGGGAAAAAGTAAAAGCCTCATTTTGTAATCTGAGTAAAAAATGAGCTGAAGTTACTTAAGAAATGGTAATTTAAATTGGAATTGAAATTTTTGTTATGTTATGGTATCACAGAAATCATTACAAAAGCCTACACTTGAATGACATATTTTAAAACTTTTTAAGTTCATCTTAACGTCCTGTCTCACTCCCTGGACTCTTTTCTAATTTAGTGGAAGAGAAGAATGAAACCCATTTTCTCCACATACCTTGCTACAGGGGAAGACATAGGTCTAGCGACAGAAGAGCATCTCATTTGAACATCCTCTTAAAGTATGAACTTTAAAACAAAATCAATTTCCCTTCAAAATCCATCAACTTTAATACAGTATGACTATCTGGGGTTAACCGTTCTTGTCTTCACAAGGACAGGTGGTTATACAGCTCTGCACAAAAGCAATATTTTAAAGTACGTAAAGAAGAAGGGTGAAAAAGATTGGTATTACCTAGATCTCTCAGAGCAGTTTTTCCGTTACAGAATCTGAGATAGGACCCCTTCTGGAAGCTCGTCTATCTGAGCTGCCTTATGGGAACACAGCTAACACCCTGAAGTAACAACCAAGCTTCAAAACCGTGTGCAAACAGCACTGCCTGATAAGCTCATCGGTAGTAGCTGGAAACAATATGCTTCAAGTTAAAGGGTTTCTGTCACGCGCCAAATATAGAATTAGAAAGAAATGAATAAAATTAGCTTTGAAACAGATATTCTCACAGAGAGATGGACAATTTGAACAGAAGAATATTTAGAAACTAATAATTAGTGAAAAATGACATAATTAGCATTTTTCAGCATGCTTCAGTATCCACTTCACATATGCACAAAATAAAAGTCTCTTCATACTTAAAAAAAAGAGAGAAAGTCTTGGGAAGGTGGAACTTTGGTTTATCAGAGACTCTAAACAGAGAGAATCTCATATTCATCTGATAAAGATTTTTATTATTGTTATCCTTTCACATTGGGAGTAGGAAGACAAATAATGTAATCACTAGTTGTGTGAGGCGAGCAGAAGTAACGTAACTTAGATTAGGAGTAGGCCTTCCTACTATCAGGTAGCTTTCGCTTAACAATGACCACTATTTGCCAATTAGGACCAATTAGCTTTCACCGATGTTTGCCAATTAGGAAATTAGGAACAGGGTGGAAACCCCCAGGAAAGTCCCGCCCGCGCAAAAGTATTGACCAATGAAATTGTTTTGCAAACGTGTAACCAATCCGATTCCCACTCTATAAATTTGTGTAACAGGTTGGGCTCGGGGCTCTCTGACCCACACCACTGCGTTGGTTGCGGCAGGGAGTCGTGACTCGAGTCAGTAATAAAACTTCCCTTCCTGCGAGTTGCATTGTTTTGGAAGCCTTCTCTCTTCCCGCTCGGGGATTCGGACATCGGGCATAACATTTGGGGGCTCGTCCGGGATCCCTTTACCGGGGGAAGAGAACACTTCCAGGACAGAGGGGAAGGATAGATAATAGCACCAGTGCTCAGGAAAACTCAGGGGGCCCGAAAACCCAGCACTGTGTTGCCAGCTGTCCGTGTGTTTGTCTTCGGTGTGTGTGCCGGCATTGTCTCAGGACAGGAAGCCCAGAGTAATTCCGGGGCCCTGCTGTAAAGCAGGGGAGGTATCTGGCACAGGGAAAGTCCAGAGTAATTCCGGGGCCCTGCTGTAAAGCAAGGGGAGGTATCTGGCACAGGAGAAAGCTTTCTCTAGCCGGCATAAGGCCGAGGCCAGCGAGCGCGCTGGAAGGCAGCCGGCTCTGTGGGAAGGAGAGTTCCTCTCCTGATCCCGAGTCTGGTCTGGTCAGGGGGCCCGAAACTGTGTTGTTGGCCGACGTTTGTCTGTCTGTGTGTTTGTCTTTGGCTCTCCGTGTTTGTCCGTGTTTGTGTGTGTGCCGGCATTGTCTCTGGTTTTTAATTAGACTCTTTTCAGGCAGGAGTTTCAGTGAACAGGCGAATGGTTGTGGGGCAATTGATGAGTCCTGGTCAGGAAAACACTCTGGCGGACTCTGAAGGCCCTACAATAAGTGCGCCTCAGTAACTAGAGCCCAACCAGGTGAAACTCTCCTTTCACTACGATTGTCAGCAGCTGTTGCAGGAGCGAATTCTGGCAGAAGCGCGGAAACGCGTCCCAGGGGTCAACGGGAGGCCAACCGACCAGCCTCATCTCGTGGACGAGGGGTTTCTTCTGTTGCCGTCTAACTGGGATTTTGAGCGAGCGGAAGGTAGGGAGCATCTCCGAGTGTACCGCCAGACTCTGATGGCACGCCTGCGGGCCACAGCAAGAAAGCTGACAAATTTGGCAAAGGTTCCACTGAGAGCCCGGCAGCCTTCCTAGAGAAGCTAATGGAAGCTTTCAGGCAATATACACCTATGGACCCCCAGGCTGAGGAGTCACGTGCTGCAGTTCTGTTAGCGTTTGTAAATCAGGCAGCACAAAAGATAGAGGGATTGGGAGAACAGACGATACAGGATTTATTGAAAGCAGCTTAAAAGGTATTTAATAATAGGGAGACCCCAGAAGAAAGGGAAGAACGAATTCGACGGGAGGAAAGGGAATTAGCTGAGAAGATCAGGAAGGAAGATAGAGAATATAGAACAAGGGAAAAGAGGAAGGACCAGAGGGAGCTAGCCCAGATTCTCTTTGCGGGGATAAAAGCCGGAACAGAATTGAGGGAACCTCGAGACCCCTGGACGGGAGAAAAACAGAAACCAAAAAGGCAGGCCCTAAAGAAAGATCAGTGCGCCTACTGCAGAGAACAGGGGCACTGGAAAAACAAGTGCCCTAAGAGGGACCTAAGGAGAGGTACGACCCAGAGAGAGAGAATCTCCCCTGGAACTCGAGTTCTATATGAGGGGGAAGACAGTGACTAGGGGAGTCAAGACTCAGCACCCCTCCCCAAGTCCTGGGTAACGAAAAGTAGATCTGGGGACCCACCAGGTGTCCCATTCGTTTTTGGTGATACCAGAATGCCCAGAGACTTGTTGTGGCCGATGGCATTCCCTGTGGATGCAGTCATGGGGAACTGGAAAATTCTGCTGAAGATTACATGTTAGATCTGAGGTACGGGGACCCTGAAAATCTGGAATTAGCGTACCTCTCTATGGTGGAGATCAGACCCAGAAAGTTACTCACTCACAGCTGTGGCACTTTACTTTGCTGATCAGTGGTGGGCTATTGAAAACATCTGTCTCTTCTAGAGAGAGGCTTAAGCAGGTGAGAACTCTTGGGGAGAGAATGGTTAACTCCTGTGAGGGTGAGATAGTACCCCATGAACCAGGAAGCTCGGCGGGGGATCACTCCCCACATTCGACGTCTCATGGATGCTGGAATTCTCAAGCGGTGTCAATCCCCTTGAAACACCCCCTTACTGCCAGTGAAGAAGCCAGGGGGGACAGATTACCTGCGAGAAGTCAACATACGGGTGAGTGACATACACCCCACTGTCTCTAACCCATACACCCTCCTGAGCAGTTTGCTGCCTGAGTGAAGATGCCTTTTTCAGCCTACCCCGGCGGCTCAGAGCCAGGAGGTATTTGCCTTTGAGTGGACTGAGGAGGAAGGCCAACTGGTAATCCCACAGAGGCTCAAGAGGCTCTGAGTGAGGACCTCTACGAATATCGGACTTGGCACCCAGAGGTCCTTCTGCTACACAATTAATAGCCCGGCAAGAGGTCACCTGTTTGGGGTATAAGATCCGGCAGGGGCAAAGGTGGCTAACCCAGGCCATGAAGGAAACAATATTGCAGATAACAGAGCCCAAGACCCCCCGCCAGGTGAGAGAGTTTCTGGGGACTGTTGGATATTGCAGACTGTGGATCATGGGGTTTGCTGAGAAGGCCCGGCCCTTGTATGAGGGAAGTAAAGAGACCCCAAACTGGACTTGGGCTGAGCCAATGAAACAGGCTTTCCAGACACTCAGACGGGCCCTACTAGAAGCCCCAGCCCTTGCCCTGCCTAACCCAAATAAGCCGTTCCAGCTGTTTGTAGCTCCATGATTGCAGCGAGATACTGGCGGAGGCCCTGGCGGCACGAAAAGACTTAACTGATGTACCCCTAGACAACAGTGAGCTAGTATGGTTCACCGATGGAAGCAGCTATGTAAAAGATGGGCAAAGGAAAGTGGGAGCCGCTGCGGTAGAATATGGCTCTGTGAAGTTTTATGCACTGTGTGGCTTTGGTGGGGTCTTAAGTTGTGGTCTGACACACACTGCTGTTCCTCTGGATTTGGCGAAATGCCGTATGCAGGCGGACCCACAGAAGTACAAGGGCTTTCTTAATGGATTTTCAGTTACACTCAAAGAGGATGGTTTCCGTGGTTTGTCCAAAGGATGGGCCCCGACCCTCATTGGCTACTCCCTGCAGGGGCTCTGCAAGTTTGGCTTTTATGAAGTCTTCAAGGTTTTGTACAGCAACATGCTTGGAGAGGAAAATGCCTATCTGTGGCGCACATCACTGTATTTGGCTGCCTCTGCCAGTGCTGAACATTGCTCTGGCTCCTATGGAAGCTAAGGTTCGAATTCAAACAACCAGGTTACACTCTGAGGGATGCAGCTCCCAAAATGTATACAAGGGGGTTGCTCCTCTTTGCATGAGACAGATACCATAAAGTTTGCCTGCTTTGAACGTACTGTTGCCGATTCTGTGGTGTCTGTGTTGAATAAAGAGAAGGGTAGCAGTGCCTCTCAGGTCCTCAAGAGACTTGGATTTAGAGGTGTATGGAAGGGTATCATCATGATCGGCACTCTGACTGCACTACAGTGGTTTATCTATGATTCTGTGAAGGTCTACTTCAGGCTCCCTCACCCTCCTCCCCCTGAGATGCCAGAGTCTCTGAAGAAGCAGCTTGGGTATGGACTGAATCTGCGTGTTGATAAAATACAACTGAACGAGAGATAATCCAGGCTTGCAAAGCGTGACAGCTGATGAGGACAGGAGAAAAAAGCAGCACACGGGAACGAGGTATCGAGGGGAAGAGCCAGGGCAACACTGGGAGATTTCACTGAGGTAAGGCCAGGCAAGTACAGGTATCACTATCTGTTGGTTCTGGTAGATACCTTCTCGGGGTGGGTGGAAGCCTTCCCCGCTAAGGGAGAGACAGCAATAGTGGTTGCTAAAAAGATCTTAGAGGAGATAGTGCCTAGGTATGGGCTGCTGGTGACTATGGGCTCTGATAACGGACCTGCCTTTGTGAGCCAGATTGTACAAGGGCTGGCCTAAGCTCTGGGGACGAAATGGAAGTTATATTGTGAATATAATCCCCAGAGCTCAGGACAGGTTGAGAAAATGAATCAGAACGAAGTTGGCAATAGAGACTGGCGGGGACTGGGTGACCCTCCTTCTCTTTGCACTCTTTCAGGCACGTAGCACCCCTTATAAGCTGCCCTTTTGAGATTCTGTATGGAAGACCCCTCCTGTGTGTATTAGAACCTAGATGGAAAGGCCCTTATGTTGTTCTCCTTACCACTCCTACTGCTGTAAAGGTCGACGGGATTGGACTCTGGGTTCACTGCAATCACGTGCGGCAAGCCACACCGGAAGAACAGGAGTAGAATGGAAGGCAAGACCTCACCCGTACTTGTCTGCTGGGAGGTCTCCTAATTCTCCTGCTGATCAGCGACGGGAAGACTCATGAGCTGCTCAACGAGACCTCAGGAATCCACCCTCCTGGGTCCACTTATAGTGTCAGTGGCCCAAAATGGAGAAGAGGAAGATTCCTCTACTTGAACAACAGACAGGGGGGAATGTGAGGCGAGCAGAAGTAACGTAACTTAGATTAGGAGTAGGCCTTCCTACTATCAGGTAGCTTTCGCTTAACAATGACCACTATTTGCCAATTAGGACCAATTAGCTTTCACCGATGTTTGCCAATTAGGAAATTAGGAACAGGGTGGAAACCCCCAGGAAAGTCCCGCCCGCGCAAAAGTATTGACCAATGAAATTGTTTTGCAAACGTGTAACCAATTCGATTCCCACTCTATAAATTTGTGTAACAGGTTGGGCTCGGGGCTCTCTGACCCACACCACTGCGTTGGTTGCGGCAGGGAGTCCTGACTCGAGTCAGTAATAAACTTCCCTTCCTGCGAGTTGCATTGTCTTGGAAGCCTTCTCTCTTCCCGCTCGGGGATTCGGACATCGGGCATAACAGTTGTATGGCTATTATTTGCACACATCAAAATGATTAAACTTTGTGGTTATTTTTGGTTTTGTATAAGGATTGAAATTTTGGTGGTTTTTTTTTTTTAAAAGCCATACTGTAGTTCTTACAGTGAAATGTGATACTAAAACACTTATGGTGAGTGGGGGGAGACATCTACGAGCAGATGATCACAATACAGACACAAGAATGGAGAGGAGCGGAGGAGGCTATTTTAGTTGAGAAATAACAAAGGCCCACACTGAAGAAGTTGTAGAGGAACGGAAAAGGAGGAAGATAGTTAAAAATATCCCAAAGGTAAAATGGGCCAGATCCTGTGGCAGATGAGATGTGAGGGTGGGAAAAATTCAAGGATAAGGATGAGTCCCAATAACTTTCTTAAATTCTGCTTAAAGAATTTATTTTGTGTTACACTCATAATTTTGTTATGCCAGATAATCATGTTTCTGTTTTTAAACAAAAATGCTACCCTGACCACTATTATTCTAAAAAAGATTGGCTAAGAGATTGCTCCAATGGTGCAAAATGGTGTTAATAAGTATAATTCACTTTTATTTAGGAAATTTGATGACAACTTACTGAAAGGTAGCAATGACTGAAAATCAGGATGGAGAACCTAATTTAAGTTGGGTTTGCTGATAACATAACAGAAGTAATGAATTTGCTCATAGCTGCTTCCTGTTTCTGACACTGCTTTTAGAGGCACATGTCTTCCTATCAGAAAAGGACCATTCATAGTGATGGTGTAGGCGCATGTGTCCCTCAGGGTAGAAGTGTGAGCACCACCAGTTCTAAATCTGGAGGTGTGGGCATGCACAAATCCTGGCCCCGTAAGGTGTCCTCTTTGGCAAGCTCTGACCAAGCCTGGGAAATTTTTTCACCTCTTTGTAATTTTAAGACCTTAGCTTGAATTAGACTCCCTATCTCTGCAGCTGCTGACCAGTCAGGCTGTGAGATTTGCTAATCAGGCCCTTCCAAAATCACACATATCCTTACAGGAAACACAGTTCTGTGTTGCTTTGGGATTTTTAGTACTCTCGGTATAAAAGAAGTTATACACAAGAATCATGCCTTGTTTGCTCAGTTGCAAGAGAGATACATCCAACACAGGCGGACAGAAGCACGAAGAACAACTGCGTTCTTCTTAGTCAATACACAAACTAAACAGCTGCAACACTTTCAACTTGATTTTAGTTGTACACACTTATATTAGCAAATGACAGTGGCAAAAAATGTGCAGATAATTTTAAAAATAAATATTTAAATGTACCAATATTTTTAAAACTGTTTACCAACTGTCTCTTCTTCATGTTGTGTTAATATATGCCCCAAATGCATTTGCATTTGCATTTAGTGTCCACTGTACCTCGTGGTCCCGCTGCCTGGCTGCTGTGGCTCTGTTCATGTCTTCAGCATCCCTGACATGGTTAAGGGCCTGGTCAAGTGATTCCTGGAGGTCTGACAACTTGGCGTTATAGTCGTCCAGCTGCTCCAGGACCACAGGAAACAGAGAGCGAGTGTCATTGTACTGCCTCTGCAAACTCTCAGCCTGGCTCAGCACTGGGAAGAAAGGCACACAGAAACTCAATCTGGGCTCCTCCCTTCTCCTCCCACCCCAGCCCACAGAAGCAAAGATGCAAATTCGGCAGGTGATATCTTTAGCAACAGCGACTGAAGCTGTTGGGTCACAAAAATGGCCCCATTATTTGAAGCTTTAAATATTATTTTGTAGGATTTGGACCATCCTAGACCACCATCAGCTAAAATGGGAGTTGATTAGTTTTCCTGTCAAGACAATGCTTTATGTGGAAATGATGTCATTCAACTGGGTTTATTATTACCCAGATTATTAATAGTTTTACCATACAAACAAAACTTGGATATACTACAGTTTTACTATTAGAGATATCTCCAATTATTTTGTCTATTATTGGCAAATGTACAACCACTCATCTTCTGTATTCTCTCCAGGCAGCTACTTTTAGTTGGCTCCTTTATTTAGGTCAAACTTAATCATTATTCTGGAATCATTACTCCAGAATCATTATTCTGGAAGATTAAATGGCAATGAAATATTCTTAAACTTTGCCTATGTCTTAATTCTCTAATCAAAGTTACATGCATTGCTTCTGTACCTTGATTCTATTTTTTCTCCAGGGACTATCAGTCTGTCTTACTGAGGTTTTGAATTTACTTTCATCATCATGAGCAGAAGATACAAGTTCATGGCTGAGTAGAGAAAGTGGCTGAAAAAATGCCTTTACTTGGTGAAAGGCTGCTAAGTGGGAGATGTATTTGGTTCCATTTCCCCAGAGCAGTCTTGTTAAATCCCCAGAGAGGCAAAGCATCTGGCTGTGACATGAGAGCTCCAGTCTTCCTGACAGCTGACTTCATCTGGACTCAGAAACAGGCCTGAGACTGCCTTATTTCTTACTATTTCTAAGACCTTGTAAGTCTGGTATCACAATATACCTTTATGCCAAAAATACTCCTCTATTAAAATATTCATAATAAGTTTAACAGAAGCTAATAGTGACAATTGTAGGGAAGTGATCTAATGTAGGTGTTCTTAACCCTTTCTGTATCATGGGCCCCTTTACAACCTGGCAAAGCCTTCAGATCCCTTCTTATATGTTTTTAAATGTACAAGATAAAATATGTAGAACTAAAAAGATGTATAAAAATTGGTAATATAATAATACATGTGCTTTCTTATCAGTGTGTTAACTAATAAGATTTAGAGGTGAAACCAATAACTACTAAAATTCTTGAATTATTGATGAATTTAACACTGTGAAATAACAGTGACAACTAAAATATGATACACAAACCTGTAGCTGCTTTTGTTGACTGTGTAGATTAAAATGGACACAATTTTTTGTAACTCTTCCTATTAAGAGTGGAGTCTTTTTCCTCACCCTTGAATCTGGGCTGGTTTTGACCAACAGAGGGCTTCCCTCATATCCCAGTTGGTAAAGAATCCACCTGCAATGCAGGAGAGCCCAGTTCAATTCCTGGGTCGGGAAGATACCCTGGAGAAGGGAAAGGCTACCCACTCCAGTATTCTGGCTATTGTATACTATACAGTCCATGGACTTGCAAAGAGTTTGACATGACTGATCGACTTTCACTTTCACTTTGACCAACGGAATGAATATGACATTGCTGAGTTCCAAGGACAGGCCTTGAGAGACCTTGTACTTTCCATTCCTGCCCTACCGGAAGGCTTCTGCCATATGAACAAGCTCAGTGAGCTTCCCAGAGAATAAAACCCCACATGGAGGGAGATGCCCGGCCATCCCAGCTAAGACCCCAGACATGTGAGTGAACTCCACCACACGGAGCAGAGATGACCTGTCTAGGTTGAGTCCAAACCAAATTGCCAACCTATGAAATCATGGAAAAATAAATGCTTATTTTTTTCATGTTTGGGGTAGACTGTGAGATAGTAATTGATAACTGATATAGTGACCAAGTCATAAATTCACTAATACTACTGTGGCTTGTTATTTACATTAATCACTAAAGGAAATGTTAAATTTCCAGTGAGGTTTCAAAGTCATTAAAAGTCATTCACGGACGTCAGAACATGAATGTTGCTGGGCTTCCTTACATTTTTACTGCTTTCTCAATGAGACTTCTCTTATTGAAGTTCTGGGAATTGCTTCCCTTAGTTTTCCTTCCCCCGTTTTTTCACCAGCTGCTATATTCCTATTTTTTCTCTTTAGGAGTAAAATCTTGTAGATTCCTTGTAGAACTTCAGCAGTTTCTCAAACGCTGAAGGTTGGCTCTGGGTTTAAAATTCCTGGTCTATATATAGACAGTCAAGTTGTCCTGAAGAACTCCCTGAGGCCACTTTAAATGCTCAGTGACTGAATATCGGGAATTGGTTGCTTTGACCAAATGCTGCCCTGTGACTGGGCGTCCTCTCCTGGCCCCACAAGGGAAGCAGACGTGTGCTGGCCTCTAGAAGTTGAATATACCTACATTCATGGGCTTCATCTGCCTCCTCGTCCACAAGTTCCCGCTGGGTGAGGAACGGCTGACGGCGTCGGATCTCCTCCAGCATCTTCTGTGCCAACACCAGCTTCTCAGAGATTTCCTCAGAGCTAAGTTCTTGCTCTTCCCCATAATACAGCATCTTGCTGCTGATCTCTGAAAGGAAGGGCACAGTGACAGAAGGTAGGAGGGAGAGGTGATGGGGAGTCTGACAGTGACGTCACTGAAAACAGGAACCGCGAGGGCAACGGGCAGGGCTGATCCTAAAACGGAGACAGAGACCCTATGCAAAGACAGCGTGGTGATGGTCATGCTGTGGATACCGGTGTCGGCCCTGGAGTTCATCATATACTCCAGGGAGAGATTAAACCAAAGGAAGTCACTCTTCTTTGCTTTTCATTTGGTGACTTCAGAACAGGAGTGGAATTAATACAAAGTTTGCTCTGATTTCAGTTGAGTCTGATTTTACCGTGATTCAAAAATGTTAATATGTAAGAAACACAAATTTAGGGTCTTTGATCAATCTTTTATACAATAAAATACATAATTTTGAGAAATGTTCTGATGTATCACCTGTCACACATAGGAGGCACTGGTGATATTCACTGTAATTTAGCCAAGGATTTTACCTAAGCTCTAAGCCAAAATGAGTGTATACTGATGGCTGTTCAAGTGAGACTTTCAGATTGTTGTACAGACTAGATATAATACAGAGGTTTCTTATAGCAGGATGTGAGCTTTTACTCATTAATATATACATTTTTTTTTGCAACTGCTGTTTGCCTTCTGTGGTATGACTGCCTGGCAAGACTGTTCTGTTCTGACTCTGGGTCATTCTCAGCCTACATCGAAAAGTAGCATTCATTTCAGAACCAGAGGGACTGCTGAGGCTTAGAGGCATTAGATGGGTTGTCTGAATACTGGCAGAGCTGAGCAGGCCTCTGGCTCCCTCTTCCTACTATATATGATCAGATGAAAGTTATGTAATTGCCACCTTGTCCTACGGTAGCTCCAGGAGGAAGCATTTTATCTTCCTGGCATAAATGAAATTGTCTGTCTGTGGTTTACTATGATCTATGTGGTTGGCCAGACAAGATGGGTAAGCAACACTGGTCTCAAATAAATCACACCAGGATAAGGGCTTGTATTTTACGTGGATAATAGCTTGAAGGTCACCGGTAGTTACTTTAGAGATGGCTGGCACACCGTTGGTGTTGGGCAGCATCCCTGAATTCTGAAGCAAGGAGATAAATGGGGGAGAGGCTTTCAGTGCTGTAAATATCACTGATAGGAGTTTTAGAGAAACTAAGGTATGCTCAAACAAAACTCAAGCAGGAATTAAATACTGATTTCTCAAGTAAAGTCTAAAATACTAACCCTTGAAATAAACTAAACATATATTTTTTCCTTAGATCTAGCATTGGCAATGCTGAATTTCTTGGCATTTTGATGCAGATGTTATATTAACAATCTGGCTTATTTTATTTTAGCCATGTCTGGTCTAGATTAGAAAAAGGAAATACAGAGAATAACATTTATGCTTTTGGTCTTTGAAGGCTGTTCATACATTATTTAAAAAAGGTAGAAACTGATGGAAATGACTGGTTTTTCTATTTACATTTCTTTTGTAATTTTTCCTTCTTATCCTATGTCTTAAGGGTCAAATAAGAAGGCTTAGATTCCTTCCAAATGAAATACCCTAGAATCAAAATTTGAGTTAGACAGCAAAGGTGAACTGTTTTATTTTCCTGAATGGCTAAGATCTAGGATGCTGGCTTTATCTGCTGCCGAGAGGGACATTTATTTCTTAATTAGATGAGATCAGCTAATCTAGGTTTAATCTTACTTTTTGAACAAATCAATTTTAACTATAAAATATTATAGGGAAAGAACACTTTATTGGTAGATGCAAAAGCATGAAACAGTAAGGATGGGAGCAGGGGATGCTTGAAATGCACACCATTTGTTTTTATTATGTATTATGGGCACCGAAGGAAATACAGCGAATGATTAATCTTGGCTCAATACATCCCTTGTCCTGGAACACGCTCCCTCTACCTCAGTGTAAAGATACGAATCTTCCACTGTGGGACCCTTCACTGTCACTGTGCCCTTGAGATGTACTTGTAGTTGTCATCCAGCTCTTAATATGTAGGATAATAAAAACTATGGAAATACACAAATACTGTATCTTAGCAGACTGTGACCCAAGTAAATTCCCTTTATCTTAGAACCAAAGCAATAGCCTGTTTTTTGTTGGTAAGCCAAAGGTTTGCTTTCAGCGTGCTATTAAGATAGTCTTCAAAGTGCAGCCTGCATTTATGAGAAGCTGGAATATAAGTAAGTAAACCCTCAAGAAGAAAGGTAAAATCTGTCAATTTTATGTTTTAAGGCAAAGAACTCTCCCACACCCCCTGTTGGTTTTTCTTCTGGACTGGGGACCAGAACATGCACCTGTCTGGTTCTAAGGACGGCATCAGAGAGACGGCGCAGGATGACCTGGATTAGTGGACAGTTTACGCCACTCTAAAGGCAGAGTTTCCACTGTGAATAACTGAGAAAAATGTGACTCCTACTCAACTCTTGCATTTTAGAGACAACATAGCATGTAATTTCCTCTACTGGAAAGGTATATTGGCATTTCACTTCTGTGAAATGCGTGGAAAGGGAATGATTTTTTACATACAATCTTTTTTTTTTTCTTTTGGTTGTGCTGCCTGAGTCCTAACCACTGGACAGTCAGGAAATTTCCTACTCTCCACATTTATTATCGAAAATGGTAGTGGAGATGAGTGCTCAAAGTCCCAGACAAACAAATGTGAAAGAAGATTTTATATGAGCTTGAAATGGTAACACTCTAACAACAGGTTCTGGCACACAATAAACACTAACAGTAGCCATTACTTTTATTGCTGTTAATAACAACAGTGATTCCTTGACATGGAGCTGAGCCAGTAGAGAGTATATTTACCTTGGATTTTATCCCTCATATTGTGGGCTTGCTCTGCAAGCTGAGTTGCGTGGTTAATGGTATCCATGCTTTCCTTCTGAGCCAACTGGACCTTTCTTGAAGCTTGGCTTTCCTATAAATAATCCGTATAAACACCAGATTAATTTTACGAGAAGGAAAGGCTGTGTATGCACATGTGGGGGTGGGTGAGCATAATGTATTCTATAAACATAAATTTCCCTGACATGAGAAAGTTCTGTAACATATAAAATGGACTCATGCAAGAAGACGGATGTGATGACCAGCTTTAGAATTACAGATGCTATTTCTATTCCTAAGCCATCAGTCACAGTTCAGTCCAAACCACCCATCTTTCATAAGTAATCTACCCTTTGAATTTTTACTGTATCTCAAGATGCCAGACTAGGGAATTATCCATGTCTGCTGATCAGTTTGACATTGTGCTGACTGAAATGCTTAAGGGTTCAAAGGGAAACATGTTGAGAAAGCAGGCAGATCTCAAAATGTTCCATGCATCCAGTGACTTCTGGGTGGTCCAGCCACTGCTGCAACTAAATTACCACAGAGATTGAAAGAATTATGCTCACCAGGCTAACGCTATTTTCAGTGCTGCTTCCAAATTCCCATCAACACTGGAGGCACTTGTGTACAAATAATTACTTAAGCAGCTTTGGCTCAGAGTGAATGAAGTTCTTCTCTGAGAAGCTGATTTCATTCTTTCAACTCTGTTTCAGAACTCACACATAGGATCTGTCAAGTTGAAATCCCAACTCAAATGTGGCTCCTGAGGAAAGGATGTGTGGGCGTGCATGTGTACATGTGTATTTCTCTCTGAGTGTATAAAGACAGAAGAGAAAGTAAAGTGAAAGTGTAGTCACTTGGCTGTGTCCAAGTCGCTCTTTGCGACCCCATGGACTATAGCCCACCAGGCACCTCTGTCCATCGAATTCTCTAGGCAAGTATACTGGAATTCTCTAGGCAAGAATACTGGAGTGGAACGCCATTTCCTTCGCCAAGGGGTTTTCCCGACTCAGCGATCGAACTTGGGTCTCACGCATTGCAGTCAGATTCTTGACTGTCTGAGCCACAAGGGAAGCACATCTTAAAAAATGGTTCAAGGCCAGGACACCAGCCTGGATGCACAGCATGGGGATGGGGACTTATTCTGGCATCAGAAAGACGGATTCAAGGGTTATATTTAGGCGGTGGGACATCTCCTCAGTCTGGCATTTGACCAAGCGCCCACTTGCCCTGCCCAGTGTCTCTCTGGCTCCGCTCTGTGACAGACGCGCTGTACCTGACTGGACTGCCAAGTGACCTGCTACACGGAGTGCTGGCTGGCAGGCCCCCAGAACAGGAGAGCGGCTGTTTCAAATCTCTCTCCTTTCATCTCTTGTTCCAGCAGGAGGATCAGGCCATGATTTTACCTGGAATGCTTTTATGCAACCCACTCCAGTAGTCTCGTCTGGGAAATCCCAGGGACAGAGGAGCCCAGCACTTCAGGCCATGGGGTCACAGAGAGCTGGATGCAACTGAGTGACTAAACCACCACCACAAAGCGAAACCCAAGCCACTGGCCCTTCAAGGAGGAGAATGCAGAAATGGCATCCCAGCAAACACATACCCCAGGAGCTTTTCATTGGCATTGTATCCCAAACCCCTCCAAACAAAGCTCCCTGTGCTGCAGACTGCAGCTCCTGCGCTGAAATGCACGCTCTCTGAATGGACACAGCAATCTGAGTCACATGTTCTTTCCCCACAATTTCAATCTCCCTCCTGCCCTGTTCTAATGCTTTCTGGAAACACAAGCTTTGTGGTCACTTTAAAATTATATGATGCAGAAAATAAGATGAATCTTATTCTTGATATCATCCCTCCCTGTTAAAAAATAGGGGCACAGACCTATAAAACATCTAAAATTTTTTTAAGAAGTTGATTTTTGGTCCAGTTTAAATTCAGTTATATTTACAAAGTACAACATGCATATTTTTGACTTTGGCTTCATCCTTCAAGGGAAAGGTTTATTGTTATTACTGTGTTCATTTATTTCTTGATATGGAAACTCTGAATTCACTGAAGTAATGAAAGACAGCTAGAGGATAACTCAAAGACAAGCTCTTTTGACCAACACCAGAGGGCGCTTAGATATACATATTTAAAAAAAGACAGCAGCAAAGAGGAACATCTGTTTCTTTAAACTGCAAAATTACTGGATATAATATATAGTGATTCCTTATTCGAAAGTTCTACGGTTTTCTATAACTTTGATTATGGGAGGAAAATAGCGACATGGGCACATGGTAAAACAGGTGCATCCTGGTCTAAGGAAAACTGTATTAAAAAGTTAGCTCACAACTGTAAGCTGCTTGATGTTTAGCATTACAAATGGATTAATCATTTACTCACTTCAGCAGTGAATTCTGACACACATTTGATGTAAAAGGCGGCAAGAATTTCATTTACTATACAGGGCATAAAGTATAGTATACCTAGAATACTATTCTAATAAGTGGGAATGATAATCATTATCTAGGATGATAATCATTTATTTAAACATGACACTTTTGAGAGTGAAAGGGGATCTTTTAATAATAACTCTAAGAGAAACATTAAAGAGAGGCAGTGCTGGACAAAATGGCAGTAGGAATACTGGTGTGCCACTTCACAATCTGTACGGTGATGTCTACTTGTGTGAGTTTAACTATCTCCTAAACACTGAGATACTTTTCCAGCCTTGATCTCTTCTCTTGAGCTACAGACTCAAATTTCTGGCATCCACTGGTACTTCACCTGAAGAGGTCCAGAGAATCCATTCTGAATTATCGGTCTTGGTCATCTATCTTAACAAGTCTAATAGCTTACATCTTTGCAACTCTTCATATTCAACTGGTCGGTCACTGGATCACTTTTATTCCACTTGCCATTCTGGCCTCTCTTCTTGTTCCCCACCACGGGTTTCAGTTTATCCTGGTTCACTGCAATCTCCTTTCCAGTGAATACAAGGTAGCAGCTGACTGCTCTTGTTTGGATTACTGTGACAATCTACTAACTGGTGTCCCTGTCTTCAGTCTTAAACTCACCAATTTATCATCCCCACTGCAGAGGAATGTTTCTGAAACTTCGCACCTAATCAGCTCATGGTTGTAGGTAAATGCTCCAATATCTTCCAAAGTCCACAGGATGAGCATGGTGGGCAAGGTTCTTCACAATTTGGCCTCTGAGAACCTCTTCAGCATTGTCTTCTGCTCCTTGCTTTACAGTTAATCTTTTGCAATGCCAAGGCTGAAGTTCTACAGTCTTGTGGTCAACTGTAATTGAAACATACTCTGACTTTTTGTCCTGTCTTTTTATCAAGATTGGAGATGAGGTTTTTGATGTATGGAAGTGACCTACTTTCCTGCCAATCCTAAAGGTCTTCATACATGCTGCTGTAGCTGAAGGAGTAAGGATGAGACGGAGGAGATGGAGAACTGTAGGGGACAGTGTGGCACCCTCCTGACCCAGCTCTTGGGAGACTGGGCTCTAGATCCAGATGGCAAAGGGCAGCACTGAGACTGGGAGAGGGTCACTATCTTCACTTCTGCTTGTAGCCTAGTCCACTCTGGCTCTGAGCACGGTGCCTTTGGGAACATGGGAGAGTGGAATCTTGGCAGAGGCTTTGGTATTTCATTACAGACATGATCAGCAGTGGCAAAATCGAGGCTTTTTTGAGCAGCAGCTCTTTGGGAACACAAATGCATGGGCATCCTTTAGGGGTTTCCCAAAAGTTGCTGTTTTCCAGTCACTCAGTCATGTCTGACTCTTTGCAACCCCATGGACTGCATCACGCCAGGTTTCCTTGTCCTTCACCATCTCCTGAAGCTTGCTCAAACTCATGTCCATCGAGTTGGTGATGCCATCCAACTATCTCATCCTCTGTAGTCCCCTTCTTCTCCCGCCTTGAATCCTTCCCAGCATCAGGGTCTTTTCTAATGAGTCAGTTCTTCACATCCGGTGGCTAAAGGATTGGCACTTCAGCTTCAGGATCAGTCCTTCCAATGAATATTCAGGGTTGATTTCCTTTAGGATTGCCTGGTTTGATCTCCTTGCTGTCCAAGGGACTCTCAAGAGTCTTCTCCAACACCATAATTCAAAAGCATCAATTCTTCAGTGCTCAGCCTTCTTTATGGTCCAACTCTCACATCCATACATGACTACTGGAAAAATCATAGCTTTGACTCTATGGTCCTCTGTTGGCAAAATCTGCACTTTATTATTACGCGGTCTAGGTTGGTCATAGCTTTTCCTCCAAGGAGCAAGTGTCTTTTAACTTCATGGCTGTAGTCACCATCTGCAGTGATTTTGGAGCCCAAGAAAATAAAGTCTCTCACTGTTTCCACATCTATTTGCTATGAAGTGATGGGACTGGATGCCATGATCTTCATTTTTTGAATGTTGAGTTTTAAGTCAGCTTTTTCACTCTCCTCTTTCACCTTCATCAAAAGACTCTAGTTTCTCTTTGCTTTCTGCCATAAGGGTGGTGTCATCGGCATATCTGAGGTTATTGATATTTCTCCTGGCAATCTTGATTCCAGCTTGTGCTTCATCCAGCCCGGCATTTTGCATGATGTACTCTGCATATAAGTTAAATAAGCAGGGTGACAATATACAGCCTTGACGTACTCCTTTTCCAATTTGGAACCAGTCTATTGTTTCATGTCCAGTTCTAACTATTGCTTCTTGACTTGCATACAGGTTTCTCAGGAGGGAGGTAAATTTCCCTAAGTATAGGGTGGGAAAAGGCAGTAGGATTTATCAAAAGAGGGCTAGAGGACTTACATATGGAAGTTGAGGGAAAAAACCAGTAACTTTAAGTTAATATAAACTGTGAGATTTGGGTTACATTAGATTCATGTAACAGCTACTTTGCATACAGAGGGTACAGTTGTCCCCTGAACAATGCAGGGGTTTGGGGCACTGATACAGTTGAAAATCCATGTATAACTTAACAGTTGGCCCTCCATATCTGAGGTTCTATATCCTTGGACTCAACCAGCTGTGAATCATGTAATACCATTGTACCATAGTACCAAAAAACACCTGTGTGTAAGTAGACCCTTGAAGTTTAAACCCGTGTTGTTCAAGGATCAACCACATTTTCAATTTTAAGAGGCAACATTACTGTGATTTTTACCACACTGTGGGAATCTACAGTGAAGTTCTTCATTTTAGTTAAAGCTAAATATTGTTAACTTTTCTTGATAGAAGGCTTTCTAAGACAAAGCTTTTATTACACCCTTGTAAGAATCAATTATGAACTTTTCTACACCAAGGGCTTAAAGGATGCTTGAGAAGTCATTAAGACTAGCTCTGGGTGTTTGTTTCAAAATGTTTCAGCAGGTTCTTGTACCATCAGGACTGCTGATGTCACAACAAGAAGGATGTTATTTTCAGTAAAAATCAATGGAAACAACTGGGTGAATGTTCTAGTAGCTTTATCATCAACTTCCTGCTTTGGTGGTCTGTTCTTGTTGTTTAGGAACCGTTTCTACTGTGATGTTCCTTTGAAGCATACATTATTTCCTCCCCATGAAAACCTGCATTTAATTAATATTGGAAGTAGGAAAACTGTACAAGAAAAGAATCAGTAACTCTGTGTCTAAGCTATGGGAGGAACTAATCTTGGTGAAAACATTTCCTCAAGAATTTGAGACACTTCCAGCAAGTTCCAGCCATGACATAGAAATGAAATTACAATGAGTTTTCACAAAGATTTCTTTCATGGTATTTTCCTTTGAAATTTAAGAGATCTCAATGCTCCTCAAATGTTGATGGTTGGGTTAATATGCTCTATTGCATGGAGAAAGGGGGACACAATTTTTATATGCATTTAAAAGCAGCTGAATCTTCCAAGGATTCAATTAGAGTAATTCACATATTTAGAAGCATAATCTCTTAGTTTAAGAGGTCCAAGGTCAAGAGATTATCAGAGTCATTTAAACCATTATTTTTGTAGAAAATGAGAATTGTTTCTGAAAAGAACAACAGTTTGTGTCAAATACTAGTATCAGAAAGCAGAAATTCCAGGGTACTCTGGGCAGAACTGGTGGAACATAATCAGGGGAAAAAATGTGTTAAAGATCTTAGTATATTAAACATGGTGCCTTGGAGCGTAGTTGCATTTTCTTTTTTTTTTTTATTAGAACAGAGGATGGATATTTTTCCATTAGACCCTTGGGCAATGACTTTGCTCGTGTTTTGATGTTTTTGTTAATTTGTGAGAGCTTTCACAAGCCACATTTCCCTCAACATTTTTCTTAGTCTCACTGACTTTTTTCATTTATTTAGTTGTTTTACTGAGTATTTGCAGTTTTACCTTGTCAAATCTATTCTTTCATTTACTATAATTCTTCACACTATGTTTAGTTGTATTTTTATTTCAAGATTTAATAATTATCTAGTTCAAAGGTTTTCTTGAAAATTTTAGATTTAAACTAAAGTCTTTAATCTGTTTGAAGTTTATTTTATTAATAGTATATGGTAAAAAATGAGGGTCCGAAGTGTTCTTTTCCCCCTGCCAAACTGCAAAATTGCTTTCTCAACACAATTTCTCCTCTTTCCTTTTATTATTTAATGCAGCCTGTAGCAAATACTTAAAGTTTATATTCTATGTAATAAAGTTTACTTCTGGACACTATAGCTCTTAGCCATAAAATGTTAAGGCAAACAGCTGAATGAATATCCAAATGAAATATATATCAATGATATTTACCAGCAGCAAACACAACGAAAGTTCCCCATAAACATGGTTTTTCAAGGAAAACAATCAAAATGCGAAGATATAGTAGAGACTTTATCCTCAGGTCTTGCCTTGATTTATTTTAAGGCACCTGGGTCCCTGTATTTTTTCTGGGCTGTGTTAAGCCTCAATCATTTGTGACTAGCCAGTCTCACACTAGCTAAATCCCTCCTTGAAGTTAGTCTCAGAAACCGAATACATACCCTTTCAGCTAATTCCTCCATGTCAGACTGAAGGCTTTTCATTGTGTTTTCAGCATTGTTGATTTGTATCTTTCTTAGGACATACTGATTTTCTCTTTCTGACAATTTTGTCTGTGGATTAAAAAAAAAACAACAAAACACGCATTTTTCTATAGTCAGTAGATGTGCACACCAGGTTTATAAAAATACACAGAAAACCCTTTCAGTGTAAGAGGACTACAGTAGAGAGTCAGCCTTTATTCTCAAAATAGTGGGGTCTACAGGCTACTGCAAGCTGGCATGAAATCTGAGGTCTGCCCGAGGGGACTGAGGGCTCTGGGGACAGAAATTGTGAGCTCCCCTCAGCAGGCTGGAGATTCTGGTGTGGTTCTGGGAAAAGGGTACCTTTTGCAAATTTGCAAACAGGCTCAATATAGACGGGCAGTGGCTTTGCGTGTCTGAGCTTTAAAACTTCAGTTCTGGCAGGTCTTCAAGGAAATGATAATCCACCTTGATCAATGAAAATGGAGTTCTAGAAATTCAGTTTCCTCTTTTTAGTGTAACGAGAACAATTATTTTTATTTCAAACCATTTGCCTGTTTCATTCCCATTTTTGAGGAGTTTGCACCAGGTGTAGCTTCCCTTCAATTACTTTGGAGTAAGTCCTCCAATCTGGGCACTGACTTCCTGTCAGCTACAATATTATTATATCTGATATAATAGCTATTTCTACCTTGAAGCTGTCCTTTTGGGGAAAGAGGATTCAAGCAGTATCAAGAGGACCTAGTCTGGGTGACTCCTCTGAGAATTACTGCCTTCATGTGTCCAAACAGATGAGTCTGGACAAAAACAATTCCTAAACTGGGAATAGAGTGCTTACTAAGACTTCATCCAGCTTTACAACTTTGTGATTTTTGTTTTGTTCTACACTTTGTCATTTGGGGCAATTGCTGTGGATATTATTTGTACCTCCTAAAAGCAGAGAATTGAGCACTTTCTATGTTAGATACTATTCTGACTGCTCTCTATATAACAACTCACTGAATTCTCTTAACAACCCATGAGATAAGTGTAATAATTATCCTCAATTTCAGATGAGGGAAATGAAAACTAAAGAGGTTAAACAATTTACTCAAGGTCACAAAGCTAGTAAGTGTCAGAGCTGGGATTTCAATCTAAGCATTCTGGTGTCAAAATTTATGCTCTTAACCACTACGCTAATTTGACTAACAAAATAAAAAAGTATGCTGGTATTAGTTCTATTAACCTTTTAGCTGATTATCATTGTTTTAAAAAGTATCTGTTGGTTGTGATAGAAGCCTATAATTAAGAGAGGGAAAAAACACCTCTTAAAGCTTAGAGATATAAGCACTGTTACAGTTTTTGACTACTGTCTGCCTTTAACTTGCTTATCAGATTTAACCACTAGATCAAGGAAGAGAAACAGAGCATATGAGCATGCTTCTGTGTTTGAGTGTGTGTGTCAGTTTGGAAAACTGAGAAAAAAATGTGTGTCAGTGAGATGGAATGGTAAGGGCAGGAGAAAGAGGGAGGAAAGAAGGAAAAAGAGAGAGCAAGAGTGTATGTATTAGTTTTCAGAGAAACCCACGAAAACATAGCAAACTAAGGTAATAGTATGTTTGTTATGTTGACTTAAGTAACCAATGTATAGCTCAAGAAAATAAGACTGTTTCTTCTCTATAATGTATAGAGGAGACATGTATAGCTTTATACATAGATACTAGTTTTTCAGTCATTTCATTTTCCATTAACCTTTTTCACAGATGACAGCTCTTGGTTTAGGATGGAGCACATTAGTATAATCAACTTTTCATAATTTCTGAGGTCTGGCAATATGTAATATAACTACTGGACTCAGATAACAAAAGGGTAGGAGGTACTAGGAGTGACCCTGTGAAACCAGAGTGAAAATACACAGAAAGTACACCATTCCTGCATACTTTGAGGAGGTAGATGGTGGAGTTGATTTCGTTCACGTGCCTATGAGCTGCGGCACCAGATGATACACTCAACAGGCCAGATTTGCTTTCTTCAATTGAGAGCGCTGCTAACCGAAGGTCATCAGTCAGATCCCAGATGCATTTATCGCAGCCTGGTGGTACAACGGGCATGTCATTTCCTCAAAATCAAAGGTCAGCTGTGAAGCATGCTGCTCTAAGTTGGTCATTATATGCCCTCCCTTGGTTAATACTATTTGTATTTTTGTTTCCTGAGGAGCTATTCTGAACCACGGAACTAGTCCTTATACTCAGAGCCTCAGATGACCAAAGGGTACGCTGGCACTATCCCTGCTTAAAACATAAAAAGCAAACACGCAGCTGAAAAGCAGGTTACCATGAACACTAGTGGCTGAACTGAGGAGGAAAGAAGTCCAAAGGGCAAGGCATCTGAGAGACGGTGGGGGCTGAAGAGAACCTTCTCCCCACTTTTCTCTGGTCAGGGGAAAGCCGTCTGGGAGGACGCCCTCCACATCAGGCTGTGGGTTTCCGCTTGGCGCCGGCCAGTGAAGCTGGAACTCGCCTGCCACTTCTCTCCTAGCAGCTTTCCTGACTGACTTCAGGTTCCAGGGCTTTCTCCTCACTCCACGGATGGCCCGGTGCCTCCCCACGGCCTGACCTCCTGCCTGAACAGGTCGGCAGGACCTCACTGTTTGCTAATATTACTCTCTAACGGCTGACGACCCTGCACGTGTGGTGCTGCTTCCTGCATTTCACATTCGAGTTCCCTGACCACTGTCATCACCCCCACGATCCAATGCCCTCCTGGGACACAGTCACTAAGGACACTCTTTGAAAATTTTCTGTTTCGAACCTCTTCCGCCAGATGTACTCTTGTCTAGGGAACTGATAAATGGAGACTACAGGGTTAATGGTTGTTAATATGTTAATTTGTTACTTGAAGTTAAATGTGGTCTTCCTCATATGCTCTAAGGAATGACTCCCCAGCCAGTACATCAGGCTGGTGGAGGAGACACATAGAGGCCAAGCAGGCACTGATGTCCTTAAAGCGACTGTGCACAGGGGATCACCTATGCTGTCAGTATGCAAACTTTGCCCAGCCTCTGCCTTCCATCCTATGTCACCATCTAATATGGGATTCATCGTGATATTAATCTCTTGTGCCCAGAGAGACTGAGAGGCCAAGATGTTTTTGTTTGGGGGAAGGGATATCTAATATTAAAGTAGTCTTTAAAACACTCTACTTAAAGCCAAATATTAGTTACTTTCTTGATAGAAGGTTTTCTAAGGCAAAACTTTCCTTAGAATTCTTCTAAGATTCAATCATGGGCTTTTCTAGGCTACTGGCTTAAAGAGTGCTTGAGAAGTCATTAAGACTGGCTCTGGGAGTTTGTTTTGAAATGTTTCAGCAGGTTCTTGGACCATTAGGACTACTCATGATTTGAATTGGGCTTCCCTGATAGCTCAGTTGGTAAAGAATCTGCCTACAAGGCAGGAGACTCCGGTTCAATTCCTGGGTCGGGAAGATCCACTGGAGAACGGATAGACTACCCTCTCCAGTATTCTTGGCTTCCCTTGTGGCTCAGCTGGTAAAGAATCCACCTGCAAAGTGGGAGACCCGGGTTTGACCCCTGGGCTGGGAAGATCCCCTTGGGAAGGGAAAGACTACCCACTCCAGTATTCTGGTCTGGAGAATTCCATGGACAATATAATCCATGGGATCCCAAAGAGTCGAACACGACTGAGCAACATTCACTTTCACTTTCATGATCTGAATGACAGGACAGACAGGAAAGAGAGAAGGCAGCTCCTTTTCATAAGGACTGAGTATTATATTACTGGTACCACTTCAGATTTGGAGTGATCTGGGGAAAAGCCACTTAAATCTCTTGTTGGTACATGAGTTTACCGAATGTTGTAAAGCATTGTCTATGGATTACATTATCTGAGGACCTGAAGAGATAATATACAAAAAGGACCTAAAATGAACTCAGTCATTGGGAACTGTATTTCCAACTTTACCTACTAAGTAAGACCTTGAACTTAAAGACTTGACAAAAATAATTTTTCTAAAATAGAGCTGTTTAAATGCAACCTGCTATTTGTCAATTGGAATTAAGTGGACTGAATGTCTTTAGCTTGGGGTCCATTTGGTTGAGGCACAGACAGGGTTACAGCCAATGGTGGAACTCAGGACAGTTTCTAGAGAGGGTGGGATTGCATAGCTCTTCTTAATCCTACACCTGCAGCGCATTAGAGAAAGTGGGGTTAGTCAATCATGTACTGTTATTTTTACTTATGGTTGGGCAGTCCGTGCCTGTAGGGGACTCAAAACCTTCTTCCAAGCACTCTCCGGTTATGCTGTCACATGGGCCTCCCCCACAATTGCACGCTATGGGAAAAAAAACAAGAGATTAGGGATTCATTTTCTTAATGCCTAAAATATCACAGTGTTTTGTGGTTTGCAGAAATCCTTGCTATCAGTATATAATTCTTCAGTGGGGATTAATTTATATTCTTTCTTGAGATCATGAGAAATACATGATTTAGTGATTACTCCTCTTACCCAATTAAGCCCCAGCTTGGTGAGACTTTCAAAGGTGACCCTGGGCTAAAAGTAGATAAATCTCCATGTTCTAGGATTCCTTTCCCAACTTTTTGAGATTCTGACATGACTCTGCAACTGCTTCAGTCCAAAGAGATCCGGGTCAGTTTCACAAGGTAAAAATGATCACAGAGTCCATCATTCAGCTGGAATCCAAGTCATCCTTTTATCGCAGTCAGATTCTCCAGTTTAATCCAAGTCTAGGTTTGATTACTGCCAGGTGTGAGGGAGGAGTTGCCCACTAGGAATGAGTGAGGGGACCCAAGGGCGATTCTTGGCTCCTTACAGGGCTTGACCCTTGGCAAGACTGACTCCAAACCTCCCAATGATGGCTACCAGTGGGATAGCAGGGAACAATGTTGTGAAAAGAATTAGGACCATATTTACATGAATTTAGAAGACTTGAGGGCCCATTATTAATCTTTGATGATTTTTAAGAATGCTTTTTGGGGAAAAAACAAAAACAAAACCTCAATCTCACCAGACTGTTCATTTTCCAGTGCATTTTGGAGTGGAGATTAATTTTTAATATTTATAAAGGATTTCTTCAGTTATGTGGGCTAGCAGTAAGCTGGAATAGAATTGTGAATTTCCTCCCACCTCTTAACTGTCTTTACAGAATAATCATAAAAAATTGGCTTTAAGGATAACATACATTTATTACATTTTGGCTGTTAAATGTTCCACAAAATACAGATTTATGAAACAGTTCAGCAAGGTCATGCGTTATTGCTTCCAACATGAGTTTCTTTTCTAAGAGTGATCTGCATCCGTGTCATGAGTTTAGTCAATATTTTGATGCCAGTGTTCAAGTCTTTGGCTTTGCCAGCCCTCTTTCTGACGCCCACCTCCTCTCTGTCCCTAGTCTGACTGGACACAGTGCTCCTCTCCTCCCTCTGTTATCCTCGGGGTTATGCTTCTGTGCACACAGCTTTCCTGGAGGCATGGTTACTTTTCTGTGACTTTGGCAGATCATATTTGTTTTCTTCTCAATTTCAAACTCTTCACTTCTTAAAAATCTCTTTAAGTGGAAACCTGTTTCAGTGAGAGCATCTCCAATGAAGCAAGCCACAAGAGCACAATACCTCGTCCTCAGTCTTCTTCGTCTCAAAGGCACATAAAAGGAGGGATACTCAGTCTCAGCCTCCCTTTAATCCTGCAGGAAGGCAATTTAACTTTACTTCTGAAGAGCTTCACTCTCTGAGGTAAATGGATTGGAGAAATCCCAAATAAAATTGGTACTTTTCAGTCTAACTGAAGTCTAACCAGGAAGATACTATCCCTGAAATATTTTCTCTGATAATTTGAGGTAATAGGGGATGAAACTGCTCCTGGATTTGCTATTTCACTGAAATGCTAATTTTTACCAAATATAACTGTAAAGAAAGACATAGTTTGCAGAATAAGAAAATTGATGTGAACCATGCAAGCTTTCATCCAGTCCTCTGGTCAATGATAGGTTATCTGCGGAAGTTTGATTTACTTCTTTGGTCAAAACTGGAAGGACATAAAGATGCTAAGACAAAAAGTCACGGGTGTTAAGTGTCTCATGGTCCATCCTACCCACTAGCTAAGTTACATTAGTCTTGATAAGAATATCTACCCCTATGAATGTGGGATGCATACCCTGAGACTCCATGTTACCCTGGAAAGTGTCAAGGGGTAACTGCAGTATGCCCCCAAGAGAAATTCACCTAAACCTGGCGCTGACAGAGCACCTCTCCCACCGCACGGGCAGCAGCCGGGCGGCCGCGGAAGTGTGCACGGCACTGTACCTGCACAGTTCTTGGCTCTCCTCGCATCTCCATAGTACCCAGGTGCGCACCGTTCACACTTGAATCCAGTGGTGTTGCGTAAGCAATTCCTACACTGGCCAGTGACCTCATCACAGTCTTCAAAGATCAGGTTAGGATCTGAATTCCCACTGCAGTCACATTTCTTACAAGTGCTTCCAATCAGCAAGGGGTTTCCATAGTAACCAGGAGCGCATCTGAAGGGGAATCACACGTTAAAAATTGAGCATCCATAGTTTTCTTCCTTTTTGTCTTCTTCCCTTCCTAGAAGGAAGTATAATGAATCTCTCTGGACTGTTCTCCCAGAATTAATCCCCCCTCTCCCACCTTCCTGTAGAACCGGACTTTGTTTTTAAGAAACTACCCTTCTCCGTTGTGTTTCAGCCCATTCAGTTCAGCAAGATCTTCAGGTGCAGGAGTGTCTGGCTATAACCAGTTTGTGGGTATTTGTGGTTACACCCCAATGACTGGGAGGCACTGCTGCCATAGGATGGTGGTACTAGATATGCTAAATGTGGCCATGAGATTTGCCACTAGGGCACAGCTAAGAATTGTTCTGGACAAAATTTTAATAATACCGTTACTGAGAATCACTGGTATATGTTCCACCTTGCCAGAGTGATTGTTCTGATAAACTAAACCTGAGCCAATCAGTGCCTGGCACTGTCCCAGTCAAAATGGTTTGGCACAGGAGTGATTCAATTGGAGTGGAGCTCCGGCTCCTGTTTGAGGGCTCTGTGAGGGCATTCTCTCCATCCGCAGGTGAGTAAAGAGGCAGGCAGCACTACTGGCCCTAGCAGCCATCCTGTGACTGAAAGAAGACAGTATGGAGATGAAGCAGAGGGCAGAGCTGAGGGAGTCCCACAGAGAGGTGGAGTTGCAGCCAGATGGCCATTACTCTGTAGGTTTTAGATATATAAGCCTACAGAGGCCAGATACCTAGCTGCATTTGTTGTGGGGGCAGAGCTGATGCCTATGGTCATGCCAGCTGGCCCTTAATGAAGAGAATCCAGCCCAGTTGGAGAGCAGAGACTGAAATCTTTCCAGCCTTTGCTGGCTTTGCCAAGTTGCGTGCTCTGGGTGGGGCTGCCTCTGCCTGGAGGAAAAATGCCTTTCTTTACTGTTTCCAAAAGATAACCTGTAGGCCAGCAGAAGCCCTGCTGAGCGTGACGGGACCACAGCTCTCATCTGAGGGGGCAGGTGCTTCTCAGATCCTATCAACTGTTTCCACAATGTACCTGTGAGGGAATGATCTGTCCTGTAAATCTGTTTTTAAAGGAAATGTTGAAATTTGGATTTGTATGTGAAATCTGTTTTTAAAGGTTGCTTCAAACTTTGTAAGAATACTGTTTGAGCCAACATACACATTTTCTGGCTGGCTGTTGTCCCTGTTTTGCTGTGGACCCTAAATCATTATTGAAGACTGGCTAAGGTGGGTTGAATAAGCTTTGGGAGTGGCTGGAAAAAATGTGCAGGCACACCATCAAGGGACTAAAGGTTGGGCACAGGAGTTAGTTTTGATGAGAGAGAAAAAGGAAGAGAGCCAGTGAAGGTTTTCATGTGTGATAAAAGTGATGGTGAGTGAAGCCAGTGTTGGCGTTAAGAGTTCAGGGTGGACTGTGGGCTGGAATAGGAGACTGGGGTTGGGTGGGGAGGGCCTTGGGTGGAACCCTGGCCTTGGGAGTGGAAAGGAAGACTTTCCAAGGAAACCAGTAAGACCCAGCCAGTAATAATAAGACACCACATTTTTGAAGGCCTCCATTTAAAGCAAAAGAATTATGATTCAGAACATTTGAAAAACAGAGAAATTAAAAAAAAAATCACACCTGTAATCCCAAGACCTTAACAAAATCACTGTTCAACATTTTGCATATGTTTTCCCAGGCTCTATTCCTGTCTCAGTTTTTTGATGTAATCGTAATGATGGTGTATGTTCAGTCACTTGCATTGCATCTCATGGCTTCAACTAGGTAAGTTTATTTAGTTACCACAGACACCCAGGAGGGAGGGCACCCAGGTCTGGCATTCTGAGGTTGAGAGGCTAGTTTGATTTCCCAGTCTCACACAGCCAGGAAGTGACAGCATATGACCCAGACTCTCTGACCCTGATGTTCTTTTCTTCACTCCACCCTGGACCACACTGCTGCTGCTTTACATGAATGACTGAATTCAACCAACAGAAGGACAATTCATGTCTATTTTGTGTAAGGCGTGGAGAGACAGGAAGAGGAAGAACACACAGCCTATGCACTGAAAGAACAGGAAAGGAATTAGGCATAATTATACAAACTCTAGATACCGAAGACCTATGAAAAAGATAAGATCGAATGTTAAGTGCCACACAACCCACAAAGAGGAAACGTTTGATACATTTTGTTATTCATATTCATGTCTCTGTACCTCAAGTGTACAGGCCCTCTGGTTCCCAAGTCAGCATACATCATTCCTCTGTGGAACTCACGGCTGGATTGAATTTCTATCCTGGGTTGCTGTCTACCAAACAGAATATTGGGATTCTTAGGCTCACTAAAATGGGATGTGGATCTGCCACCTCAGTGTGCAACTGGGAGCCTGAGGTCCGGGAGTGAACGGACCTGTCCAAGCTCACAGAAGCCAGATGCCAGTTACTTTCTTTTCTCTGTTTGATTCCACTGTATTTGATCTCCATAGGCGGTCTCCTGGTTTTCTACAAGAGAAAAACCAAACTTTCTCTTCTCTAAGTTAGAATCTCAACCACAGTAGATATCTACTTTGAGTTACTTTGAATTTCAAGAACATCTTTTGGTGGCAGTCTCAGAGGCAACTCTGAAGTCACAGTCCCAACTTCAACCCTACAGATGTTATAGCCTGAGAACGCAAAGGTTTTGTACTAAGCCCCCTCTGACTCCAACTTTACAGATGAGGAAACCAGACGATGAAGAAGCAGGATGACTGGCTCACCACTACAGGGCTCAAGCATTGAGTGGGACTCCCAAGTTTATACTCTTTCCACTCCACAAGTATGGCATTAATGAGTCAACTAATTAACCCATTAATGATATAACAGGTGAGTAATCAAATGCTATCTATTAATATGCCTAATTGCTGCCCTCCAAGAGTAAATTACAAAGAATACAAAAGGACCAGGAATTGGATTCAGAGTCAGCACTGGAGTCCAAGTACCCAGGACTGGTGCACTTTTATGTGCTTCTGTAATTTCACTTCTAGTTGTATTAATGACTTGATTCACTCAGAGAAAATAGAGCTGATAAATATACAATGTAAATGAAAGAATAGTGACATATGAACTTTGTCATTTCAGTCAGTGATCATATCATTTGGCAAAATGGGGGGGAAAAAAGATGTGCTTTTTGGAAAAAACATTTTGGTTAAAAAAACATTTTTGACCAAAAACTATTATCTGGGGAGTTTTTGTAGTGCTTTCCCTGTCCTCTGCTCTTCCTCCTTTGCTTCTCTTCCCAGGGCTGCATTCTAGTCCTCACTGAATGCCTTTATCAAAGGCGCCAAAATTCCCAGTCCAGGCGGCACAGAAGCTTTTCTGAGGAGGACGAGGCTCTATAGTCATTTGGGTTAAGTTAAACAAAGAAAAAAAGTATTTGTTACACAGCAGGTGCCAGATAAATGCTCTCCACTTCTCTATGAAAGACTGGGAACTAAAGCTAGGGAAATATAAATAACCCATTCCAGGTCACAGGGCAAGAATCCAGAAGTGGAGCAGGCAAGAGTAGGCTTAATAAGATTTTTGTATAGAAAACAGGTCTGACAGCTTAAGTTTGAAAAATATGATGACTGCAGAATCAGACTAAATCACCAAATCATAATATGGTGCATGTTCAGTCACGTCTTACTCTTTGTGAGCCCATGGGTTGTAGCCCTCCAGGCTCCTCTGTCCATGGGATATTCCCGGCAAGAATACATTTCCTACCCTAGGGGATCTTCCCAACCCACAGATCGAACCTGAGTCTCCTGCCCTGGCACGCAGATTCTTTACCACTGCGCCATCTCAGAAGCCTGAATCATAATATAATCCTCAATAAATGTTAGCTTCCTCTTCCTCTTCATTACTTTTTTCTAACTTCAAGGTCATTATCAAAATCATTATCACTGTCATCATCATAGTCTCTGATGATATTATGTTCGTCTTTTCCTGTTAGGATTTTCAGATTCCCTTAAATTTAATTTGCCCCATTCTTCTTTCCTGATCCTTAAGCAACGAGAGCCACCTAATAAAGGCCCCTCCATCTTTAAATAAAATGTACTACTGAGGAGCAGAGGGAAGGTCACTCTGAATGAGAATGAGATTCAAAACTCCTGTCCATATGATTGTTCATTTTATAATTATTTGCGTCAGAAGATAACTTACTTTTGCAACCCCTAATCAATTCTGGGTCTTTGATTTTCCAGGCTTGGGGTGAGAAGTAGGGGGTCAAATGGTGCCAGAAATGTCTGACTCTTTTCACTGCATCGAATCTTTTTAAAGGAATAATAAACGTTTTGGGGTTTTTTAGTAAAAAAAACGTTTTAAAGAACCATTACTGAAACAAATGTAACTCAGTGCCTATAATATTCTAGATATTGTAATGGGGGAAGAATGAAGAGAGACAGAAATAAGACACTACTGTTGAGAAGCTCACAGTTCAAAGAGATTTTTAAAAATTGTTTGACTTTGAACAAGCGGCTTAACCTCTCTGTGTCTCACTTTCTTTCTCTGTAAATAAGGATGAAAATGGTATCTCATAGGATTTTTCTTTGAGGTTTAAATATATCATTGCCTATAAAGAAAGTGCTGACAATAGTAACTAGCATACAGTAAGCACTTATTATTTTTACCATTATCACTATCATCATCATCTAAATTGCAACAATATGTGGTAAGCTCTACAGCTGACCCAGTGGGTGTTAAGAGCAGCAGGTCCAGTATGGGAAGTTTAAATTACGAGGTGAGACAGGGCTTTGGGAAGAGACAGGCAAGGCCCAGAGTAGGCTAAATAACTCGGACCTTACTGGGAAGACCAGCATGTTTGAACTATTTTGCACAGTACTAAAGAAAGAGGCTCATGTCTTTCCTATTTTAGACCAGTGTTGCTCAAACATGTATGTTGTATGGATCCTTGTGAAAAGGAAAACATTTACATAGACTATCTCTTCCAGTGTTCACTTAAATCATCCTTAAATACTTCAAACAGAAAACTAAGTAGTAACTCTTTATGTCTATGACTTTTATGTATCTTGAAAAACCAGGATAAATTTTCCAAATAAAACACAACAAAACTATAAAATGAATCGAATTCAAATTAACAGCATCATTCAGGAAACAGATGATGTTGTCGCAACTGAATGACCATTCGTAATGTGACATGGTAGAGGCCTGTTTGACTTCAGCATGCATGGCCTGCCCGGTGCTGTGTGATGACTCAGTTCAGTTCAGTTCAGTTGCTTAGTCGTGTCCAACTCTTTATGACCCCATGGACTGCAGTTTTCCAGGCATCCCTGTCCATCACAAACCTCTGGAGCTTGCTCAAACTCATGTGCATCAAGTCGGTGATGCCATCCAGCTATCTTGTCCTCTGTCATCTCCTTCTCCTCCCGCCTTCAATCTTTCCCAGCATCAGGGTCTTTTCAAATGAGTCAGTTCTTCGCATCAGGTGGCCAAAGTATTGGAGTTTCAGCTTCAGCATCAGTCCTTCCAATGAATATTTAGGACTGATTTCCTTTAGGATTGACTGGCTTGCTCTCCTTGCAGTCTAAGGGACTCTCAAGAGTCTTCTCCAACACCACAGTGCAAAAGCATCAATTCTTTGGTGCTCAGTCTTCTTTATCGTCCAACTCTCACATCCATACATGACTATTGGAAAAACCATAGTTTTGACTATATGGACCTCTGTTGTCAAAGTAATGTCCCTGCTTTTTACTACACTGTCTAGGTTGGTCATACCTTTTCTTTTAAGGAGCAAGCATCTTTTAATTTCATGGCAGCAGTCACCATCTGCAGTGATTTTGGAGCCCTCCAAAAGAAAGTCTGTCACTGTTTTCATTGTTTCCCCATCTATTTGCTATGAAGTGATGGGACTAGATGCCATGATCTTAATTTTCTGAATGTTGAGTTTTAAGCCAACTTTTTCATCCTCCTCTTCCATTTTCATCAAGACGCTCTTTAGTTCTTCTTTGTTTTCTGTCATCAGGGTGGTGTCATCTGTGTATCTGAGGTTATTGATATTTCTTCTAGCAATCTTGATTCCAGCTTGTACTTCATCCAGCCTGGCATTTTGCATGATGTACTCTGCATATAAGTTAAATAAGCATGGTGATAATATATAGCCTTGACATATTCCTTTCCTGATTTGGAACCAGTCTACTGTTCCATGTCCAGTTCTAACTGTTGCTTCTTATCCTGTATACAGATTTCTCAGGAGGCAGGTAAGGTGGTCTGGTATTCCCATCTCTTGAAGAATTTTCCACAGTTTGTTGTGATCCACACAGTCAAAGGTTTTGGCATAGTCAATAAAGAAGTAGATGTTTTCTGGAACTCTTTTGCTTTTTCTATGATCCAACGGATGCTGGCAATTTGATCTCTGGTTCCTCTGCCTTTTCTAAATCCAGCTTGAACATCTGGAAGTTCATGGTTCACATACTGTTGAAGCCTGGCTTGGAGAATTTTAAGCATTACTTTGCTAGCGTGTGAGATGAGTGTAATTGTATGGTAGTTTGAACATTTTTTGGCATTGCCTTTCTTTTGGGACTGGAATGAAAACTGACCTTTTCCGGTCCTGTGGCCACTGCTGAGTTTTCCAAACTTGCTGGCATATTGAGTGCAGCACTTTCACAGCATCATCTTTTAGGATTTGAAATAGCTCAACTGGAATTCCATTACCTCCACTAGCTTTGTTTGTAGTGATGTTTCGTAAAGCCCACTTGACTTCGCATTCCAGGATGTCTGGCTCTAGGTGACTGATCACGCCATCATGGTTATCTGGGTCATTAAGATTTTTTTGTATAGTTCTTCTGTGTATTCTTGGCAACTCTTCTTATTACCTTCTGCTGTATGATGACTCAGTTTGCCTCAATGTCGTCTTTGGGCCTCCAGCTGTCTGTAATGTCTCACTGACACACCATCAACCATTTATTTTCTCCTTAGCTCTGAGGCAGATAGATCCTCCTCTATTATAACATGGTACTACAGAATGTATAGAACATGTTTCAGTGAACTTTTTTACCCTCGGGATTATCACTGAAATAAAACACAAAATTAAGAAAAAACTCGCTGAGAACCCATGAACCTCCACAGATATTTCCGAGGACACCTGTGGCTCTTGAGTCCCAGTTTGGGAAACAATATTTTACAGTTTGTGGGTGTGGTATCAAAGATTGAAACGGAGCAGTAGTTCACAAGCCAGTGAGAGGATTGCTGTGAGAATCCAACAGGGAGTCAAAATATGGGTCCCCCAGCTTCACCTGAGAGGTCTCTTCTCAGTGGGGCATGGAGGGGTTTAGGCAGGGCCCGGGAATCCAAAGGTTTCCAGGAGATACATACACAAAGTCAGACTTGAAAACCACCTTTGATTAAATGATCTCTAAGTACAGAAACACCCAGCGCGTTCTTGTTTGGACGAATGAGATAGACATCCATACAAACCAGCTACATATTTTGAAAAGATCTTGTGGGCAAATTTGAGTTTACAAATTAACTGAAAACATATTAGATGAAATTTAACTGGAAAAACTTAATCTGATGATTAAACTCAAAACAGAGCCCCCCCCCCCCACCCCCCTTCAGTTCCAGAGTCAAACAAATCACAAGCAGTTGAGGCCACCTCCTGTGAGATGACCCAGCCCCTCCACGGGAAGGAAATCTCTCCTTCCACTACAGTTGTGAAGAGCCTCTGTTAGCCTTCTCTTTGGCATTTCCTTTTTTCTGTCTGGCAATCAATGCTTTTGAGGTTTGTCTCCTGCCCTAGCTTTGACTTCATTGAGGACAAGAGACCACATCTTACATGTATCACATCCCTACCCGCTCCACCACAATCTGTTTCTGTAGTCATTTCTATTTTGAGGAAGAGTTCCCTGGATTATCAAGTCAAGTTTCAATGTAAAAGACCTCAGTACATTCTCTTTAAAAGAGCAGGGTGTGAGGAAGGGTGGACAGGAAATATGGAGAAATTCGCTCTAAGTGATCCTCCCCCAAAGCAGATGAGAGGCCTTAGAAGAGATGCATACTTCCAGCGCCCCTGTAGATGTAGCCTCCTGTCAAACAGAATCTAGTCAACAGATTAACCATTTTTCTCCTCCATATCAAAAGTTCATCTAGCTCATTAATCATCAACGTTTAAAATAGGAGACTCTTAGGAAGACATTTGGGAAAAGCAGAATGGGAGAATACAAATGTTTAGCCCAAACTTTTCAAATCCTGGTTCTCCCACTTAGCAAGTGATGTGACTTTAGACAAGTAGCTTCTTCACCTGCAAAATGATAAAATATGAGCACCTCTAGGGGTACTTATGAGGCTGAGAGAGGACACAGGAGACAGTCATAGTAAAGGCACCATTTCTAGTTAAGGAAACAGATTCAGGGAAACAAGCCAACACATAATGTGTCCCAAGCACTCATTATGCCAGTGGTGGAACAGGACAACAGGCTCCATGACTCACACTGTCTCCAGTTAATTATCATTGAGCATTTATCAAGTGCCAGGTGCCATACTAAGAACTTCTCTTATGAGGTGGGTATTTTTCATTTTTTTCCTTTCTAGAGATGTGGAAACTGCCACATAGAGATCAAATAACTTACCCAGGAGGATCACAAAGGGATCACAAAGGAATCCAAAGCTGAGAGACGGACTCAGCCAGGCTGACGCTACATCTCAGCACCTTACTTCCACCTCCCAAACTGGTGCTCTCCCCTGCATCCTATCAATCCAGGTCCAGCTAAGCAGCAGATCTCACTGAGCCTTGCTGATTAATGCCAGGTTCCAGGAGCCTCCAGTGTGTGCCGGGGGATTTATCACCCACAGCTCCACGTCTGAGGGTACACGCTGTCTTGTGCCAGGCCCCCCGCCGTCGCTGACAGAACCCCATCCACGCCCCTGTGTGACTGTGTAGAACTGAGCCCTTGGGGCCCAGATTACGTCACTTCTGGGGGAATGTGTGTTCGGTCAGCAGGACTCTAAGACTATTAATTCCCTTCTCAGGAGCCATCCAGCACCCATTAGCCAGTAATATTGCTTAATCTTTATCAGACTAAACTGAGTTTAACCTCAGACACTGATGAGAAAAAAAGCTCCATCCCTGGCTGTTGAACAACCTCTCACACCCTGGGGAGCCAGACAATGAGTAGATCAGATGGTTCATGTCCCTGGGCCCCCACATAAAGAAATACAGAATAAGTGTGTCACCAGCATTCATCAGCCGAACGTCGTCTGATCATCTCTAGCAGTTCCCCTAAAGGATGACATTCACATGGTCTCTTAGCTTTCATGTTCCTCTTCCCTTACAGTAAAAAGGGGGGAAATCCCACAACTCTTCAGCAAAAGAATTATCCATATTTTGCATATATAATAATTACAATAACAATCTCCTCAAAATATAGAGATTTTCTATGTTCCATAGACACTGTGGTTTTTTCAAAAGAGTTCCAGAGCTACACTTTGAGAGATGGAGGGTGTTTTCTTTGAGAGATGGAGGATGTGGAATGGTAATTAAGGTTTACCTTTTGAACTCTAGGCTGAGTTTCTGAGCCCCACCCAGGGCAGCAGGCAGTGTGCTGTGTGAAGTGAGCACCCCACGGCCGTGGGGATATGGGACTAGATGTCTGACTGGTTCTTTCTGGCCCTTCCTTCCCTGTCTTGAGGACACCACACATCATTTTGCTGCCTAAATACATGGGGAGGCCGACGTTAATGGCATTTCTGTTAAAAATAAGAAGGCCTCTCTGTGAGACTCTTTTAGTGAAAGCCCTTTTATCTTAGAAACCTGTGAGCAGCTGAGGGAGGATGGGAAATATCTTGCCAGAAATCATTTGGTGGGAAGCCGTGCACTCTTGCTTGCCAAGTCCTTTCCTGTTTGAGCAAAGCCCAAAGCAACTTAAAAAAGTGTTAGGTATAAATACCAAAAAAGGGATTCAGAAAATCCAAACTCATGGAATTACTTTTCAGGAGAGGAAATGGTATAAAAAATAGGTTAAATAATAGGTTTGTGCCTTTTTCAATGTATCACTGTAAACTGACCAGTTAATAGAAAAAGGAATGCCTGAAGAAGTCTTTCTCCTTTCTCCCTCTCTTTTGGACATTAATTATTGTACTACTAGTTCTCAGTGAGAGAGAGAGAGAAAGGACTGTTTCCCAAACCATCTCTTCAAAATACAGACATTCATTTTCCTCTTTCCTTACCCATTTATCCTGTGATGTAGCCATGGACGCCTATGGAGCATTCTTTTTTTTTAAAATTAATTAACTTACTTTTGACTGCACTGAGTCTTCGCTGCTGCTTTCTCTGGCTGTGGTGAGCGGAGGCTACTCTCTAGCTGCGGTGCACAGGCTTCTCACTGCAGTGGCTTCTCCTGTCGTGGAGCACAGGCTCTAGATGGCCCAGGTTTCCGTAGCTGTTGCGCACGGATTTAGTTGCCCTGTGGCATGTGGGATCTTCCCTACCCAGGGACTGAACCTGTGTCCCCTGCATTGGCAGGCAGATTCTTACCCACTGGACCACCAGGGAAGCCCCTAGGGAGCATTCTTATAGTTGTATCTGAGGCATGGGGTTTGGGAAAGTTCCCCCAAAAGGTTCTGAAATGCTATCCCTCATTCCTTCTTAAGACCTATTGAACGAGAGAGAGCATGGCAGAACTGATGAATGTGGGAAACAGGAAGTTTCCTTTTACCCTCACAGAGCACAGGGGTGTTCAGGAGCCTACCTTTCGCAATTAGGTCCAGCATAGTTTTCTTTACAAATACACCGAACAGCTCCGTTTTTCCTATAGCAGGACTCTGCAAAACTAGAATTGAAAGAGAATATTAGAAGTCAGTTCATACATCACTGAAGAGGCTGTCTTAATTTTGATTAGATCATCTCTACCTTGGTCCCCCTCAAATTCAAATGGGTGTGATCACTTGCTTCATTTAAATTAAATCTCCCTCCTTTTAGGAAAGCTTAGAATATCAGGCTCAGACAGAAAGTGACACCACTGGTGACACCATTTCCATCTACCTCATTTATTTTTCCATAGAGGCACTTCATTATTTTGACTTGAAACAGTGGGAATTTGCAGAACATCACGTATATTGTGTGTGTGTGTGTGTGTGTGTGTGTGTGTGTGTGTGTGTGTGTATTTAATGCAAGTCTAAACCACATATTCCAAAGCTGGATATAAAATAAGCAAATTTTACCTGTGATTTTAGATTCATATGAGAATTTTCTCTTTTTTTCCCATCACTTTCTGTGTATTCACTTGAAAGTTTTCCTCTTTTTTTCCTGCATTAGCTCTCTTTCACTCTTCAACATCATGAACCAGATGTTGCTTTATAATCTTTATAAAGATTATATGCTTTATAATCTTTACAGAACTTTAATTTCTTTCTTGTGTACCTTAAGGGATGGGAATAAAGGGTGCAGGGACTGGCTCAACTGACCAAAGTCACAAAGCAAGTACTCAAGCAAAAAATAGGACCCACAGTAAAAGGGTTCTAGTCCATGAAACCCTCTCTTTTGATTCTTCTTCTTTTTTTTGATAATAAAAAGTAGGACACAGAACAGAAAACAAACACACACTGTTTCAGCAGAATAAATAATTATCAAGGCAGGGAAATGGAATATTACTCTATATGTTTTGAAAATTCTACATTGACAGGAATCTATCCCTATGAGGATGGTATACAAAATTTTAAAGACTTTTAAATTAGGTTTGGCTTAGGTACTGTACAATCCATGGAGTGTGACCTGCTGTTCTCACATTTCTGCATGTATCAGCAAAGACCTAATGGTCTTTGGAGGAAAGCAAATGGATATGTTTGCTTTGTGTGAATACATTTATAAAATCAATCAGAAAACAACATGTGCTTCTCAGTAAAAGGCACTACACACAACTTATTTTCCCTAGTGGTTTGGTTAAAAACACTCCAATGAATTACATTTCTTTGGCATTTATCCTTTATTTTTCTTGTTCTTATTCCTCAGCCTTCTTGAAGAAACACCATCAGTTAGGCGTCCAGAACATGCATATTTCTTTGAAGATGTTCCACCCAGTGGCCCGCCCATGGCTTGAAGGAATGAAAGATTTGCCTGGAAAGATTTGCCTGCAGTTATCTTCTTTGAGCTAAGGTCCTACTGTTTCGAACAGATGACATTTTCCTTACTTGATGCAATTATTAGTAGACATGGAAGATGTCTGGCCAAACCCCAAATAAATAACTAAGCTCTGTGCAAATGGACCCTGGAAACAGCTATGTGATCACTGGTCTTGGTGGAGGGAGACACAGGAGCAGTAGGGCCATCGAGAGCTCCTTTTTTTGTTTTTCATCAACATTAACTGTTTACATTTTGCTTATGCTAAAGTCTGTTTGGAGCTAGGGAAATGAAATCACTGTGCCTTTCTCAGCCCACACTAACAACCACAGTGCCCTCTCCAAGTGGAAGGGAGTCTTACGCTTTTGAAAAACCCTCAGGGAACTTAAAGGAAACAGACTCAGCACTGTTTGTTTGCAAAACTCCCTTAAGCATCACTCTCTTGCTTTCAAATGTGGCTCTTGTAACTGGGGATCCAAATCCTGGGTCTGTAGGCTCAACTAGTGTATCTTTCTAGCGGAACTGAGATTCCACACATGGTGCCTTTCTGAAAGCTCAAATAAAAGTCCTGGCACTTTGATTTTTATAGAAAGCAGCAATATGAATTTTAAGAAAAGCTGAAAGAGGCAATGGGGAGTCTGATTTTATATGATATTTGATTTGTATTTGAGATTAGTTAACTCAGTCAATAATAAGGCCAGATCAAAGACTAGCACTTTATAGGATCCAGGCCAATTTGTCCTATTCTATGACTGCAGACTACTCCCGGCTTTTTGGAGCCAGTTTTCTCCCCGAAGGGATTCAGGAAATAGAACTATTGCCACTACAGAGAAAGCAGATCTCTCCTACCCTCCCCCATTCCTCCATACTCTCACGTATGTTCTTTACTTATAGGTTGTATATTTTTGCTTTTGTGTTAACTTTCAACAGGTTTTTTCATCTCAAATCTGTCCTCTAGAAACTTCAGCTTTTATATCTGTGAATATGTACCTAACTGCACAATCCATTCCCTAAGTCCCTCAACTGCTCTTCTGAACTCAGATCTACACACACAAGCAGAGAAAGAATATGGGTGGAAATGGTATTTCTTGGTGCCTATGGAACTACCTGTGTTTTCTCTTTCAAGACAAGAACTTCATTACCCAACTGGCAAGTTTCTGTTTATTTTATTTAAAAGCATTAACAGTCTTCAAAAGAACTTTTTGATGAACTAAGACATTGGATAATCTGTCTCGTAGATAAAAAGGTCATTTGCTTTAGAAGTGTCAAAATACTGTTGTAATCTGATCTATTTTAAGGAAGGCAGGAGTTTTTGACCATTCTCTTCACAACTGTGACCAACAACCAGTACATGATTGGCATGTAATAAGTGATTAATATTTATTGATTTTACGTAGATAAGACTTCTCAGCCAATGAGGTTCCAGAAGCCTCGCATCTCAAAGCATTAATGTCACATAATTTAGATAAGTAATTGTCATATGTATGGTGCAAAAAAGTACAAAAGTCAGACAACATAATGAAGAATTTGGGATTACCTTTCTAATTCCTCTGTTAATTTCTAAAGAAACTGCAGCTCTAAGCTTACAAACCTGCTTTGAGCAGATGATGCTATATAACAACTTTGTTCATGTGGGAGAATGAGTGAAACCCGTTATTAGAAAGTTGGAGGTAAATATATTTAACAAAATAACTACACCACGGTAAGGGAAGAGCACACTGAACACGCCGTCAGATGTGGTTAAGACTCATGCTTGAGAGCAGAATATTAATGAACAATTAAATAATATATCTAGGTGGAGCAAAGGGAGCTCATAAATCAGGACAAGCTTGAATAAAAAGAACAGAACACAGTGTTTGAGTTTCCAGCCTCACTCTCAGTACCATCCATTTTGTGCACACTATTAACACCACTGAACATGAAAAATCACAAAGCAAGGGCTAAGGCAGTTTAAGGGTTTCTAAAGAAAGATGGGACTGTAAAACTTTAACTTCTTCACTGCCTGTCAGACTCATCAGAGGATCTGAACAAATCACAAACTATTAGGTGAAATGTTAGGTGATATTGGTGTTCAATAAAAACAGTTAGGGGGAAACTTGGTTGTCATCTCTTTTCTCTTTATAAGAAAGCGTGTGTGATGATATTACTTATATATGGAATCTAACATATAACACAGATGAACTTATCTATGGAAGAGAAACTGATTCACAGACATAGAGAACAGACTGGGGGTTGTCAGGTGGCCTGAGAGGGGTGGGAGAGGGATGGATTGGGAGTTCGGGATTAGTCGACGCAAATTATTATATGTAGGGTCGATAAACAACAAGATCCTATTATATAGCACAGGGAACTATATTCAATATCTTGTATTAAGCCATAATAAAAAAGAAAACAAGAAAGAGAGAGAGAGAGAGAGAGAGAGAGTGTGTGTGTGTGTGTGTGAGAGAGAGAGAGACAGAGAGTGAGAGAGAGAGAGAGTGTATGTAAGGCATTCAGGATTTTTTCTAGTTATTTTATATGCATTATTTAATCTTTACAACTATCAAGGAAATATTACATCCAAACAATTAGAAGAGCACCTGATAGTATGCAAAATGCTGGAAAACTAAATACCATTACATCATTTTAATTCTACATTACATTCTACACTTTTAAGTCAATAAAATGGCTAGTCCTGACTTGACTGCTGGATTTATACATATATGTGCCTGAAAAGAGTTCCATTATTTCCACTAAGATGTATGTGCACTGTCTTTTTTAAAATTAATTAATTAATTAATTTTACTTTACAACATCGTATTGGTTTTGCCATACTATGCATATTGTCTTTAATTTCTCATTCAGGAAACACAGCCAGAAGCGAAAATTCATTTTCTCAGAAATCTTCTATGTGCTGACCGGTCTAAAGCACTCTGTTTATCTATGCTCTATTTCTAACTGAAAATCCACTTAGCTGCCACATGTAGAAAAGGTCTGCTCTGCGGGAGTCAGAAGAAACCAGTACTACTGAAAACACTGAATTATGACGTCTGTGGGCATCACCATTTGCAATCTCTCTAGGTCAAGGGACAGTCGAGAAAAAATGGGAATAGCCTTGCTTATAAAGCTTGGGAAACTTCACTGTGTCTGGGATGAGTCCTGCAACCCACCCCCAATATAGGGAACAGAGTCACCACCTATACTGTAAGTGTTTACATTTTCCTGAAAGTGGATTCGGGCTAGAAAACTTTCCTGTATCTTTTCCAGTCTCGTTGCAACAGGAGATACTCAATTTTGATGGTACAAAAACCCTAGAACTCTGTATAGGGAGAAAAAAGAAAAGAAAAACAAAGGGGATAAGCAGTAGAAAGGCTATTTTCCTTTAAGACTTACTTGGCAACATGAGGCAGGGGGCAGGGGCATGGCTGGCAGAACCGGGGGGGTCCCCTGATGGCATCTCCAATATAACCATCTAGACATTTCTCACAGTGCTCGCCTGTTGTGTTCCGCTGGCAGTGCTATGAGACAAAAAGATAAGAAAATTGACAAGGGCACACAAAAAATTTTATACACAGCAAATGTGGGAATCAAGCAGTATTTCAAGCAAAAGGGATATCGGGCCTGACAAAGCAGATGGTATGTAATGATGCTTACTGGTCAGCACAGAGGAGCTATGCTGGCCCCGGTGGATGCTACAAAGTGTGAACCATGGGGAAGACTTCTGCATGTGCACTGGCAGCCTGGGGGCTCTCTTCAGAGTTGGTGTGAAGAGCAGATTATTAGTCATTCATTTCAATTCAGAATGATAATCAGAATAATCAAGCTCTGAATATCCTAGAAGCATCAGTTTACTGACTAGGAATAAATATGAAATGAAAAAAAAATCCCCTCCTGGTAAACACTAGGGGGAACATTTTAAGAACTTATGGGCTCAGAAGAATAAAATGTGTCCAAGTAAAGTATAAATGGACTAGAAGGTAGATAAAGAATATTCAGCTAATGGGCTGGTATCTTGCATAACGGTATACGAGAAATAGTAAGCTGGTTTATTGTGTGATTCTTCCATTTATGGTAGGGATATTTGGAAGAAAAGCTCACAACAGTTGATTCTTCTGCCTAGAATGCCTGTTTATCATTCAAGATCTGTACCAGGCCTTTGAGAGCTTCAGGATTCCTTCCTGATGACTCCTCGATCCTTCCCTCCTTTCCTACGCACATTATCATCAGCTCCCAGCCTCAGGTGGCAGAATGGTAAAGAACCCGCCTGCCAATACAGGAGACGTTAAGAGACTCGGGTTCAATTACTGGGTGGGAAAGATCCCCTGGAGTAGGAAACAGTAACCTGCTCCAGTATTCTTGCCTGGGAAATCCCATGGACAAAGGAGCCTGAAGGACTACAGTGCATAGGGCTGCAAGGAGTCGGAGGCAACTGAGCACACACAGCCAGCCAGCCTCAGCAGTGCCTCCCCCTGAACTGTCTCTCAGCACTGCACTGCCATCAACTGAAATGGAGCGGTACTCAGCAGCTGTTTGTTGAACTGCTGGATTAATTTCTCACTAGTCCTCTGTAAGAGGCAGTGATGCAGGTCTACTGGTATTTTCTCCAACTGGACTAGACTAGATCGCACAGGGCAACGCCAGTAGCATGACGATGTTTTCATCTGTATCGTCACCAGAGTGTATGTAAAGTTTGATTGGCTTTTCAGTGAAAAATTGTGCTACTAGAATTAGAACACCACTGAAGAGACACCCCACTGTTTGAGCAATTCCCTTGGTAACACCTCTGCACCAGAACTGTAACAGTTAACTTTTTCAAACAGGGCTCTGTGGTGGAATCTTGGGGAAGGCAAGACTGTGAACTTAACTTTGAGCTCTTTATTTTGTCTCTACATTCTATGTTGAGGTTCAAAATAAAATAATAGTGAAGTCCTGCTCTAAACATTTTATGTGGATTAACTAATTTAATTTTCATAATAATTCTAAGGTCCCATTTGTTTTTCACACTTTACAAAATGAATAGAGATATAAGGAGGTTAAGCAAATTGCCCAGTGTTACACAGACGGTAGGTATGTCTCAAAAGTGAGATTTCAGCTCAGGCAATCTGGTTCCAGAAGTTAGACTGGAAATTCCCATATTATACTGCTTCTCCAGTGTGTTGGAGAAAAGGTTCCTTTTCCAAAACAGTCATAAAATGACTGCATTGGAAACTGTCATACTGTTTCACTAACAGTTTGAACTTCAAATCAAGTGCAACACACTAGACAGTGGGCCACACCTATCATGGTTGAATGGTCTTTAGCCAATTGATAGCCATCAGACGTGGACCACCTTTGACTCCTGATTAGAAATATGTTAACAGAATAGGATTAAGAGGCTAGTTCAGGACACCTGACAGATGAGAAACTGAAAAATAGAGCGTGATGTGCAGACAAGATGTTAACATATTTCCCTCACTGTTCGTAGTGCTGCGTCATGTGATGAGTGAATCTTCAGCAAATATTCGTTGAAAAGAAAGAGGAAGGCCGAAGTGGGAAAGGGTGAATTAGTATCTGGAGCAAGTAAAGGAAATTCACACACACTCAGAGCCAGCTCAAAACTGGTGGCAGTCTCCTATCCCAGGGAAAACCAATGAGCCCTGTCCAACCACCCAGAATTTAAGCCATAAGCAGGGCTTCCCACGGGGCACTAGTGGTAGAGAACCCACCTGCCAATGCAGGAAATGTAAGAGCCATGGGTTCAAAACCTGGGTTGGGAAGGTCCCCCTGGAGGGGGCCATGGCAACACATTCCAGTATTCTTGCTGGGACAATCTCAAGGACAGAGGAGCCTGGCAGGCTATAGTCCATGGGATCACAAAGAACTGGGCTTGACTGAAGGGACCTAGCATGCAGCACAAGCCATAAGCAATCTGGCAGGGCTGCTCTAGAGTGGGGTCAAACTAGTCTGAGTCCTTGTTGGACAGATGAAACCCATCTGTGCAGAAGAAAACAGGACTGTTGTCAGATGTCAGACCATTCTTTGCGACTCCATGGGTGCTTTGGCTTCGCGGTCAGGGCCCTATTTCTGCCATGGCAGCCACAGAGAGCAATTACCCTCAAGGGCAAAGCCTCCAAATCACTATGACCTCTAAGTGCTCAGAGTGCAAACACTGACTTTAATCATCTGCCTTCTTTTAAAGAGCTTGCTATGAAATTTCCTAAAAGGTAAATGAAGTACATTCTGTGAGATTGGCAGGGACAGTGCCGGCAGCAGGGAGAATTCCCTAGCTCGTCCGGTTTCTAGATGGTTGAATTTGAACAAGTCAGTTGACTTTTCTAGGTCTCTATTCTCTGTCTGTAAAACAAAGATCTAGCTGAGACAGTATACAATGTCTCTTAAATCTTTTACTCTGAGACTGCGAATATCCTTTATCTTCATTGTTCTGCCATTTAAAAATCAGAAACGAAAAAAATGACAACAATAAATAGTATGTTGTTGTTGGGGAAATTAAAATTAAATTAATTAAATTAATTTTTAAATAAAACTGACCTCACTTAAAAATGAAAAAAGCATTCTGAATCTTTGGCCAATGGTTAAGAAAGCCATGTCTGGACAATCAATCGCAGATTAGGTGTCAGGAATGACATCTGGGCACCCGCTATGTCTCCTTCATGTGAGAAATGGAGGCTCTAGACACCTGGGCCACAGCACCAATATAAGGTGAGAAGAAAGCCTAAAAGCATCAGATTAGAGGCTGGTCAGATGCTTCATGGGTCACTGTAGTCTGTCTAGACTTGTGGTACTCAAAATATGTCCAGGGAGATGGCAGTGAGAAGCTCACCGAGGCTGGAATAGAAATCATTGAAGGATTTTAAAAAGGGGATGCCTTGATATAAGTTGTTTTTAAAAAACTCCATTGCTAGTGACGAAGACAGATTAGGGAAGGAGAGTCTGGAGCAGGGCATCATGAGGAGTTGGGAAAGTGTACTAGTCGTCAGGGAGGGATGCTGTGGGCATGAATTAAGACAGCAGGATGGCACAGAACAGAGGAGGCTCTCTCCTAGGTTGAACTAGTAGGATTTGGTGTCCAGCTAAACATCGGTGAAAAGAAAAAGGAAGCTGACGAAGCACACAGGCATCTAAGTATGGAGGATTGGCAGAATGGTGCTGTCGTTAACTGAGGTGGGGAATACGAAAGGAGAGGCATGATCAGGGTTGGGAGAAGAAGGAAAAACAACTTATAGAGAACTTATTACCTGTATTGGTTCTCATCATATTATTATGCTAGGGGCATAAAGCACCAGGGGACTCCACTGGGCTAGCCATCCTTAGAATCCTTTGCACATGCAATTTTATGACTTGATTTCAAAACTTTAGCTAGCATGGAAATGAATCACTATTTGCAAAATTTGGGCTTTTCCAAGCTTGCAACAGATTGGAAAATTGTCAAGATTTTAATGTAAGAATTATGCTCTTGATTTAGATACTAATTTTATAGCTGCATGTAAAACATGAAAAAAAATTCCCTTTTTCTCAGTTTCTTCTTTCTCTTTGACACCTAATGAGGGTGTTGGTTTACCGATCACATGTGTAGTCTTAAAGGGACTTAGATTGGTTGATTTTGGCTTTGCACACATAAAGGAGAGTCTGAAAGTCACAAGAAAAATGCTACAGAAATTAGAGATGTAAAATCTTTGCTTTCCTCAATTAGGTTTTAATTAGGTTTTGAGAGTAATAAAAAATTCATTAGCCTTAAATATGCTGAATTACTTCCCTTTCTCCATTGTGCTTAGGGTGAGGTAGTAGTTCATCTGAACATCAATCTTTTTAATTATAAAATTATTACAGACAGTTGTAGAACACTTGGGCAGGTATACTATAAAGTGAAAAGACGAAAATAAAAATCCATTCACATTTCCACCAGCCAGATGTGAACATTTAACAGCTTGATAGTTTTTCCTCTAGGTTTCAATTATGTTTTTGTGGTTGAGTGGTTTCAAATCTATTTTCATTCAGATTTAGCTTTTTTTTTTCCCCTGAAATTCTGGCACAGACCTCAAAATCTCTTTATCTTTTTTTTTTTTTTTTTGATTGTTACTGAGCAAGTGGGGGTTTCTGCATAGATTTCTGAAGCTCTCATGGTCCTCGTGCTTTGAAGTTCATTACATTGGTCACATCTACAGGCATTTTCAACTAGTGTTCTGCCCTACAACCCTTTAGTCCACACAGTGGAAGCCACTTAACCCAGATCCTAGAATAGTATCAGGCAGATAAGTGGTACTCAAAAAATGCTTATTTGTTAAGTGGATAAATGAAATCAACAAATCAATCCTTAGTCAAAAGAATCTAAGGAACCCTGTGTAAGTGGTGAATTTCAAGGTAGATTTTCTCCACCCTAGTTCTGGTCAGTGGGCCCCATGCTTTCTGCTAATGATGAAGCACCAGTTCTTTAGATGGTAACTGGCCTTAGTCATGACCTCTTCTTGGTTCTCTGTACCTAGCCTCTAGAACTGGGATAAAGTATGGGTTATCAGTGACCAGGCATTCCCATCACTAGCCATCTGTCTGCTCTATTTCTACACCTTAATTCCTTTCTCATGCCTCTTTCAGGTGCTTTCCTAGAGAATCTACCATGCCCACTGGAGCTGCCTGGCCTCTGGGGCTCTGCCTAGCTGATTCTGCTGAAAACTCTGCCCAATGCACCAAAATTCTGATAAGATGCAAGGCAGCCCTTTGAAAAGACCATCAATACATATTGGATTTCATTAGTTAAGCTACTTGTCATTTGGCCACCTTTCTGCATTTGAAGAATTGGCAATCCTCTTGTAAAGAAATCTCTAAGTTTTTTGGTATGTCTAAAATGGTAACATAATTTTGTCTACTCTCTGCATTTTATCGTCAAATGACTTAGTTTCTTAAATTCAGTTTGTAAAATACAAGGTTAAATTGAAACTGAATATGGGAATGGAGGGAGAATTAAAAACAAACAGGGGAAGACAAGACAGAGGAATTACAAGCCTTCAAAATAAAATGAAACAAAAGAAGGTTGTTTATTTTTGGTTTCTTATGCAACCAAGGTGGGAGAAATGAGTTAGGTCAGGCAAACTCTAAGAGCTGACTGAAACCCTGGTGCCCAGAGTGAGCTGCCAGGTGTTAGGTGGAGCTGAGAACGAGCCAGGGTTACAGCTCCTAAGGGCAGGAGCTGAGAAGCTGGCCTTGCTTGACCAGCAAACTGGAACAAGGATGACAAAGGAAACAGAAAAATATGAGTTTGATTCCAATGTGCCACCACAGACAATGTATTTGTCAACTAGGTAACAACATATTCTTTTCATATTGGCAAGTCTCTTCTGTTTCCTCACTTACATTTAATGTTAGTCACTCAGTCGTGTCTGACTCTTTGCAACCCCATGGTCTGCAGCCCGCCAGGCTCCTGTTCATGAAATTCTCCAGCAAGAATATTGGAGTGGGTCGCCATTTCCTTCTCCAGGGGATCTTCCTGACCCAGGAATTGAACCTGGTCTCCTGCATTGCGGGCAGATTCTTTACAGTCTCAGTCACCAGGGAAGCCCATCATCTAGTCTTACTTACCTAAATTAAATTTACAGGAATATAGACACATGTTTAGCTCTTGGAGATAAGATTGTGTGTGACTTTTCACTCTGAATTCCATGTATAGTATATATCTGTGTTTTTTTGTTTGTTTGTTTTTTTACTTTGAGCATATATTACTTTAATCGGGGAAAAGACACTTCCCTCTAGGTAGGGTGAGGTGAAGGGACCACTTTTAGGATAAGTAAGATGGCTTTTTTTTTATGTTCTGTCTTGGAACAAAGTAATTACAGGAAGACTGGCAACTGACCTGAGTGTGTTTAGAAATGTTTATACCCCAGTCCATTCCCAAACTTTTATCAGAACCTTGTATGCCCCAGGAACTATGAAGGAATCACATGACGACCACCCCCTTTGGAAGCTCAAATCCAGGTCAAAGATAAAACCATGATAGCTCCTTTTTTGACAAGGTCATTGTAAGGAAGAGTAGTTTTCCATAGCTCTCCATAGGCATAACAGGAGGGATTTTTTTCCCCCCTTTAATTTATTTCAGTCTTCCATCTTACTGACTGCCTAAAAGCAGCTGATGGGCTGGCCAGTCCCTATTGTCTTACACTTAAATAAACCAGATAAAGAAGAGCCCTTAATTGGTCAAATTATCAGAGATGTACATTATTAGTTCAAGTGCATTCATGGGATTCTCTTTTCAAATGTCACTGGGATTAAAATAACAGGAAACCGGAGATGGAAGCATTAGAAAGGGGTCGATTTGGCAGCTGCGTGTGCCTACACTGCTACAGAGGACATCCTGGATGTAATGGTTATTTAAGAAGATGGGGGAAGGGGAAAATAGAAACACCAGGACTAAACAAACACTACAATGCATTAGCAACCTTTAGTGTTTGCCACTTACTTCTGTCCCTAGAAAAATGTGAATTGTTAAGTTTAAAATAAATGGAAATGTTCTAATTTGCATCTTAATGGCATGCATGAGTAAAATAACACCTTCCTGTACACACCATGAAGACCACTTACAATCAAAACCATCTGCCTAATGCCATCAATTATGCTAATTTTGAGGTAGATAGGTGTATTTAAGTATTCTTGCAGTTTCCAGTTCATGCAAAAATATTCTTGAGTTTTGGAAAGCTTCTTTTGCCTCGTGGGAACTAGAAGAATCCACTTCTGCTATGTAGTATAGCTCATGAAGGAAAACATGATCTTAGGGTATAAGTCTTTAAAAATGCCTCCTACGACTTCTACTGAAGTCACTTCTGGTAAATATTTCAATCCCCATTTTCACTAGGTTTTCAATACATTCAGTGAAAATGGGAAATATGTAGCAAGCACTTTTGCTAAAAGGTTTCTCAGTCTCCTTCATAAACCTCTATCATGTTTCACTGTCTACTAGAAAATTCATTCCAATTAAGGGGGAAGAAGTCTCTGGGGGCTTGATTACCGAGTTACAAAGACCACAAAGCCAAAGTTTTCATTTTTATTAGCTATTGGGTTCAAATTTTTTTTTTTTAAGGAAATTTTGATCTATAGACCTGACAATCTTAAGTTATAAAATAGGCTATGAAACAACTGTTTTATTCTCCTGGTTAATGTGGAGTGAAGCCAAACATATGGCAAACTATACTATTACAGAGGAATTTGGATGGATGGTTTCCTCCTCTGTGTATTATTTTTCAGGCCTATCCCCAATGGCCGATACCTGGAAACCAGCTGCTGAAGGTGGTGGGGTAGTTACCACCAGCGACAGGGGCACATTCACAGATACACCTTGGTGGCCACTTACAATCATAAGCAGTTTATATGAGGTGTTTTACAGGAAAAGCTGAAGGGTAAAGAGAAAGCATGATTAGCAGTTTGCTCCTCCGTAGCTCAAACGTCCAGGAAGAATATTTCATCTCCACCAGAGATGCAAAGGCTCCGTGAAATATATGAAAAGTGACAGATGCCTCCGACCTACCACACAGAGTCCTGAGCCGTCCAAGCACTCGTTGGAATTACCATTGCAGTCACAGGGCAAACATTCTTCCGAGTAGGCAAAGAAGAATCCAGCGTCACATTTCTGAAACAGACACAACAAAAGCATCTTCATGATTGAAAAGGTCAATTTGGGGGACCATTTTCTGGGAGGAGCAAGAGATGATTAGTAAACGATCTACATATTTCTTTACAGCACACATACGGAAATGAACTATTTATACTCCCATTCAGTTGTCTTTGTTATATATCTTTCTTTCCTCTTTTCCCACTCTTTGCGGTTTTGGGGGGCTGCGGGGGAGCGCTCCTGACGCAGTCGGGACACCGCGAGAACCAATGGCGCCCAATTCTCGCGATGTGCAGCTGCCTGCGCGCACCGTGACCTCGTCTGCGCTGCGCGAACTCCCGTCACTTTCTGAGGACAGCAGAAACACCTTTAACACCGTCCGACGTTGTTAGGAAGAATGACAAGATTTTAGGTAACAATGAAGGAGAAATTTTTTAATGTTTCCTTTCATTCCAAAATAAGACAAAACAAAACCACATCAGGGTGAAGAACTACATCGTGCTCCCTGTGACTACTTAACGGGTTCAGAAATTATTGGCTGTGGCCAATAACTACTTAAAAGATGTGCCTCATAAAGTTGTACCCTTAAAAAAAATCCTCTTTTCAGATCCTAAAGTTTTGAACGGAGGGGTTAGGAAGTTAATGAATCCTTACACATGTCGTGGGTTGTGTTGGTGCCGTCCCTGTAATTTGTTTATCCGCATGACAGTGAGATATACATTGTTTTCCTTCCTTCTAGTGGTGAGATAATTAAACCTGGAGATGCTGTGGGTTGTGATGGTAAACTGCCTTGCATTTGCTGAATGGGCCTCCCCAAATGTCACTAGGAGTCAGGTTGAGAAACTATGAGATTGTTCCTCGTTTATGCCATGGTTCCTGGCTTACAGATATGTATTTTGCACTTCTTTGGAATGTTTCCGCGCTGCAAGGCAGAAATGCCATGCCGTCACAGGTCTGGAAGTTCAGTCCTTGCCTATCAGGCAGATTTACATCTAAAGAATTCCAGACAGATAAGAATCTGGGTTGTTTCCACAAACTTAGAAAGTAAGAGGGTTCCCATCACACCCTCCATTGACTCACTGTAGTTTGTACTGTCCTTTGACCAGGAAACTTTTCATTGTATCTGGCTGAGGTCCCTGACTGTTACACAAAGCCATTTCCTCTTGCATGTTTCTCTCTAGAGAAAGACTCACTAGATACCATTCACAGTATAAAAACACTGTAGTCCTAAAACTAAAATTTAATATATTCCATTTGAAAGAAGTTTCATAGAGCACAATGACTTTTTTTTTTTTTTAATAAAGAAAAGGTGAAGAAATTCTAAGTGAAAAGGCCGAGAGGGGACCAATTTATAATGGAGACTTTGTAGTTGATGGTAAGACTTTTTTTTCAGGTTCCACTAGGGAACAAAAGAGAGGAAAAGGTGCTAAAATTGCTGTAGGAAGCATTTAATTCAGACCACCTAATTTCACATTCGGTGAAATTTTTAATTATAATAGGAATGGATAACAGTAGTGAAGGGCTTAGTATTAGTTATCTCAGGAGCCTCCAAACCAGTGGTTTCTGTTTTCTTACTGCCCAAGTTAAGGATATTTGATTTGGGGAGTTTCTGATTCAGTAGGTCTGATGGTGAAGCAAAAAATCTACATTTTTTAATAAAATAAATATTGTATTTTAAAAATTGTTTAACTCTTTCCCCCAGTCTCATTGAGATATAACTGACATATAACATTGTATAAGTTTAAGATAAACAACATGCTGATTTGAGAGTATGGATTGCAAAATGGTTACCACCATAGCATTAGCTAACAGCTCCATCTTGTCACATAATTACCATTTCTTTTTTGTGATGAAAACATGTAAGATTTGCTCTCTTAGCAACTCTCAAATGTATAATACCTTTATTACTAACTGTACATTAGATAACCAGAATTTGTTAGCTTTTTAACCGGAAGTTATGCTCTGACCAACCTCTCTCAGTTTGCCTGTCTCCCATCCCAGTCCCTGTAACCACCATTCTGGCCTCTGTTTCTATGCCTTCCAAGGAGTGGCGCAGAGATCGGAGGTGTATTTGAAACAGAAGAACACACTGGTGGTGGCAGAGAGTCTGGAAGCAGTAGATGAAAAGCAGTACATGATGCCTGGAAGCAGTACATGAAAAGCTCCACTTGTACCATCAACTATAGTAAAGACCTTCCTCTGGCCCAAGGAATCAAATTTCTGTAAGGGTGTTTTAAATTGATAGTAGCTCAAGTCTTTTAGGCATTCTTGCAGCTCTTTCTTCTGAAGCAGACAAAGAAAATTAAGATTTGCCCTGAATGAATGCATCATTTTAAATATGACAGTGACTAATCTCTTATATCCCTAAAGCCCTAGCTAAATTAAGAGACTCATTTTTAAAAAACTAAAATTATCACAACATAGGAAAAAACCCAAAAAGCAACAAAAAAGGGGGAAGATTTTGTACTTTAGAATAATTTTAGATTTACTGAAAAAATTTGAGGGATATGTATATTTAAAAGACCCCATGAAATTTCTTTGTGAGACCAGGTTTAAAAAGATTATTTCAAAGAGGCACTCACAGTGATTTGTACACGGTCATTGCTCAGTGAATGCTTGTGATTTGAATGGTTTGGACTAGGCTAGGACATCTGAGGCATGCATGCTGTTGGAAACCAGTGGTTGATCCTGCTAATCCACTCACTGCTCTCTACTGGGGCTGCATTGGGTCTGTAGTCTTTCTCATCACAGTTCAGGCAACCACTACCTAGACTGGACTGTGTACTAGATGAAATCTTTACTTTATGTCAGGTTTAGGAGGTGACTTCACTCTGTCATTATCCACCCACCCACCCACTAGGCAAAGGCTCTGACCTTATGTGAAAGGTGTCCTGGCTCAGGTCTCATACTGTGGGAGGTGGGTAGAGAAGGGAGGCAGGGACAAGGTTGTGTGGGACAGTCATTTGGCCCCCTGCTGAGAGGGCAACAAAAAAGTTGAAAGCCTGGCCAGCTTCTTCCTTGCTGGGTTTTGCACACCTGGAAGGATTGTATTTTCTAACTCATCTATCCAGAAGGGAGGCAACATTTTAAAATTCACATGAAGGCACCACTATCGGATAATAAAAATCCTGGATGTGGGGAGCTTCTCATGCCACTAATAGACCCCATATACTTGATACCTTAGACCTTGTATAGTAGAACTTTAGAGAATTTCTTGGAATGGTAGATTGTTAAGTGGTTTGAGAGAAGCTAGAGTATCCTTAGGAAGAGTGTTTAAGGCTGATTCTTTCATGTAAAAATATTTCATCATTTTCCCCCTAGAAAGTTCTGCTAATTTTTACTAAATCTCTTCTTGAAATTCTATAGAAACTGAAAAAATTGACCTCTGTGATATTTTTAAGAATGAAAATGTGGCTCTTTTTTTTAGTTTTGTTCCTGCTTAACAATCTTTTAAGTAATCCAAGACCTGTGATGTTTAGAGGCCTGTGAAGACTCTTGAGAGTCCCTTGGACTGCAAGGAGATCCAGCCAGTCCATCCTAAAGGAGATCATTCCTGGGTGTTCATTGGTAGGACTGATGTTGAAGCTGAAACTCCAATACTTTGGCCACCTGATGCGAAGAGCTGACTCATTTGAAACGACCCTGATGCTGGGAAAGATTGGGGCAGGAGGAGAAGGGGATGACAGAGGATGAGATGGTTGGATGGCATCACCAACTCAGTGGACATGGGTTTGGGTGGACTCCGGGAGCTGGTGATGGACAGGGAGGCCTGGCGTGCTGCAGTTCATGGGGTTGCAAAGAGTCGGACATGACTGAGAGACTGAACTGAACTGAACTGAAAGCCAAATAGTCTTCTTACAAAGAAAATATTACCTGTCTGCTTTCCTTGAAAGTATTCTCCAGAATTTACTAAACAAAGATGTGTTTGTGTATAAAGATGTGTGTGTAAGCAAGAGAAAAAGTCTTACAATCTTTCAGTGCCACCCTGAATCCTCTCGCCTTTCTAAGATTGACCTACAGACAACTGTATACCACATGGGTGGGTGATTTAGAGAGCACTGGGGGGATTTGTACCTTCTGGCATGGTGCCACAACCTTTAAAAAATTGATGATAATAACAAGGATGATAATTGCAATAATGATGATAATCATAATATAATTACTATTTACTGAAAGTCTATGGACCAAGTATCGTGATGAGTATTTTATCCATGTTATAGTATTTACTTTTCACAGCAACTCTGTGAATTGGATGTAAGTATCTGCATTTTGGGCTTCCCAGGTAGCTCAGCTAGTGAAGAATCCGCCTGCAATGAAGGAGACCCTGGTTCAATTCCTGGTTGGGAAGATCCCCTGCGGGAAGGCATGGCAACCCACTTCCCATGGAGAGAGGAGCCTGGTGGGCCACAACCCATGGGGTTGCAAAGCGTCTGACACGTCTGAGCGACCAAGCATAGCGCAGCAGAGCACTTGGGCTTTGGCGTGAACAGACTGTGAGGGGAGATTAGCAGTGTGACCAGTATCACACGGACTTGTGAGAGGTCCAGACTGACCCGAGTCTTGTTTCTCTACTATACCGTGATGCCCCTCGTAAATAAGTACATTTTAAAAATGTATTTAATTTACTTTTTAAATTAATTGAGCATAAATATCTGCCATGCTTAAGTCACTGCTTTGGTCATGTTATATAGGTCTTTTGTTTTTACCCCACCATAGCCCTGTGAGGTAGCTTCTATTACCTTCATTTGGCTGATCAGATCTGTGTGGCTTACAGTAATTGTTACCCAGATCAAATAACACAGATAAGAAATGGTGGACCCAGAAATTAGATCCATTGTTTGACTATCCATTTGAGCTGTTAACCATCTGGTGTACCATTAATATATGCTAATCAAACCTTTTTTGTTGGGCATTCAGGTTATTTCCAATGTTTTACTATTATAAACAGCAAATCCAAAGCAGGCTAAAATGAATAAAAATGTAAAATCTCTCATTTAAGCCCCAGAAAAATAAAAAAAAAATAGGTACATGCTTAAAAATATATCCAATTATTAATATATAAAAGCCACTGAATCAGAATATTTACTTTCTAAACAAGTTACTTCAGCCACATTGTTGTTTTGACCAATTACTTTCCACTAAATCACTTGTAGACCTTTTACAGCTCTCCACTATTAAGCCACTCTGTTACTACAGCTTGCCTCCTGCTCCTGCCTCTTGAGATTGGATTAATTAATAACATTTACTTCTGCCTTTGAAGAATAAGAGTTAAAATTGTCATTTGCTTACTTTGTTATGATTAGTGTGATGTCTGACTTGGAGTACAAATCAATGTATGTGTACTTGACTAATTTTATATTTATAGAAATTAGAACTAGATGGTCCTTAGGAGGATATTAGTATGGTATATGCATGTGCCACTTATATTTAAAAGAACTCAAAATGACAGTATATATATATATATGTTGATATCCCTGCAGAAGGCATTATTTCCAGAGGTTCATCACATAATCACAATGTTAATTATTTCACTATATATAGTTGTAATTAAGATTGTTTCTTAACAAAGAGGATAACATTTATACAGCTGATCATTTTTGTCCTCATTGAAAGAAATCCCCTTGAAAACACTAGACTTAAACCAACAACACTGTCATCATATGTTTTGAATTTTCTTAAAAGTTCTTAAATTGTAGTCTTTTGAAGTACAGTTCAGTCTGCATTCTTTGGTTGTGACAAACTCCTAAAAATCTCTTGGAGTTATCAAATAAAGTGAGTACCAAGCAAAGTAATACTGTTTCAAGTTAAAAACTCACAAAAATCTCACTGTGTTTTCCAAATATTATCACAGAGGAGCCAATTAATTGGAATTGGCTACAAGCCATTGCTTTCACATAGATACTGAATCTCTAGGACCTTCAGATAGCATCACTGACTTGATGGATGAGAGTCTGAGCAAGCTCCAGGAGTTGGTGATGGACAGGGAAACCTGGCGTGTTGAGGTTCATGGGGTCGCAGAGTCAGATATGACTGAGGGACTGAACTGAACTGAGGACCTTCAGAATTACTGTTGAAAATCCCAGTTGACTAAACAGCTTAAATGGTCTAATAACTTCTTTAGGAATCTGAGGTCTCCAGTCACTCATTAAAAAACTAACAAAGGCAAAATTGACCAGACTTAGGAGAAGCCTGAAGTTGTCATCTGAGAGAGTGAGACATATCTTGAGATCTCTGAGTAGGTACTTGATGTCCCAGAGAGAAACAGACTCTCCAGTTCCAACAAATAATGAATTAATGATAATAAAATTCCATTACCGAGAGCATACTCCACAGCCCTGTGCCTATTTTAATAGGATTTGACCTATTATTGGAATTTTTGTATTGTGTCTTCAACCAAGGATCTACAAACATTTTACAAATGTTTCAACTCATCTTGCTTTCTGAATTGGACTCCTAAAATTCTGATTCATTAGTTTTTGCTTTAATTTACTAAGACTGAATGTGGAAAGCTTTAAAAAAACTTTTTCTCTAAATTCATTCACTTGCATACAGAGTCACTGCTATCTTCTGATTTAGTATTCTTAAAATTTAACAGCCCACATTCAGTTACCTTCCTGATTCAATTTTTGTATAGGCATAATGAATCCACTTTTCTCTTGTTTCCAGGTGACAATGATTTTAGCTTTAGTTTTAGTGAGTTCCATTTTTTTTTTCGTTTTTAATGTGTGAGTCACCTTAAAATTTAGTCACCGTAAGATTGAATGTTATGCTAATTTAGTATCTAAAGCTTTGTGCCTTTACTCAAGAGTCTCTGGATCTTACATAGTGCTGACTTCCATCTGTTTAAAACTTGAGCAGAATTAAAATCAGATAGTATCTAGGGACCTAATAGCAACCAGTAGTTTAGTCTATTTAAAAATGTCAATTTAGGGACTTCCTCTGTCGTCCAGTGGCTAAGGCTCTGGGCTGTTAGTGCAAGGGGCCTGGATTTGATCCTCGGTCAGGGAACTAGATCCCATGTGCTGCAACTGAAAAAGATCCTGCGTGCCTTAACTAAATATCTTATATGCTGCAATTAAAAGATCCCCCATGCGCAATGAAGATCGAAGATCCCACGTGCCATCACTGAGACCCAGTACAACCAGATACATAGATAAAAATAAATATTAAAAAGTAAAAATAAATCAATTTAGCCTTTGCTGGGGAAGAGTGACTTCTAAGAACATATTAATTTATTACATGGGTAGGCATCTCACGAGCTTCCCAGGTGGCATTAGTGGTAAAGAACCCACTTGCCAATGCAGGAGACACAAGAGATGTGGGTTTGATCCCTGGGTTGGGAAGATCCCCTGGAGGAGGGCATGGCACCCACTCCAGTATTCTTGCCTGGAGAATCTCTATGGATAGAGGAGTCTGGCGGGCTGCATATTGTCCATAGGATCACAAAGAATCAGACACGACTGAAGTGACTTAGCATTCATGCATGCATGCAGGCATCTCACAGGCTATTTTTTTTTTATATCTATAAAAACAAAAGATAAAGTATCTGTCATGGAAGGCAGTCCTTAATTAAGCTATTGATTACTTTGCCTCTATTTTTTTTTGATAGGACGTAACATGTTCTGATTATTCATATACAAAACTGTAATGGAATTGCCAAAATAAGTTAAATGCATTATGCAATGGGTTACAGTTAGCAAGAAATTGCCTTTTTGATTGACTTTACTTGAATATGGAGAGAATTACCCATGTATCCTCCCTTGGGTCTCTTTAAGCTCTTGTTTGCGTAATTGAAATTCCCTACATTTCAAGAGGCGAAGTTAATTTTTAGATTTTGACAGTGATTTCACCATAGCTTGATTAGGAGAGTGGTTTCAACATTCCTCAGGGGTTTATCCAATTCAAAGATATTTCTTCTTAGGATTGGCATCATAAAGCTAGGGTATCAGCTGAACACAAACCATGGTGCTGGTTTCTCCTAGTTGGCTCTTAGAACTACCTTTGTGCTTATTGCTTAGGAGCTCTATCTGCCGTTCCTTGGCAAGTTTATAAAACTCTCCAGTCCTCAGTGTAATCATCAAATGAACTAGAGACACTGATTTAGGTCTTGAGGAATTCTGAGGAACAAAACACTGCTATCTTGTCCACAGTTAAGTCAGTTTGTTTGATTTTGTAGAGTGGAGAGGTATTTATCATGTCATTTACTTTGTATTTCTGTGGCTATTCCTCAGCACACTTTGTAGGTCTTGGCATTCTCTTGGGCATGGAAACCAGTACTCCCCTCAAAGATCTCAAATAACTGTTCTCAAGCCCCATACTTGGTCAAATGCTTATTTGGACTTGTAGATAACACCAGACTCAGGCTGTGATGAAATACTTACCATGCATGCTAATAAATAGCTCTCTTTAGTTGTAAAACCAAGAGGATCAAACAAGAAAAATTTAGAGCCCCAGAGCCATAAAATTTTTCCTTTTGAAGAGTTGGATTGGAGCATGATTATGTTCATTAATGTTGATGAAAATTTCTTTAATTTCCTCCTTGAAAAGTTACTTAAAACATTTTTAAGTTGCTCATTTATAGTAGTGATTACCAATTATAGAACATAATGGGGCTTTAGCAATGCCTTATTTCCCTTAGATTTTTCTTAAAAAAAAAAAAAAGGAAAGAAAAGAAATCTCCTGCTAGCATCTGCCTTTCTGCTCCAGGTCCTCCTTACATTGCCTCATGTTGCTGGCTTGTGCATTTCACTCCTTGCCTTCCAAGTTATGGTTACACAACATAGCCTCTGCCAAATTTTTTTTTTTAATATCTGAAAACTGACTCAGTTTTATTTAATTTACTGGGGCAAATGCCATGGACACATTTCCAAGAAAGGAAGAGATGTGAACCACAAGGGCTAGTCTTACGAGCAAGGAGAGAGGAATAACTTCAGAGTTACAAGGTTTAGGGGATTTTGATATGACTCCTTAACCACTTAGTGGGAATCAGTGTTGTAAGATGCAGACATCTCTATCCTCTTCAACTGCTTTTTGTGAATAATAACAGCTAATGTTTATTGACAGACTCTAGGCACTGAGCTAAGTGTTCTTTATAGATATTCCAATTTGATCATTACCCACAGGATTGCAAATGTCTGCCTCAATTACCATTATTTTTTACACGAAATTGAGAAGTTTAATTGTCTGTAGACTGATGATGGCTCCTATTTAGTGTGTCCTGGGTAGGTAGCAGTGCTTCCTTGAATGAGTCCTCTGTTTGGGGTATTTCATCAATTTCCATTGCTAGTAGATGTACCTGTCTCTGTCTTGAGGTATCTGGTGTAGTTCATTGCTGCCTTCACACCAGACCACTCAGGATGCAAAGCAGAATGTGACTGGCAGTACCTGTCATTCTCTATGCTCTTCCTCATGGGTTTATGCATCACAGAAGAAATACTATGGTGAATTAGTAGGAAAGGAGAAATGCATGCCAAATCTCTACTCTATCCTTTTAATCTCAGGAGATAATCATTCCTCTTTTAAGAGAAGATGGAGGTCACTGGTTGCAAAATCTCATACTACCTCTCTTCTCTTTCTCAAAACTCACCTTTATTGTGATTCCTCCTAATGTCCTCTGCCCACCTCAGAGGAGTTCGTGTTCCTCTTCTTAGGAAAGACTCACCCTCTATCCATGTTCTGGGGCTCGCACATCTGTGGCCAGCAGGCTCTGTTCCAACACTTAGCCTCCCTCCCTAACATGCCACCTATCTCTGTACCCACAGGGAAGAGGAGAAGTAGAGTACAGTTAGGTACTGGGTCCTGTATTGGATGAGCCCTGACTTCTTCCCTCAGGTTCAAATTGTAAGAACACCTTCCCTCAGCTCTGCCCCTTCTTCATTTTCCTCCATTCTTGCCCAGTCAAGCTTGGTGAGTGAGAACTCAGTCACACTGGCTCTGCTTCCTTCTACGCCAATCTCAGCCTCTGTCTCCATTGTGGTACTGAAACTGCCCTGACAAAGCTGTCAGGTGATGTCTTCGTGGCTTTGCTTTTCCAATGTTACTTGTTCTTATCCAGTACTTAATATTTTTGAGATTTCCGCCTCCCCGCACCCCCTTGCCTTGAAATTCTCTCTTCTCCCTGCAGGAAAACTCCCTCTTTGGGTTTTGCTCCTGCCTGTCTTTTTCAGTATTTGGGGTCAGGGAGCATTTGAAGGGACAGAAGGTAGGTTATTCTTCTTTCTCTGTTGCTCCTACTTGGTTGGTGTTCCCCAAGATAACCTTTGTATCCTTCTTTTCTATCTACATACTTTCGTTTGGTGAGGTCAACCTCTCCCACAATTTCAGCCTCCATCTATATTCCGGTGGCCCCCAAAACTCTCTACATAATCCCGATCTCACTCTTCCGTGCCACACTTTTGTTTCCAAGTGCTTGTTAGACAAGTCTTTTTCCATTTCTGTAAGCACATGGAGTTAAATCTATCCCACAGTGACCTTATTATATTCTCTCCCTAATCTATTTTTCTTCTTATATTATCAGTTAATGATAAAGATTATGGAACATAAAAGGAAAAAGTAATGATTTAATGCTTTTAAATCACATGAATATATTTTTCATTAATGTAGTTTTTGGAAATGCTTCCAAAAGAGTGAACTCTGCAAGAATCAGGGAATTGTTTGCATATAGAATGACAAAGTTTAGGTACTCACATTTTATTTCTTTTTTACAAGCACTATGCTATCTTTGTTTATTTCAAATATATGGTTTAAATGGAGGTAAATGAAGTATCACAGAATTTAGAGTCTCAAGTTAGAAACTATTTTACACAATTCTGAATTGTTATAAATTTACTCTCTAAATGAATATTACGATAGTGTGATTACTCACCTAAAGCCAGACATCCTGGAATGTGAAGTCAAGTGGGCCTTAGGAAGCATCACTACGAACAAAGCTAGTGGAGGTGATGGAATTCCAGTTGAGCTATTTCAAATCCTGAAAGATGATGCTGTGAAAGTGCTGCACTCAATATGCCAGCAAATTTGGAAAACGCAGCAGTGGCCACAGGACTGGAAAAGGTCAGTTTTCATTCCAGTCCCAAAGAAAGGCAATCCCAAACAATGCTCAAACTACCACACAATTGCACTCATCTCACATGCTAGTAAAGTAATGCTCAAAATTCTCCAAGCCAGGCTTCAGCAATACATGAACCATGAACTTCCAGATGTTCAAGCTGGTTTTTGAAAAGGCAGAGGAACCAGAGATCAAATTGCCAACATCTGCTGGATCACTGAAAAATCAAGAGAGTTCCAGAAAAACATCTATTTCTGCTTTATTGACTATGCCAAAGTCTTTGACTGTGTGGATCACAATAAACTGTGGAAAATTCTGAAAGAGATGAGCATACCAGACAACCTGACCTGCCTCTTGAGAAACCCGTATGCAGGTCAGGAAGCAACAGTTAGAACAGGGAATGGAACAACAGACTGGTTCCAAATAGGAAAAGGAGTACGTCAAGGCTGTATATTGTCACCCTGCTTATTTAACTTATATGCAGAGTACATCATGAGAAACGCTGGGCTGGAAGAAGAGCAAGCTGGAATCAAGATTGCTGGGAGAAATATCAATAACCTCAGATATGCAGATGACGCTACCGTTATGGCAGAAAGTGAAGAGGAACTAAAAAGCCTCTTGATGAAAGTGAAAGAGGAGAGTGAAAAAGTTGACTTAAAGCTCAACATTCAGATCATGGCATCTGGTCCCATCACTTCATGGGAAATAGATGGGGAAACAATGGAAACAGTGTCAGACTTTATTTTTTTGGACTCCAAAATAAATCACTGCAGATGGTGATTGCAGCCATGAAATTAAAAGATGCTTACTCCTTGGAAGGAAAGTTATGACCAACCTAGATAGCATATTAAAAAGCAGAGACATTACTTTGCCAACAAAGGTCCATCTAGTCAAGGCTATGGTTTTTCCAGTGGTCATGTATGGATGTGAGAGTTGGACAATAAAGAAAGCTGAGCACTGAAGAATTGATGCTTTTGAACTGTGGTGTTGGAGAAGACTCTTGAGAGTTCCTTGGACTGCAAGGAGATTCAACCAGTCCATCCTAAAGGAGATCAGTCCTGGGTGTTCATTGGAAGGACTGATGCTGAAGCTGAAACTCCAGTACTTTGGCCACCTCATGCGAAGAGTTGACTCATTGGAAAAGACCCTGATGCTGGGAGGAATTGGGGGCAGGAGGAGAAGGGATGACAGTGGATGAGATGCCTGAATGGCATCACTGACTCAACGGACATGAGTTTGAGTAAACTCTGGGAGTTGGTGATGGACAGGGAGGCCTGGCGTGCTGCGATTCATGGGGTCGCAAAGAGTCGGGACATGACTGAGCAACAGAGCTGAACTGAACTGAAATGAAATGAATATCTCTATCTGTTTGGACAGTAGGACTGGATGTTCTCCAAATTAATTTCTGTGTAGGATACAATGTTTATCAAGGTTAAGTTAACTGGAATGTGCTAATTTGAAGCTTACGTATTTGTTATATTGTTAAAACTTAACAGTTACCACAGCGACTGGTTAGAACTTAGACAACAGAAGATTTTTTACAGAAGAGAATTTTGTCATGGGCATTATTTAGAATTGCTGGCACACAGTGCTAATAAAAAGCAGATTGTGGTTTAGTAAGTTTTATTACTGTTTTAAAATTCTCTGTACACAATGCGCCTCTTATTGCCTCCACCTGGGTAAGACTGATCCCACCTCCTGTCACCCTTTGTATACTATTATTTCATAGAGTTTGCACTCTTCCTTTGAAATATTTAGCAAAATAACTTTTCCTCCTTGTTCCTAATACCAGTGTTTAGTTCAGAATCTTGGCATTTCTCTCCTGGATTATCATAATTACTTTCACTCTCTTCTCTTGCTCATCAGTTTTTCTGCCTTTGGTCCATTCTTTATTACCAGAGGTAATTTTTAATAACTTCACCATACTACTTTTCTGCCTCAGACCTCCCAATGGCTCTTTATTCATTGCATACATGAGTAAGTAAAATTCCTTAGCATGACATACAAGGCTCCTATTTCACAATACAATTTCTAACGATCTCTTCACGTTCAACCTCAGCTCCCTCTGCTCTAATTTAACTACATATTTCCTCCACCCCACAACATACTATTCTCTTGACCACCTTGACTTTGCATGTACTGTGCAACAGGGTCTTGGGGTGCCTTTTTCATCTCCATCACCTATGAATCCTTTCTCAGTCTCAGACTCAGTTGCTTCTCCTCTGTGTTCACATGGCACTCTGTACACACCTCATTAGAGCACATGGAACATGCTTTATTGAATTTGTTACAACATTGCTTCTGTTTTTTGGCCATGAGGCTTGTGGAATCTTAGATCCCTGACCTGGGTCAAACCTGTACCCCCTGCATTGGAAGACAAAGTCTTAACCACTGAACTGCCAGGGCAGTCCCGACTGCAAGTTTTAATCTACACTCGACCCCAGCCCCCCTGAAATCACCATGAGCTCCTTGAGAACAGGGATAGTGTCTTATTCATCTTTGTATCCTTATTATCTATTAATATTAGAGTGATTACCAAATAGCCAGTAGATGCTGAAAATATCTTAGTTGAAAAAGTGGATTTGAACTTGTAAAGAAGGAACGAAGAGAGGGAAAAATCATGTAAAACTTTGAAGAGCAACTTGACAAATCTCACAAATGAAAACCTCCAATCATGAATGAGTCTTTAAAAAATATTAAAGAAAAAGGCAAGCCGTAGGATAGAAACAGCACACTATTTACATTGTATTTTAAAACATGCAAAATAATTTTATATAACATGTAGGGATGCATGTATATAAGGAAAAGTGTAAGAAATAAATTGAAGCCTACCAAATCAGGCAATTTAAGAGTAAAGGAGAGGAGTGAGATTGAAGATATACGGGCTTAACTATATGGGCAATATTTTATTTCTTAAGATACATGTAGGGGATACAAATGCTCACGAAAAAGAAAGAAAGGAAGAGAAAGAACAAAAGGAAGGAAGAAAAACACAAAGTCCCACTTATATTGGCTGGCTATTGGATTTCCATGTCTAGACCTGGTGAGGTCTCTAAAATACCATCTCTAGGAAGTGACTAATGTGGTCATGACAATAGATTCAGCTGCCTGTGTATATTAACTTCCTTGTTATTCATCTTATGTACCATTATCATTACACACAGTTAAAAAAATAAGCAGAAGAACATTCCTTAATTTGTTCTTCCTTTGTTTTCTATCATACAGCTAATAGCTCCCTCATCTTATGTGGAAGCCTTTCACAAGTCTGTAGGTCTGTCTAAGTTAAAACATACACCAACTTTTAGATTCTTCTAAAATGTTTAAATGACAATTTGATTTACACTTATTAATTTATTCTGTCAGTAAAACTATGTGTCCTAGGCTACCTGTGCAATATGGAGGACTTTAAGGGTGCCTATTTATTCTAGTTGGGACTTACCTCTGAAAACAGGCAAAACCATAACCACACCCATGATCTCCTCCAACATTCTGAACCCAGTTTTACATTTCATATACATTTCATCAGTTCTTGGAAAATAACTATTCTTTGTTGAAGTGAAAAGGTCTTTTTTAAGTGGTAATCATCCTAAATATTAATTTGGGGTGACAACAGATTTTTTAAGTGGTTCTATTAGGGACCACAGTCAGGAAAGTATATGGATATGAGTATCTCTAACAAAGCATATTTTTGGAATAGCCAGTTATAGACTGAAAATAACTAGCAAAGTGACTTCTATCCATCTGGAGACTGAAACTGCACCATCTAAAGATGGATTGCACTTCACATATTTGGACCCTCCTTTCATAATTTATAACAATCTGGGAGAAGTGACAGATTTCCCCTGTTCAGTTGATAAAACATATTTTCAAGGAATCCAAATAGATAAGAGATTGTATTCAAAGGAAGGATCCCTTTCAAGTATCAATTTTGATAGATTTCTCAATGAATTGCAGTCAGTTGTTAAATTAAGAGCATTTCGTAGGTAGGGCAATTTTCTTTTCAAATGTGTTCTCTCTGTTTCTTTTTTCCCCTTATTCTTCAAACAGCTAATAGATCCTCTACTCCTCCTGTAACATATATCTGTAGGTAATTTTTCTTTAGAATTTGCACCCCATGTTGTCAGTATAAGTTGAAAATCTACTCTTTGGCATTTTAAGAAGTGTACACATGTATATCCATGTTTCAAGTCCCCAGTTGTCAACCATGCATCTGGCAGTGATTCAGCTCAGTAAATATTTGTTGAATGAATTTCTCCTCCAAATATGTTTGCACTGAGGATACCCCCAGATTTTAGACCTCACCATTTTATCTCCTATGTGTATTGATGTGGTGTACTACAATCTGTTCCTTAGAGAAGCCATAATTCACTGTAGTTAAGTCCCCTGGAGACAAACTGGAGCAGTGGAAAGCATGAGATCTGATTCCAATTCCAGTTTTACTAACCTTGCCTGGCTTATTTAACACGAGGTCTCAGGTTGTTTTTTTTTTTTTTTTTTTTTTTTCCTGGGGAAAAAAATGGGAGTGATCACCATTTTATCTCCCAGAGTGGTTGTGAGGATCAACTAATATTGTGCATTTAAAGCCCAATGGAAGGGGTTCAATAGCTATTAGTTTTCGCCCTTCCTTTTGGTTGCGTCTGTGCCAGGGTTGTCTGTTTTAACTGATTGCTCTTCATTAAGCTCTAAGTCTTTCTTTATGGGACATAGCTCAGCAGTGACACCTGGTTCCCTGGCTTTCTTCCTCAGAAGACTTAACTCCCTGAGAACAGAATCTGGATTTTTCTGGTTTCTCACTGTAGCCTCAGTGCCTTGCATAGCAGGCGCTTAATGAATATGTAGTGAATGTATCTTGGCATTACGGAATCACAGGATTCCAGAGCTGCCAAGGATGTTAGTGGTTCCTTCATCTAACCTCTCATTTAAAGTTTGGAAAATTGCAACCTAGAAAAGTGAGGGACTTATCTAAAGTCAGTTACATAGAGCAAGTTAATGCCACCTTTAGTGCACCTTCCACTAAACCACACTTCTTTTTGATGATGATGGTAAGTGATGTTAAGAATTGTGCAGGGTTGTGGGACTTTCCTGGCAGTCAAGTGGTTAAGACTCCGCCTTCCAGTGCCCAGGTCACTGGTTGGAGAACTAACATGCCACATGCCACATGATATGGCCAAAGGAGAAAGGAAAAAAAAAAAGTGAGGGTTGTGCTAAAGCTCACACCTCGTCTGGGCCTGCAGACAGGCCCACACTGTCTATCTCTGCCTTTCCCAGGCATATCTGGGGTAAAAATTAACTTTGCTTCTGGTTATTAAACTTATGAAGAATCTCATTAAAGTTATTCCATTAGTACCATCTTCTGAATTTCAAAACTGAGTGCTATCAGTCATCAAAGGGTCTGAATACCACTCCCCAGGCATGAGGGTGAGGGAGTGGGGTGAGATGGGATGGAAAAGTTGGGCAGATGAGGGAGGAGAACACTTTAAACCTTGCTTAGGTTTGCTCCGAGTGTGCGGCTCAGTTCAGATAGGAAACATTGTCCATCAGCCCTCTGTATTACTAGATTTGGCATATGGCAATTTTTTGTAATTGAACTATAATAATTTATAGCTGTTAACGGTTTCTATTTAGTGCAGATAGAAATAGACTGTGAAGCAAATAATGTGATTACTCATTAAAGAAGTCAACTCTTGTTAGAAGCTGGTTAAGTGACATCCAGCTGCATCCCTGACACCTCCCTTGCTTCATTTGAGGGATCTAACAATGGGCCTTGGGAAAGGATGCCCCCTTCATGTAATATATGCAGGTGTTTCCCCTTATGAGTCAGAAGCAGATGTCTGGTTAGGCAGAAAGTGTGACAGCTTGACACACATCTGGCCCCACCTAACAGGAAAACTATGACCTGTAAATTGTACTAATAAAATACCATCACTCCCATTTTGACTGGGCCATGAAACCAACACCTTCGTCCGTCAACACTGAAGGAGGCTAGATCCCACACAGAGGGTTTGTGAGTGGCTCAAAGTTTAGGATTGTAAGCTGAATCTACATGCTGCCTTTGATGTATTTTACAAGACAAATTTTATGAGGCAAATGACAATGTGATCTAACCCCAAGTGTTCTTATTTGCAGAATGGGAGCAGTAGAATTCATTAAGCTAACATTTTATATTTCTACGTGTCAAGCACTTAGAAGGCTCAGGAGATGGAATCTTTAGGCCACGACTGAAGTATTTCAGAGTGGTGGTCTATTCAGAGACTCTGATGACAGGACTGTTTTCAAACAGCTCATAATAAACAAATAATCAAACACTAACCACTTACAGAAGTCAAGGCAAATGAGTTACCGTCCTGAACATTTAGCTCCTCAATTTGGGGAGCTAATTAAAACAAAACAACAACAGAAAACTTTTCCAACAAGTTGTAAATCTGTACTCACAAAATGTTAACTACAATATCATAAACTGTTTATAAGTTCTATTATTTTTAGAACATGAATGATATTCAAAGTTGGTACAGAATTTCCATTCTTTTCATCTTATTTGGGATTATTTCCCACAAGTTTTCTCCCTGACTTCCCTCCTCTAAAATTTTATTTTGTGATTTTGGTAAAATACCATTTAATTTAAATCTTTATTTCATTCCATTTTACATTGATAAATACCATAAATAACCTGCACATTACAATCTGGTATCTTTACAATCTGGTATCATCTGTTTGTAGCTTTTAAATTTTGTCCCCAAATTACTATTTTGATCCAGATAGTTATTCTGCTAAAACATGTTTACAAAAGTGAATGTAAAGTACACAAAGTGAAAAGAAAATGACTGTAGAGATGACAATTCCTCAAGTGTCATAGATCTGTTCTCTGCACTGCCGTTTTAATGACACCTAAATAATACACATTTATGAAAGGAAATGGATGAGGAAGGCTGAGAGTGTTTGATTTAAAGTAATTTTGTTATCTGTCATATAAGGGGGGGAAACTGTACTGATTTTAAAGCGATCATTTAGTTACAGATGTTTCCAGACCCCTTCCCTGATCCAAGGAAACAAAATACCATTCAACAACAAGCCCAGATTTAGAGATGGGGCTTGTTCCAATATAAACATTTCTTAGCTAGACCTTCTTCATGAAAGTGCATAGTCAATTTTTCCATATACAGTGGGAAAGACAAAGCTTTTAGCTTAAAAGGCGCTCTTGCCTGTGGCACAGAGCTCCTGGAATGAACAGCCTAGGGACGCCATGGTTCACCGAATGCTGATTTGCTCATCAGGAGTATAGGACAGGATTGTGTCAGAATGCACATGTGCCACAAATAGAAAACTCAGCACCATTTTGGCTTTCAGTGTTTGGCATGGTCATTTATTCCCTCTGTGCCTCTCTTTGATGTAGCGCTGTTTACCCAGGGTCTGGGTTAGTGTGTGGCACAAAGCAGGTATTCAACAAATAAGGAAAGTGTGAACTCTTTTCTTGAGCAACTATTATCCTGAAGGCACTTGGTCAGGCAATTTGCGGAACCAGACGGTGAATTATGGATACTTCTGGCCACCAGGAGTTTAGCTGGGGCATTTAAGGTATATGTGTAACTTACTGTAATATGTAGTAGAAAGTGCTAAGAGTCATAATATAGGAGAAGTACAGAGAAACACTGAGAGAGTGACTGCTGCTGCTGCTAAGTCGCTTCAGTCGTGTCCGCCTCTGTGCGACCCCATAGACGGCAGCCCACCAGGTTCCCCCATCCCTGGGATTCTCCAGGCAAGAACACTGGAGTGGGTTGCCATTTCTTTCTCCGCTGAGACAGTGAAGAGGAAGGGAAGTTTACTTTTAACCTGGGGGTGGGTAGTGTATCAAGAATGATTCTTCAGAGGAGGTAGCATCTGTGCAGGGTTTTCTTGAAAGAGAACACTGAAGCCGAAAGGCTGGAAAACACAGGACGGTTTTTAGTCACTTCCCATAAGGCAGAGAGGCTAGTACTCATATTCCTCTCATTGTTTTATTGCTTCAAGTAGACATCCTCCCTGCTCCCTTCCTCCCAGCCCCTAGTAACCTGCAATAAAAGGCACCAGATGGAATGACTTTTTTTCTACTTTCTGGGATCTTCTTTGGAAGGATTAGTTTAATATTAGTGATTAAACTCATGTGACATCTTCAGCAACCTTCTGGCTTATAGTATACTCACACAGAGATACCACTTTCTGTCTACACCACCTTCTGTTTTCATAGACAACACTGGAGGCATGGCCTAAACCCTGAACTAAGAGTTAGGTATGCCTAGAAGCCTCATTAATTCCTTGTGGTCGTCAGGATCCCATAAAGAACTGTTATGTAGCTAGGAGTTAGGAGTTTGGAACTGACAAGTCAGAATTTGTGCATAGGGATAATGCCATTCAACTATAAGAAAAGAATATTCTTATTTTATCCTCTTTCATTCTGCTATCTAATGCATTTTACACAAAAGTGAGATGAGCCAGAGCATGATAATAGAAATACTTGGTTGTATGGCCCCCTCTGCATTGTCGAAGGAAATGGCAACCCACTTCAGTGTTCTTGCGTGGAGAATCCCAAGGATGGGGTCGCACAAAGTCGGATGCGACTGAAGTGACTTAGCAGCAGCAGCATGGCCCTCTCAGTAGCTATAAGATTGATTTAATTGATTGAGAATCTATTAACAATTAAAGCAAGAACCTTGTGCACTTGGTTTTTATTACTCTACTGTCAACAGCCCAGTCACTGAACGGTTGGAACAGAGCAAAACTCTATCCTCATTTAAAGCTTTGACTGCTATTTCAGTTTTTTTCTCCTTTTTTAAAAGTTTGTAAATTTCTTAGATGATGTGAGCTAAGTTCCAAGGAAATCCATGCTGACTCATGACTTTGAGGAGAGAGCACATTTTCTAGATCAATTTATGTTAGCAGATCTAAAAAAGAGAGACTGTAATCAAAGGAAAATCAAAACAGTTTAGATAATCAGAGATGAAGATACAGTGTCTTAAAATCAAAACAAGGGTATAACACTTGTTAGCTTTCAAAACAACTGAATGGGAGAACAGACAAAAAGATGTTCTGCAGAAAGAAAACAACAAAATGCTTATTTCCACTGAACATTTTGATATATTGCAGGTCCAAAAACACAGGTCACAGGAAAAATGTGCTTCACCTGCCAAAATAATCACAGATAGTCTTTGAGAGTAGGAAGAGCCCAGCCCTTTAATAAAGCCCAGAGATTTTAAGCACCTTACAAAGAGTATTATCCTTCCCCCATAAAGATAATTACTCGATCTTACAAAGATATTTGTGTTTTCTTAAATACAGTATTACTTTCACCATACTGAGGACCACAACAAAGATCAGGAGGATAACAAGGGATGATGGTGCCCACTATTTTGAAAGTGAACCATTGAGTGCGCAGCAGGTTAGAGCTGTTCTGCCTCCCAGAGACCTTCTTATTTTGCTGACTACATGGGGGCTGCCCTAACCCCCTGAAGTCTTTCTTATTTCTCATTCCCTATTAGACTCAGGGCACATCTAAGCAGTGCTATTTCTGGGGCAGTCCCTTGATTTTGTGTGTGGAGGTTGGGGGTACTTCCCTGGTGGTTCAGTGGTAAAGAATCCACGTGTCAATGCAGGAAATGCAGGTTTAATCCCTGGGTGGGGAAGATCCACTGGAGAAGGAAATGGCTACCCACTCCAGTATTCTTGCCTGGGAAATCCCATGGACAGAGGAGCCTAGCAGGCTGGATTTCAGGGGCAGTCCCTGGATTTTACTAACTATAGTCCTGTTGGGAATTGGTAGATTGTCTCTGAGAAACTTTTTGTTAGAAGAGTAGGGTGACTTGGCTTTGAGATCAGCAGTGAAAAAGCTCCACAGATAAAAACGGAGATGCTGAAACTCAGAACTGTTACAAAGCAGTTTGGGACAGTCACAGTGGGGTACAACTACCAGAGGAGACCACTTTGGTGCCAGCACACATTTAATTTTCTTCATTAATTTCTCAGCTTGTAATTGTTTTGCATCATGATAGGGAAGTTTCTTAAAGTCATGTGGAAACCTGAATGATGACTGTGTGCAGCAGGAAAGGCAGACATAATGTGGTCTGGGAATTTTTAAACTTAGTTCTTCAATTGTTTTAAAACAAAAGGGTCATTGTTCGTTTTTGAAGTAGATCTTTTTTCTTTCCTCCTTTTGAGATCCAGGATGTGTTGTTTATTTTTATATGACCACCAGAAAAACTCTAGCCAGAAATTCTGAAATCTTACTGCACTTGAAAGCTTTCTTTTTAAGTATAGGTGCTGAAGGCATAATTGAAGGCATCAGTAGCCATATGGGCCTAAGCAAAAATTCTTGAAATGAAAGAAGCTACAAGTAGTGTGGTTATAAATTAAATTCAAAATTTGGATAAATATACTGATCAAAAGCCAAGGGAATTTCTAATATCTTAGTAGTTAAATTATTTAGGAATAAGGCATCAATGGTGATATGTCACAACAAGAAAGTGAACATGAATACACTCTTGTCTGATCCAACTTTTTTAATATCCCAACACAGAGATCACCAGATGTTCCTCACCCCTATTATTTGCCCTGGTTATGGTGCCCATGCTGCAATTCAGTAGGACAAAAGGACAGCTCTAAAAGTCAGGAAACTTGGGTTGGTTCCAGTTCCGGAAACCTGTGTGGGACCTTGAGGAAGTGACTTAGCTTCAAGCTCCAGTTTCCTCCTCTTTCAGTGATATTTGTGGCATGATGCTTTCTAGACTCTTCCCATCCAAATAATCTAGAATTCTCTAAACCTTCCTGCTGTTTCATATTTGTTCCATGCTATGAAACTTTAGGCAAACTATTTAACATGTCCACATTTTGGCAAGTGAACATGTTAGTAGCTCAGTCATGTCCAACTCTTTGTAACCCATGGACTATAGCTTCTGTCCATGGGATTTCCCAGGCAAGAATACTGGAGTGGGTATCCATTCCCTTCTTCAGGGGATCTTCCTGACCCAGGGATGGAACCCCGGTCTCTGGCATTGCAGGCAGATTCTTTTTTGTCTGAGCCAACAGGGAAGCCTAACACTAACATATTTATATAAATTAGACTAATAACAGCTAGCCTGCCTGGTTTGTAAAATGGTTGCAAGGAATAAAGTTGGAAATATATATGAATATATCTTATAAATCACAGAAGCTTTATAAGTATTAACATTGTTTTTGATTAAGTTAGTCATTGGAAATTCCATTATTTTTCATTTGTAAATAACATTTGTCCAATATCAGTAGCTTTTTGAAAGCTGTGCTCTTTAAACTTGGGTTGAGATATATAGGGAGTTTTCCTAATTTATCAGAAGATCAGTTCTGTCTCAGTATTCTGAATATATTGTCATAAAGCAAAATAAAATATCTGGCAGCTTGCCTTAATGACACTGTGAAAAGCTTACGGTGTCACTTTTTTATTCAAATAAAGAAAGATAAAGTTTAAAGTATTTATTTTTTCCCTTTTAGTAGACATAGCATGCATAGTGGAAGCATTTTGGCCTTTGAAGATGAAGGACTACAGATGGGTGTAATCCTGTGTTGAGGGAGGGGAAAGTAAGACCAAGAGTTATCTTTTTAGGTCAGAGTGCAGGTGAGAAAGGATGGTTAGATTTTAAGATAAGATGATGTTAATAATGATAAAATAAGTGGTTTAGAAAAATAAGAACCATGCAAACGTCTGACTGTTCCTATGAGGACTGAAAGATACACCATCATCTGCTCTGCCCAATACCAACCTCCAAAACTTTCCAAAACTCATTTGCTGTTTTGCTCAGCATTCCCAGGTAATAACTGAGACAAAAGTGGAATTTCCTAATTTCCTAGGAAAGGGCCAGAAATATCTTCTGACAGGAACAGGAAGCATAAAAATATCTCTCAGGAGAGCACCAATTGTTTAGAGATTCTAGCTTGTGTTTGGAGCTGCAGCAGAGGTGCTCAGGGCACCAGAAACTCTGTGCAATCAGCAGTACACACTGACTCTGATGCAGTGTGTGTAACACCGAGATACTTCCCAGGAAGCACTGATTTGAATGAGATTTTGGACAACATTTTGGGGATCTGTCGTGATCTAGAATATCAGCTTGGAAGCCTCCCAGTATCATGATTCTCAAACATTGTGGAGCAAAGAACTCCCTTTCTATATGAGGGAAATCTCATATAGAATTTACCTATGAAACCAATTAAAAAGATACACTGGTTAAAAGAAGCAGAGCCCCTGCCTCTTGCTGCTCACGCTCCCACACCCCAAGTTGTACCTGAGGCAGGGCATTTCCATGAAGCCTCAGTTTGAAAGCTACTGATTTAGTAGGTCTTGTGTTAAAAGGTCTCTAAAGAGATTTTTTTTTTCCTATGAAGCATTACAGTTCTACAATTGTATTGCAATAATACAATACAATTCTACAGTAGCACCTCTGACTCCTCTGTCATCCTTGCTCTCCAAAACATTGCAAGTCATCTAATAAAATCTCTGCAATGACCCCAGCATCTGTTTTCTCTGTTGGAGACCATGGCCACCATCTAAATCCAGACCCTTCTTACTTTCTCCTGGACAATTACCAATACATGATATAAGTTACCCCAGTTCCAGGCTCTCTGTTGCCTACTGCCTTATCCACCCAATAGTCCCTTTCCAGATCAATGCTGATGAAGACGTCTCCTTGAACTTCTTTATGCTTTGAAATCTTCAGTGACTCCTTGTTGTCCAGTCCCACCAATTTGGACTATCTCCCTTTTCAGAAGAACCTTGTGTCTTTGATCTTTATTTATCTGATCCCCTCAACTTGAATTTTCCTCAGTCTTAAAGATTCAACTTAAATGTCACCTATTTCATGAAGTCACCTATGAACTTCCCACTGGAAGTGAATATTCCTTCTAAACTCTCCTAAATAAGAGTTTTGATAACATACCAATTTAGTTGTTGTACACTATTAGTTACTTGTTTTATCTTTTTGACTGTGTTCTATGCATCCTTGTAGCATATAAAGCAGCTTGCTGAGGTAGTAGGTACCCTTTGAAAATAAGAAAACAAAAAATTTGATGCTGATCAATCAAGTGTCTCTGGACACCTAAGGAAGACAAAGTGGCAATATAGGGCTGACTATACTGTTCTCCATATTTCAAAATATCTAATAAAATTAATTGTGACATGCTCATAGAAACATACAACTGAACTGAAATGCTGAATTTTTGTGTTTGTTTTTGCTTTTGGCTGAAGTTAATACCGAGTGATAACACGTTATTTTATCAGAAGCTCTCTTTTGCTGTTATAAATTACTTTGCCTCATTAAAAACTGAGATACTGCTTAACATACTTCCCTTGGTAGGTGTTACTGACTCAATTATGTGTACCGCTCCCTGCCCTACCCCCATTCAATTCATATGTTAAAGTTCTGCACATGATATGAGTATGTTTGGAGGTAGTGCATATAGAGAGGTAATAAAGGTTGAGTGAGATCATAAGGGTAAGTCCTTAATCTGATGGAACTGGTGTTTTTATGAAAGAGGATGATCTCTCTCTTTCTCTCTCTCTGCATGTGCACAGAATAAAGGCCATGTGAGGACTCAGAGAGAGGATGGTCATTTACAAGTCAGGAAGACAGCTCTCACCAGAAACCAATCCTGACCACATGATTCCAGACTGCTAGGCTCCAGAAAGGTGAGAAAATAAATTTCTATTGTTTAAATCTCCCAGTCTGTGCTATAACATCATGGCAGCTCAAGCAAACTACTACAGTAAGCAGAACAGTTTCAAACCAGAGCTTAGAGGAACAGGAGAAGCAGTAGAGATTCTTGGGCATGACAATCTGGGGAAGCGCTGCTGTAACACCTTCCTTTCTTCAAGGTTAACAACAGACTTCACAGGTGACTGCCAGCAGAGCTGTCCTCCTAGTTCAGGAGGGCAGAGGCTACCTGGGTTTGTTCCAGATGGAATCACTGATGCCTTGCCTGGTTCCTCTCAGCTCTTAGCCACTTTGAGCTGAGTGAATAACTCACTTATTTCAGACATGTTAATTTATTAATATATAGTGCTTGACAATTTCTAGGAAAGAAGTTAACAGCCTATATGTCTTTTAGGTATGACTTGAAACCTGCAGTTTCTAAGCTCCCTTTCTTTCCATATTGTCATTTATAAGATAAACAGTTACTAAGCCTTCACTCTGTGTTTTAATAGTGGACATACTTTGTCTAATAATTTCCCCTGAGACTCTGCCTTTACTACAGTTCAAGTTCTTTCTTTAGCTTTCTATCAAGTTCTTTTAAGTTATAGGATCCTAATGTAAACTCAGGATTCCACTGAAGTGACTAATGTTTAACTTAGGTGGAGATAAATAAATACATACACATTCAGATATTATGCCAATCTTTAATGCTCTTCTGCCCAAAGAAGAATCCCCCATTGTTACTGAGATGATAGAGTGAGTTTACTCTGGAACTTGAAAAACAAGTCAAAGTATAAACATACCACTAATTTAATGTTCTTTAAATAAACTCATCAGCTACTAAGACCACTCTGGCATTCCTGGATGATACTGGGGACCCTTGTTAGCTGAGCAACTGTAAGACACTCTGAGATTTAGAAACAGATGTTAGAGGATATTTACAAGACAGAGATTAAGAACTTGGAGCCAGATTCCCCGAGTTGTGACCTTGAGTGAGTTACTCAATTTTTTATTCAACTTCTATATGACTCAGTTTCCTCATCTGTAGACTAGTGCTAATAGTAGTGCCTTCCTCATTATGTTGTGAGCAAAACTAATAATAGAGTGCCTCAAACAATGCCTAGGACACAGCGAGTGCTAAGCAGGTGCTTAGGCATTAAAAGAATGACAGCTGTCCTGTAAGGTTGTTATAAAATAACAAGGGGCCCTCTCAGGGCTGAGGCTACATCAGGGAGACCTGGAATCATCCAGGAGGATGGGGGCTACTCCACTGATGCAGGAAGAGACAGAGACTCTGTCTCAAGAGCACTTTCCTACAAATCTCAGCCCCGTCTAGAAAAGCACTAGCTTGAGGACTAGCCTTGGCAATTTTCATTTTGGGGAACTAGCTCTTCCAAATCTCTTGTCAGTATCTTTCTAGTTTATATCTTTCTAGTTTATATCAGAGACCATACTCCTCCCTCCCCAAAGTCACATCATCCTCCCTATAGAAAGCCTCCCTTATTAGCAAAAGAAACATTATAATCCTGCTATTTCCTAAGAGTCTGGTAACACGTCTATATTCAAGAAGATTCCATGAGTAAATTCTCCCCATTTCCACTCCCTTCCTCTGAAGGACACAGAGTCTCCAGTGGTCTTGTTGCTAGGTTGCGTGTGCTGGGAGAAGGAGAGAGTAGAAACCTTCCCTATCATTTCATGCTTTTCTTGAAATCCCCGTCCTGCACACGTACTATGTGCTCGCCAGGCTTTCAGGAAGTGATGTGACCTTCTCAGCTCCTCCAGATGCCTCGAAGCAGCAGTTTTCTTTGAAGCTTGAATTTTATTCTAAAGTGCACCTTTCCAGGCCAGGCACTAGTACTGGAGTGAACCCGTGCGCTCTCTCACTAGCCTCTCGCAGCCATGATTTAGTTTTATATTTTAGGCCTCTTTGTAATTACGTCAAAAACACTTCCTTTTCTGGATTCTCAATTTCCTGAAGTCCATTAAAGTCTAAGCCCAGCTGCATTTTTGAGACTAGCGGTTCTCATACTTTAATGTGCCTGTGAACAACCTGGGCATCTGGTAGAAAATGAAGATTCTGATTCTGGAGTGGGACCTGGGAGTTTGCATGCCCAACACTGGCCCATGTGTTGCTGGCTGCTGTCCTTGGGTCACGCTCGGAGTCTCCATGACGTCGACTCCTCCTCCCCACAGTCATTCATGCTCCTGGGCAATTCTGATACACTGACAATTCTGACTTACAGAAAGGCCCTTTCAAAAAATACTGCTTCCAAATGTTGAGTTCTGATTTCTGCCCAGGCTAGAAAAGGCTATCGAGTTAGGCTTCCTCTTTACCTTATCACACAGGCTCAGTTGGCAGCAATGATGCTGTGTCTATCATAATACAGTGATTTCAATTGATGTTTATGATGAATCAGTAATCTCTCACTGGCTCTTCCTTCCTTTTGCAGAGTGAAAAGACAGTTTCCTCTCTGGACCTTCTGTCACAGGTCACTTAAGTGTTAGAAGACGCATGGACACCAGTCCCCATGTCCCTCATCTTGTCTACTGTCATACTTCCTGTTTTCCCATGTGGAGCTTAATGCTTAGAGTCACCCTGAAGGGTGTGGAGGGGGCAGACAGCAGTATCCAGGAAGCCCGATGTGGGAGACTGTAAATGTTCGTTGGATACACTTAGGTCTCTGTCCTGGATACTGGCTGGGAACCTCCTGGGTGAGTCACCTTGGAAAGGCTCATGTCCATGGCTGGGCCAGTGCTCAGTTCTGCATTCCATCCTCAGCCCTGCCCCTGGGGTTCTGAGGAAGCAGGAACAAGGACTCTGTTAAACCATTCCCATCCACCCTCTTCACCAGATCAGGACCCCATGTTTCCCTCAGGCTCGGATACTAAATCTCTGGGTTCTAACTAGGACAGCAGCAGGACTCTGAGTGATTCTGTTCCTTAAGTTGGCTTCTCTTTAACAGTTTATAATTTGATCTATTTATTAGACAATTATAGAACTTTGTTGCTTGCATTAACCTTGACTTTGTTTTATTCTTTTCAAGTCATCCCAGGAGGCGAAGGGACTTGTTCAGGTTCCTTTAACTGATAAGGGTGATATGATTGTTAGTGGCATGGCCAAGAACCAGAATAGTTAGTTCCAGACTCACAGTTCAGTGCTTTTCCCCACTCTACTCAATTCTGGGAGACTTTCCTATTGATAATTCAACTTAAGGTTAACTAGAAACAGTGAAGAGTGAAGTGATAGTATATTGCATGCATGCCTGCTTAGTCATGTCTGACTCTTTGCAGCCCTATGGACTGTAGCCCACTAGGCTTTTCTGTCCATGGGATTCTTCAGGCAAAAATACTGGAGTGGGTTGCCATTTCCTCCTCCAGGGAGAAGTAAACAGTTTTTTTCTTAAAGATATCTATATCTATCTATCTATCTATGTGTATATATGTTGTTGTTGTTGTTTAGTCACTAAATCATGTCTGAGTCTTTTGTGACCCCATGGACCATAGCCCTCCAGGCTCCCCTGTTCATGGGATTTCCCAGACATGAATATTGGCGTGAATTGCCATTTCCTTCTCCAGGGGCTTCGTGACCCAGGGATCAAACCTGTGTCTCCTGCATTGGTGGCAGATTCTTTACCACTAGGGCTCAGCGGTAAAGAATCTGCCTGCAATGTGGGAGACCTGGGTTCGATCCCTGGGTCGGGAAGATCCCTTGGAGGAGGGCATGGCAACCCACTCCAGTATTCTTGACTGGAAAATCCCCACAGAGGAACTTGGCTGGCTATAGTCCATGGGGTTGCAAAGAGTCAGACATGAGTGGGTGACTAAGCACAGCACTAAAGTTCTAAAGCTAAGGATGATTAAGTCCCTTGAAACAATTTTAAAGAAAATAAGGCTGGAAGTCAGAAGACATGGTTCCTGGCACTGCTGCTTGTGAGCTTTGCGTCCTTGAGTGAAGCACCTCAACCCCTCTAAGATTCAACTTTCTTACCTTAAAATGAGAGAGTTTGAATCCCTAAACTCCCCTTCCAGATCAAATATCCTGTGATCCGTTTGATTTTACGGTTCCCACTGCAAGGTCCCATAGAGTTACACATCCAGTGATAACCACCCACTGGCTGGCATTCAAACAGGTCTCCTCTATGCCGAATTCTGTGCTGCAGTAGAGGCTTCAGGGCTTGTCTCTGGTTTAAGTCACATTTCAAGGTGTCTGCTGGCATTAATCACAACAGACAATAATTCCAAGGAAACAATACAGAATGAGGCAATCATTCATGCACCACAAAGAAACACTGGCCGGTCTCCAGGGATTCAGACTCAGTTCAGCCTCCAAATAACAGGCACTTGGCACCTCACCTGTGACCTGGGGATTGACAGAATCACAGGTGACAGAACTGCTCTGCTGTTCCCAGGACTAATAGCATACCGACAGGAAGAGAGGTTACACTTGGGGCATACTTAGCTTGTCAAATTATAGCACTGTTTATCAAAGGGTAGCACACACACTGTGACTGTGAACCTTGAAAGGCACTATAGAATAATTCTGCTATGGAAGAAGAAGCCAGCCATGATTTTAAACCCTGATTCTGCTCTGGCTCTTGTTGTGATTTTAGATGGTTCTACAGCCCTGGCATCCCACAATACAGGGGTTTGCTAGACATTTGTCTTGCCTTCTGCTGGTGTCTATATAATGCATTCCTTTGCTCCTACATTTGGCTTTTTAGAGCTGCTTAGTGCAGAGTGCCATGCTGTAGTTCACTTTGTAAATAGACAACAGTATAGCATGTAACGGTCACATCCTCGGTGAATTTAAGTGAAGACATCTTTGATCTCTAGACATCCCGATTTCCTTTAAAGCAGCCATGCCACTCCATGTAATGGAGGGCACAGTTTCAAAATAAATATTAATATACAGAGTCTGCACTGTGCTCGAGAGTCCTGTTAGCTGTAGAAGGCAGCACGGATCACTGCTCTAGTCTCCAAGAGACTTGGGCTAACGGAGCTTTTAATGTTATGGGATTTCTCCTACTCATTGGTTCCCATGGAGTCATAAACGCTGATACTTGACTCCATTTAGGTAAACACTAGAATCTCTAGCTTCCAACAAAACATGACACACAAACTAGGAAATTCCTGGAAGGGAGAAGAGGGCCACATTGCATGTTACTCAAGCACAGCTGACCACTCGTTTCTTTTCTTTTTTTTTTTTAAGAGCATTTGTTTCTTCATGTATTTTTTTTCCTTTATGTACAGGATTTGGGCTTTAATATGGACATTTTCCCACTACCATTCATCTTCGGAATGCTGTTTTCCCTAAGTTTCTCAGGATAAAAAGACTCAGATTCAGAGCTGAACTGCTGGCAGCTGAATTTCATTAAGACTTTGATGGGAAACTTAAGTTGGAATTACAAACATCTGTGGTTAAACTTCCCTTTAGTAAACCATTTCCCAGAATTTAACTTTACCACACTAGGAGCAAAAAGAAAAACAGCTGAAAAAAAGAATGCTGCTCTTTGGCAAATGCTGGAGTAGATACTTAAATATTCTTCTATGTGATGACTATATCTCAATCAAGTAGCAGATTACTTGCTTTAGAAAACACGTTAAGTAATTGTTTGGAAATGCTGTTTTGGAACTCAGAGCATGTGCTGATGATCTGATTTTAATGGCTTCTAATCAATCAAATGTCTCAGAATTATGTGTGGCCATCATTATATGGTTGCTTTGAGCAAGGAAAAACTCCATTCCTAAAAGAGAGGAGTATTTTGGCATTACATGTTTAAGGAAATTATAACAAGTCAGATTTGAGAATTTAATTGTGAATGGGGGAAAAAAGTTATAGTCCTTGTCATATCAAATTTACTGCGGTTTTTCTTTTTGTTTAACTTTTTTGAGATTTTGAAAAACTCATTCATTTCTCTTAACTACTCAGATTCCTGGGGAAAGGTTATGTTTAAAGAATTAAGCTAGTTTCCTTCTCCAATGTTGAATAATCAACAAATCTGTAAGCAAAAGTTGAGAGTAATCAAATTTACAGAATAAATAAAAATTTAGATGAAAATAAGCAAATACTACAAACTTAAATTTGCAGGTAGATAAAAACAGATAGTCGAAGAAGGAGGGTGAGTAGGGAAGGAGAAAAGAAAGAATGAGGGCAAACTTTGAGTTAGGCAACTTATATACATAATTTCACTTAAATTTCACAAATAAGGCAAATACATTTGTACTCATTTTAAACCAAACAACCAAGCCTCTGAGTTAACCTGCCTAAAAGTCAAACAGCTAGAAAGTAGGGGAGCTGGATTCCTACCACATCTGTCTGGCCAGATGCGCATATCCCGCCTTTGATGAAAGGTGAATTTCAAATGTAAAGCAGAGGACTGCAAATAAACAGCCTTCAGGCTGAACTGGACCATCAGATGTGCTTCCCTCAGGGTGTTAAAAAAAATTGAGTCAGCAATTTCACTGAAGAATCCAGATTCTATCGTCTCGTTAAATACAGAGGTGGGTGCCCCCAGAAGAGGCACGCTTCCTCTGCTGTTTCTTGGGCCCCATCACTCACAGGACGTGTTCCTTTCACTGCCCAGTTGTTTTCTACTTGGCCTCTATAAAAATCTGAGCTTCAAAACTTTCTCTGTTCCATAGGATCAGCAATTCTGTTTCTAGGTATATACCCAAAAGAACTGAAAGAAAAAACTCAAATGGATAATTGTAGACCAATGCTCATAGCAACACTTTTCATAGCAGCCAAAAGGTAGAAACAACTCAATGTCCACCAACAGGTAAATGGATAAACAAAATGCGATATATACGTAGAATAGAATATCATTCAGCCTGAAAAAGGAATGAAATTTGGACACATGCTACAAAATGGATGAACCTTGAACACGTTATAGTGAGTGCAGTAAGGCAGATAAGAAAAGACAAGTAGATTCCACTTATATGAGATACCTAGAATAGAATGGTGGCTGCCAGGGCCTGGGGAAAAGGCTAATGGGAATTATTGTTTAATGTATACAGTATTAAGTTTCAGTTGGGAAGATGAAAAAGCTTTGGAGATGGATGGTAGTAATCAAGATGGATGGCAATGGATGATGATGAATGGTGAATGTACCTAATGGCATTTAAAAATGGTTAAAATAGTAAATTTTGTGTCTATTTTACCACAATTAAAATTTTTTCTTCTGGTTAAATCTGAGAACTCTAGAATCACAGCAAATGGAATTCTCTATTTTTCAGCAATCTTATAATAAATTGTATAATATAGGCCACGTAATTTATGCTACTCATCTAGGAGGTTAGGTGTTAGTTGCCCAGTCATGTCTGACTCTTTGTGACCCCATGGACTGTAGCCTACCAGGCTCTTCTGTCCATGGGATTCTCCAGGCAAGAATACTGGAGTGGGTTGCCATTTCCTTCTCCAGGGGATCTTCTGACCCAGGGATTGAACCCAGGTCTCCTGTATTGCAAGCTGATTCTTTACCGTCTGAGAGCTACCAGGGAAGCCCTGCATAAATGGTCTTTGAATGGTATTTTATATATCTTCATTTTATTCCCAAACTTTGACGAAAATTATTTGCACATATAGTTCTATTTACCTAGCCACATTTTCCTAGATACTCTTGCAAGTTGAATTACTTGCATAAACTCCTTCCTAGCTGTGCCACTTAGTAGGCAGGATGCCTGGGCAAATGCTCTGTGCCTCAGTTTCCACGTTTGTAAAATGAAATGATAACTATGCCAGTCTATTGAATTGTTATGAGGGTTAAAGGAAATAACTCACGGCAAGTGCTTAGACCAGTGTCTGACACATGGTAAATACTAATGAATGTCATCTATAGGCCATGGTATTACCATTATTATTGTTGTTGTTGTTGTTGTTGTTACTATATTCCAATTCTTCTAAAATAATGTTTCCTACAAGCCTTGTTCAGAGTTTGATGAGTGGCTGTGCTCTGCTCTCCTACCCCAGGAGTAGTACTTTTTCTATATTACCCCCATGGCATTTGTGATAATCATTCTTACAGAGCATTAATTCATTCTGCTTTATATAGTGGCTATGTATATATCTTTCTATCTTAGATTGCTTACTCCTTGAGGGTTGGAATGTGACTGCTTTTTTGTGTGTCCCTCCTGGCCCTTGCTTTATTGCTGTTTACATGGCAGAACTCAAAACCTCCTCTTTGGAGGATATTGAATGAAATAGGCTTCCCAGGTGGCACAGTGGTAGTGAATCTGCCTGCCAAATGCAGGAGATGCAAGAGGCGCAGGTTTGATCCCTGGGTTGGGAAAGTCCTCTGGAGTAGGAAACAGCAACCCATTCCAGTATTCATGCCTGGGAAATTCCATGGACAGAGGAACCTGGTAGGCTACAGTCCATGGGGGTCACAGAGAGTTGGACGGAGTCAGACCGACAGAGCGCACACACACAAGTGAATGAAATAACGACTGCATGCCAAGGTGGATGTGAGGGTGTCAAATTACCAACCACACTGTTGAAGAGCAGTACAGAATGATGGCCCAGGCCAGTGACTGGAAGCCTTAGTGTGATTCTACAGAGCCTCTTTCAAAGTCTGGGAGCAAGATAAGGAAAAGGAAAGCAGATAGTGAAAGAGATCTAAGCTGTCTTTTAATAAACATACTGCAGTCCTTTAGTGGCCAGGCACTTAACTATGTGTTGGAGTATGGGATCACAAATAGACAATGAACGGAGTCTAGAAGAAAAGTCCATCAGAATGAGTCTACTTCATAGTGCTTGTTTTTTAGCAAGCAGGTTGGTGGCTCAGACGGTGAAGTGTCTGCCTATGATGAGGGAGACCCAGGTTCAATCCCTGGGTTGGGAAGATCTCCTGGAGAAGGAAATGGCAACCCACTCCAGTATTCTTGCCTGGAAAATCCTATGGATGGAGGAACCTGGTAGGCTACAGTCCATGGGGTCGCAGAGAGTCGGACATGACTGAGCGACTTCACTTCGCTTCACTTCTTGTCTCATGCAAGGTATACTTGTACATGCAGTTCATGGGGGACTAATTTTCTTGTAGGGAGCTAAGAGCAGCAGCAGCAAAACCCAGACAGATTATTAGGAGATATACTCCTGTTTGGCCCTCTCAGAGAAGTTTGCTCAACATTGTCAGTGATTTCCCTTATTTTCTCAATAATCTACCAAAGGCAGTAGCAGCACTGTGGCCCTCCACCACTTCACACTTTGCCCCTCCAGCAGAGTACCCATCTCCTCCTGAGTCTCTGGGTGGCTTCCGTCCAGCCACAAAGGATATAGACAACAAACAAACGGCGATATTAAGTAAAACAGCACCATAAAATAAAGTCCTGAGAAATATGCCCAACTAATGGTTTCTTTTAGTCAACCTCTAACCTAGTGTTTGTGACCTTGTTTATCTCCTGCTTCTTTCTGATAGACAAGAATGTCACTCTTTCCAAGGACACTTTGATACCCTCCCCTGGGGATATTACTCTCTCTGTCCCTGCATCCCCGCCCATTCTTTTGCGTCTCCATATTGGCCATGAAGATTTGTGCCTAGTTTCACTTGCTATTGGAGAAGGCAATGGCACCCCACTCCAGTACTCTTGCCTGGAAAATCCCATGGACGGAGGAACCTGGTAGGCTGCAGTCCACAGGGTCTTAAAGAGTCGGACATAGCTGAGCGACTTCACTTTCCCTTTTCACTTTTATGCATTGGCAACCCACTCCAGTGTTCCTGCCTGGAGAATCCCAGGGATGGTGTTGCACAGAGTCTGACATGACTGAAGTGACAGCAGCAGTAGTAGTCACTTGCTATAATGTGTACAATAAAATTAAGACTTTGTTTTCTTAAATGTGGAATATTAGGATACTAAATCTACTCTATGACACTACCTAGTTTCCCCTTTCCCCACCCCTACCTACTGAAAATCATTGTTCTCACCATACACTCAGGAATAACGGACTCAGTAAATTATCTGCTTATATAAAAAAACAAAGCAGATAGTGAGGAAGTCCTGCCAACTAGCACAGAGTTACCCATAGGTACTCCTCTTTTCACATTCTCTGCATCCTGGGGGAAGCTTGTGCTTATTTTAGATGGTAAGGAGGGGCCTTCCTTCTTGGTCAGCCAGTGCATTCTCTCCTTTTCCTCATTGCGCTTTTAATGCATCTGTTCTCCAACTCACACTGTGCACCAGTGTGCCTTCCTCTGTGCTGAGGGTGAAGGGCTCAGGTGGAGAGGATGTCAGTCCTGCTATGGAGGAGCATGGGGGAGCCTTAGAAAGACTGCCAGCCTAGCACCTCCCACTGCTCCACGCTTGCCTTAATATTTTTCTTCCTTTCCTTTGAAGGCAAACTGAGGAATAACCATTTATATATACATACATACATACATATATATATATATATATATATATGATTATATCCTATTCAAATAAAATGAATGTATTTTTAGAATATCCTTCCATCCACTTCTCGAACCTCCCACGAATAATGTTCTGTATGAACCCATGTTCTCTTTCTATAGATGAAAATACAGCCTCCTGAACCAATTCATCAGAGTGGTTGTACCATGTTATTAAATCTCCAGAATGTATTTGATTTCAGGTCTCCTTCCTGGCTATAAAGAGCATGGGAAACCCGACTGGTGGGGCATTGGGATCGCTGTGGGACCGCAGGCTGACTGGAGGCATTATGTGAAACTATGCAGTGGGAACATAATTATCCCAGTTCCACCCTTTCTACATCATATACTTTGAGTGACTAATAGCTTCTTTCTGTTTCCCTAAACCAAAACCTCAATGGGCATTCTGAACCTATTAGTCTCTGACAGTATTACAAATTTAGCTCACTGCAGGACATTTTTTTGATTGAAAAGATACAGACAAGCAATATTAAGTAAAATAGCAGCATAAAAATAAACTTCTGAGAAATATTCCCAAATAAGGGTCTCTTTCAGTCCAATAGTCCATGTATTCTTCATAATAATAATAAAGACAACACTTAGGATGTATAAAGCATTTACACTGTCAGTAACTGTGTTAAGCCTTCTATGTATTTTATCAAATTTCATCACAGTTAGTATATGAAGTGTGATGTAGACATCAGTAACTTCTCTAAGCCTCAGTTTCTTTATCTGCAAGTTGGGCATCTGTAGTTTGCCCAAGGTAAGGGGCACATAAGCTAAAATTTGAGCTTGGGACCACCAGACTGCAAAGCCTGCAATCTGAAACTCTGATGTGCCGACTTCTTCTTGTTTCACTGGGTATGTGAGTGCCTAAGAAATTGTTTGGGGTTTCAGCAATAAATTTAAGGTTCCCTAAAAATAAAATAATTATTTTCTTACTTTTTGTGAGAGGAGAATTACAAAAAGTTATGTGTGCCTGTCTTTTTAGAATTAGCAGGTAAAAACACAGAATGCCCAGATAAACTGAATTTCAGATCAACAATGAAAAATCTTTTTAGCATAAATACATCTCATGAAATATTTGAGACATAACTAAAAATCTATTTGTTGTTTTTCTGAAATTCAAATTTAATTGGGTGTCCTGTATTCTATCTGGCATTCCTACTCTTAAGTCAAGCATTTCATCCTGGAACTTTCCACACTCAAAGCAACAGGTGGAGATAATGCTTCCTGAGGGGTTGATTCCAAGCCTGTAGAGAAGTGAAGCCTTCCCACTGTGTGGAGTGTCTCCTGATCTGGCGTCTCTCCGCATCTGAGTACAAAGTTGACTAGAAGGCATGCCCCTCTTTCTCATGGGGATTACATTTCACACCACAATAGGGGTTGGTATGCTCTGGCCCTACCCATCCTCCCCTCATTTTAGGGCGTGGGTAGAGCTCACTCCTGGAGGACCATCTTCACGCAGCATATCTTATCAGTAGTAATTAATAAAGCTACAGTTATACTAACAATTAGTAGGACTAGTAGCAATAATCCAGACTTCAGTGCTGTAAGAAATAGTCTCGGTCCACATAATAGCTTTGGTTCTACAGTTGCTGTAACCATAGCTGTAGGGTGTGTGTATGTGTGTCTTCTTAGGTCAACTGCTCTTTCTTTTCCCATGAACTTAGGTGACTTCATTTTCCTCCTACTTAGCATCCCCCACGCACTGGACATGCTATTATCTGTTTTGGCTCAAGGGGCTCTTAAATCACTTACTCTGGATCCATCTTCCTTTACCCAATTTCTACACTTTGGTTATGTTTTCAATGTAAATGCTACTGCAAGGAATTCAAAGGACAGCTCTTTGAATATATCAATATTCAAATAGCATCAATAGCATATATTCATCATTTTTACATTTGGTTTGGGGCTTGGCTTTCATCATGACCTCTTGTTTCTGGAATATAATGGCTCCTGTCTGTTTAAGGTATTTCCTCTGCAGTTTGCTAACAGCTTCTTTAGTGCCCTCACCCACCCCTCACCCGCCCCTGTTGCAGAGGACCTTCTGCTAATTTGCAACCAAAAGATTGGCTCCGCACTGTTGTTCCCACTGTCCTAACATCACCGAGAGGAGGAGCAGGAAGCCAGTGACAGGGCACACACATTATGCGGTGTGACTTGACAAAAACGACTCTACTGGACTATACAAGTGGCATAAAGTCACAGAAGTGCCACTGTGGCCCTAGGTGACAGTCTAGCCTACTGACTCAGAGGGTTCAGGACACATGCCCTTTTTGCCAGCTCGAACAAGGACATGTTCCAAAGTCTCCACTCTCAACTTACAAAGTCCAAATCTAAAGTACAAAGTAAAACTCTTTATTTCAAGTTTCTGAACTGACCTAGTCCAGGTGAAACTCTCAAGGCCGGTGGAAAAGGGAAGGCGGGGGAGGGGAACAACGAGTGTGGCACACGCCGCACGGGGCGCAGGTGCCCCAGTAGGGTGACAACGGCAGGGGCACTGTACCTTGGCCGCAGGCGGCGGGCTTCCGGGAGCCACGCGGGGCTCGCTGGTCTCAGGCGGGTCTAGTCGGCCGAACGCTGAGCTCCCTTCACTGTCAAAAGGAAAGGCGCTGCCGTCCCCAGACGCGGCGCGGGAGCAGGCAGCGCCCCAGAGGAGCCACAGGGGCAGGACTGCGCACCAGGCTGAGCTCAAAGCCATCTCTCCGCTGACATCCGACAGGGCTCGTCCAGGGGCTCGGCCACTGTTAGTCCTCGCCAGTCCCCGCGGTGATGCGGTGGTGCCTCGCTTATAGTACCTTCTTTGCGTCTGCGGTATCCAGATGTGGGAACTCAGGGCAGCCCCGGGAGCAACTTAGTAGAAAAAGGGAGAGTGAGAGAGGAAGCTAGAGCCTGCCTCCCTCCCTGCTTCCCTCTCTCTTCTTTCTCTCTCCCCTCTGTTTCCCTCTCTCACTTTCTCTCTCTCTCCCCAGAGACACTGGCTAAAGAATGTACAGATGGATGCAGCTTAAAACTCAGCATCAAGCGGCGGATGCGTTTGGGACGAGACCGGGAGCGCAGGCCGCCTCCTGTCCCCGGCGGTCCGGTGGGGACTGAGGGTTGCGCTGCCCTGGCTTCCTTCCCACACCCATTCTTACCACTCCCTTTTTACCTTCTCTTCCAGGACCTCCCCCTCCAAGCTGGTCTTTCAGGCACTCTGGCTGGGCCTTTCCTGGCGTCCTCCCCTCCCCTCTCAGTTTGGAGCCCCTCCAAGTGCCCCAGATGAATATTCAGCTTTTGTAATTGCTTCCTCACTTCTCTTATTTATTTAGCTAAGGTGCCGGATGTCTTATCTATATTTATGCAGATCTTTTATGTGGCCCCGCTGGTTTGCAGGAAAGTGGGTGGGAAAGGGATTTGGGCTGGAGCCAGAGGTGGATGCTCCCAGATGGCAGGGGAGAGGGCACCCACTTCCTTGGGCAGCTTTCTCCTTTTCTAGAGATATGCTGCTGCGGTCTTTGTGCTCATACCTTCCCTGGAGACTGGCTGGCCACCCTCTTCCTCCCAACAGTCCTCACCCAGAGGGCTTGGGAAAAGAATATCTTTCACTCCAGCGCTGGAAAATGACTTCATTACTCAAATGCATGAACTTTTATTTACAAAGAACATCTTGTTTTCCTCCTAAAGCGGTGCTTTGTAACGGACCCGAAACAAGGCTTGCTGTGTATGAGCCTGTCAAATATACTGCCTACAGCCCGACCTCTTCCTCTTGGCCTGTAATCTCATGCCTACTACATCTGTCTGTCTTGTAACCTTTCCAAGACTTTGGGGTAAAGTTAAACTACAATTATGTTGGGGTACCCATGTAGATGGGTCAGTGGCCACTACAGCTGAGATACCTTTGCATTCATGGGCTTTATAAGGAGCTTTAAACATTCCTATGAGACCCAAACATGTCTTAAAAAGGATTATATAAGACATTCATACAATGACACTTAAGTAAGTTCTGAGGTGTTTGAAATCACTCACAGTCGTGCAATAAAACATTTCAATAAAACCTGTTAGCTCTATTTATAGGACAAAAATCATTTTATCTAAGAATATACAAAGCAGCCATTTATTTTGTACCTATCATATGCCAGACACTTTGCATGTGTTATTTGTAAACCTCACAGCATTTTTGCAAAATAGGACTATTATTTCTTTTTTATAGAATTAAAAAAGGAGGTTCTGAAAGACTAGGACATTTGCCCATCTCACAGCTGGTAGAAAGCTGGACTCAGTAATCACTGATTCTAAAACTACCTTTCACATTTATACCATACTGAAACTTGCAAAATAAAGGCCACAAATTCAGAGACAGAAGAGATGATGTGCCCATTTTTTTGGAGTACGTTCTAGGTGTCAAAAAGTTTGCATTATCTAATTTATTTCCATCTTCACTATAATGAGGTAAGTATTGTTATATACATTTGGTAATAGGTATGTGCTAAAAGTACTACTGGAACAGGTAAATCTGATGCTAAGGTCATTGATTTTTCAACGACAAAATGGTATAGCGCAAAAGTACCAAAGCTGGAAGAAGCAAAAAGCTTTCATGTCCCAAAGTATCTGTAACATTTTCACTTTAAGATGTAAAAATAGTATTGTAATGAATCATTAAGCTAATTTACTATCGTCTTCTTCCACATAAGCTGGTTAACTTGCTAAATTAAGTAAAAGAACTTAAGAATATATATTTGGTTTGGTTGGTTCTTTAAGAAACTTATATTGGGAGACAAGAAGACCAGATTCTAAAGAAGAAAAACTTGTTGCTCAAATATCCTGTCCCACTCTCACTTTTAAAAAAACTTTCAATAATAATAATTATTATTGTTGTTACTATTATTTATGTACATATAATATTCTGACTTCAGACATAGACCTCATCAGTACACAGAAGCTGTTCACATTTGTTTCCTGAAGGATTATGTCCTGTCCTTCATTTAATGTCAATTAACTGCACACTTTTTATTTTATTCAGAGTCTCTTTTTCCTGTTTGCTAGGTAGTCTTCAGATTCTCTGAGAGGCCTGAGCAGTGGGGGTAGAAATACACTTATTCAAGACATATGAGCTTTTAATTTTTTATTAAATGTGTGCTTCTAACTCTTCCTCCTCCTCTTCTTTCTACAGATACTACTAGTATTTTTGAGACAAAGCAAGTAATACACAGGAACATGAGTTTTGTATGAAAGAAAATAGGCTTCAAATCCTAGGTTTGTTTACAGTGGTTCTGGGAGCTTGACAGAGCTTGATCTCTCTGAATGTCCATTTCCTCATCTGTAAAATGGGATCATGATGCCACGTTCATTGAGTAATAAATGAAATAATATGACTAAAGCATTAACACAGACTGGCATATAGTCAGTGCTCAATATTTACTATTTAACTACACTGTATTTTAAAGTCTTAAAAAAGAATAGAATCTTTATTTTTAAAGAGAAAAAATAACTATGTTTATTTATCCTGTGACTTGAGTAACCTTCCATTTGCTGAAAATAGCTGTTCACATTTCTGGTTGCTGCTTGGACTTCCCTGTATAACCATGAATGAGGCAGTCATGGATCTTAGAGTGACAGGGCAGGCAGGAGAGGAGGGAGACTGGCTAACTATTTTATGGCAAATTGGAAGGCACTAGAACAAAGGTAATCACCACCAAAGGCCCACCTCAAGACCATCAAAGGCCTGAATGAGGCAGAATTTTATTTCTGCTAACACTACAACTGGGAAGTGTCTCCAGAGTGACTGCTCTCTTATCACGACTTTCTCTCTCTCTCCCTCTCCAGGCATTCAGCAAGTACCTTTATGTCCACTCTCCTTCTGGGACTCCCACCTATCCCGCAGTGGAAGGGGAGTTGCTCTGTCGTTCCCAATGCACAGAGGAGAGCACAACACTGCAATAGGCTAAGAGGTTAAATGGGGCTTCCCTGGTGGCTCAGATGATGAAGAATCTGACTGCAATGCAGGAGACCTTGGTTCAATCCCTGGATTGGGGAGATCCCCTGGAGAAGGGAATGGCTACCCACTCCAGTATTCTTGCCTGGAGAATTCCATGAACAGAGGAGCCTGGCAGGCTACAGTCCATGGGGTTGAAAAGAGTCAGACCCAACTGAGCGACTAACACTTTCACTAGATGGTGTTAAATGGCAAGGACATTAGGCTGGTAGTGTAGGATGAGGATCCCATGCTTTCTGATTCCTAGGCCAATCCTTTCCCAACCAGACCAAGCTATTTTTAATTCTGGCAGCAGCAGATCTGGTGGTTTGGAGGCTTTATCAACATAGGGTCTGGAATTCTCTTCTGAGTTCCCTGCTACCGTTATCAACAGATAAATATCAGGGCTGCTTACTGCCTTCAGCACTTGGTGGTTGGGCCTGTCCTTAGCGTCCAAGGGTCTAGCGAGGGTGTTGTTAATGTATCCCATGTGCCCTTCTGCAAATAGAAAGTCATGTCAGATGCTATTTTGGATTTTTAAGTGCTAATCTTGGCCATAGTTAGACAGAGGGTTGTTGTGGGGACTGTGTACTAGTGACAGTTTTGTGATGAGATCGGTTAGAGAAGCGAGTACGAACTTCTCCTGCCGTGTGCTCTCTAATGGAGAGTCAGGTGGCAGGAACGTAAGGGGGGGGGGGGGTGTCTCCTTTCCTGTTCACACTTATCTCCTCTCTGGTCACGAGTCTCTTCTGTGAGCAACTCTGGTGGGAATTTAGGCCACCTGAGGAGAAGAAACGGCAAGAGATCTGGGAGAAGATGGGACTTCTAGAGTGGTTCTTTATGCATCAGTTTATTTAAGCTTTTGATCAGGATGTGGATAATATATGCTCTCTCTGCTTAGTCTCCTGACTCTGACAGTTGTCACAGCCCCATCTGGCCTTAGCATGTGCATCCGTTCCACCCATCATCTATTTACTGTATTCATTAATTTGCTTATTTATTTAATCAGCATTTATCAAACACTTCTATGTGGCATGTGAGATGCTGAGGGTAAAATAATAAAAACATGATCCTGTCTCCCAAGGAAGTCAGAGTCTGGTGGGACAGACTGCACATAGACCCTTGTAAGGGATAAAAAGTGATTACCAAAAATGGAAAACAGAAGTCCAGATATCCTGATAATTAAGTATCTATATGGGCTTCCCTAGTGGCTCAGTAGTAGAGAATCCACTTGCCAGGTAGGAGACACGGGTTCGATCCCTGGGTTGGAAAGATACCCCAGAGAAGGAAATGACAACCCACTCCAGTATTTTTGCTTGGGGAATCCCATGGACAGAGGAGCCTGCAGGGCTGCAGTCCATGGGGTCGCAAAAGAGTTGGACACAACTGAGTGACTGAACAACATCAGAGTATCTAATAGAACAAGCCCTTTACTGGGATGTGGCTAGGGAGGGTGGGCAAAGGCTGCAGAAGGGGGCAACAGTGCATCTTAACTGGAGAGGAGGGGAAGAATGGTGGTCCAAGGGGAGAACTATATTTGTAGAGGACAAACGCATCAGAGCCCCAATGCCGCAGGAGGGTGAGAAGACCATGGGATATCCAAAGGCTCTTTGAGTTCCCATCTTCACAATGCATAGTTGTGCATGGCCTTCAGGGACGTGAGAGGGAGCCCTGTAAGGAGAAACGGCTTCCCAGCCTCCTACTCCCTTCTTGGTGCAACAGAAGGATCCTTCCCAAATGCAGATCTGAAGACTGGGGAGCTGTTCTCAGTTACACCGACGTCCTGCTCAATACCTTGAGAAAACTTTTGGGAGGAAGAAAAACTTTGAAAAGAAAAAAAAAAATTTTTTTTTTTTTTTTTTTAAATTTAATTGTGGTGAGAACACGGAGACCTACCCTCTTAACCAGTTCTGAAGAGTACAGCCGTGGCGTTTTATCTACAGGGAAGAACCACTTGTAAAAGCTCCATCCTCTCCCAGCACTCTTGCTGTTGTTTCTCCTCAGGTGGCCTGAACTCCCACCGGAATCATTCGCAGAGGAGATGCGTGACTGGAGAGGAGAGTGAGCGGAAGAGCCCCTCTTGAACCTTAACTTCCTGCCACTTGATGGTCAGCTGGAAATCTCATAGTAGGGGAGAGCTCATACTTGCTTCTCTGACCAATCCCATCATAAAATTGTGATCATTTTCTCAAGAATTTAAGCCTGGAAATGACTTGCTCATGTTGGCATTTAAAGAATTTTTAAAGTACCAAGTATATTCAGTTCAGTTCAGTCGCTCAGTCGTGTCTGACTCTTTGCAACTTCATGAACCGCAGCACGCCAGGCCTCCCTGTCCATCACCAACTGCCAGAGTCTACCCATACCCATATCCATTGAGTCGGTGATGCCATCCAACCATCTCATCTTCTGTTGTCCCCTTCTCCTCCTGCTCTCAATCTTTCCCAGCATCAGGGTCTTTTCAAATGAGTCAGCTCTTTGCATCAGGTGGCCAAAGTATTGGAGTTTCAGCTTCAAAAACCAAATATATTAAGTATAGTAAAATACAGTATAATTGCAGTAGAATAGGAAATTACAGATATCCAGCAAGAAGTAAGTGAGGGGCAACCAGGAATCATACCACTCTGGGGCAATGACTGACAACACTGAAAATGCATATGCCTTCAGGCTTCTGTTGCATTTATATTAATGAATTCCACCGTCCTTATGTTTTATGTATTCCATTATATATATTTTTGTGTAAAATATATTTTAATATATGTTCATTTTAAAGATTCCATCTACTTTTTTCTTATAGAAATGGATCAAACTGTATATATTTTCCCTCCATGTCCTATCACCTAACTCCAGTGTTACTGTGAATAGCTCACAGTGTTCAGATTGGCATTTTAGGAAGGTTGGCTAGTGTGGATAAGTGCCGTGCTGAGAGACCAGTAGGAGGCCGGGAAGTCCTTTCTTCTCACAGTGGCTCCATCAGCCTCAAGGGCAGGGACTGTACCCATGAAGAAGGGGCTCAGAGAGTATTTGCGAATGATAATAGCAATGAGGATGTCCTGATCCAAGGCTGATGGAGAAAGGGGGGAAACCAACAGATGAGAGAGAACGGTCTTAATGAGGACTATCGATCGCCTCTGCTGTGGCCTTCCTTTAGGTCTGCTGGAATAATTACTTCGTCAGGCTAAAGGGAAGTGACGGATGCTCTGTGGTGATGTAGTCAACCAACCGAGTAGGGAGGCATCAGCATCCATTAGCTCAGGGATGCGATCAATAGAAAGCAGGAGCACGCAAGACTTGACCATGAAATGATGCAATTGAGGAGAATTGGGCAGCATTCAAAAGAGAAGATCTGAGAAAAGGGCTTTATGTGTCCTTGCACATACCCCACCCCAGCACCACAAAGGAAAGAGAAGACTGTCTAGGAGGAGACTTGCTGTCTGATGGTGTATGAGCAGGGCAGAGGGCTAGGATGTGTTCTAACCTGCCTTGTGTGAGCAGCTGCAGGCTAGGCTGTAAGATGCTAACTCAAATGTTCTATAGCCTTGCTCTGCGTCCCTTGCATTATGCTCCAGAAAACACATGCTGGATACGCTCACCTTGGGAAATCAACAGACTTCGGAAAACAAATTTCAAATAGGGAGCACATAACCGTAACAATGCCTTTTATTTCCACAGTGTTTTATAGTCTGAATTGAAGTACAGTTATTGCTCCTCTAACAAATGAGAAACTGATCTGGTTCTAAAAGTTCAAATGTGCAGATTCTGACATTTAGAAGAAAGATTCTCAAGTCACTGTCCACTATATCCGTTGGGTGACCTACAGCCTTTGAAAATTTAACACTCTAAATAAGATTATTCATCACCTATTTATTCAACAAATATTTTTGAGTGTCTACTTCGAAAACGGCACTTTTATAAGCTCTGGAATAGAGTAAATGAGAATCAGATCAAAATTTCTGCCTTCGTGAAGTTTATATTCTTACTGAGGCAAGGTTAGGAGAAAGAAATAAACAAGCAAGAGAAATACATATATGTATGGAATACATTATGTCAAGTAGTAACTGCTATGGATAAGAAGAAAATGCTGTGGGATAGAGAATGAAGGCTGCAGAGTACGGAAAGTGTGGGCCTTGTTGAGGAAGAGGCTAAAATAAAATGATTGAGGTCAAGAGTAGTTGGAGATAAAATCAGAAGGGCATGTGGGGTAGATTATGCAGGACCTTTGAGATCATTATAAAGACTCTGGCTTCTGCCTTGAGTGAGATGGGAATTATCTGGGGGTTCTGCACACAAGTGGTGTGATTTGACGAAAGAGATGAGGGAAGGAGTAGGGAGACTATTCAGAGGCTTTTGCAATAGCACAGGTGAGAGATGATGGTGGCTTGGTCCACAGTATTAGCATTAGATGTAAAGAGTCATCAGATTCTGGATTTGTTTGAATGTAGAACTAATGAAATTTGCTGGATTTGAGAAATGAGAGTAAGAAAGGACTCAAGGCTAAGGTCCATACTTTCAGCCTGAGCAGACTTAAATGATTGATTTGCCATTACTAACATGGAAAGAAAAATTGAAGGTTTAAGTTGGTAACAGAGATGATGAAAAGTTCAGTTTTGGACAAGTTTTTTTTTTTTTTTGAAATGCCTCTTATATAAGATTCTTACACTGTATTCCTTCCTGTTTTAAATGGCTTGCCTGGTGGCTCAGCTGGTAAAGCATCTGCTCGCATTGCGGGAGACCTGGGTTTGATCCCTGGGTTGGGAAGATCCTCTGGAGAAGGAAATGGCAACCCACTCTAGTACTCTTGCTTGGAAAATTCCATGGATGGAGGAGCCTGGTAGGCTCCAGTCCAGGGGTTGCAAAAGAGTTGGACACAACTGAGCGATTTTCCTTTCTTTTTAAAACATTATAAATTCGTAATACATATGCACAAACTGTGTTTTTACTTGGGATCTACAAGCCATTGTGGGTCATACTGTGGATAATACTAGGAACAACCTTATAGTCTAGTAAGGGAGATTTGTAGCTTGTAGGTAACAGTAGCTGGTCAAGATGGGCGCACATCCATTGTTTTAAGCAGGAAGGGAGCCCTTTGAGCTCAGTTAATAGAAGGCATTATAGATTTGTGCCAGATCTCCACAAAGACGTAGGAATTGGGTATGGGAAGACTGGTGGGGGAAGGACATGGAGAAGGAAATGTCAGGCAAATGGAACAGTATAGACATAGGAATAGAAAAGTGAACACATGCATGTTCATGCAAGGGCAAGGACAAAAGCAGACTGGCTGAGTCATTGTGAGAAGTTCATTTGGGTGGATAATGGGAGATAGCATGGAATGGATACGTATGGACCTGAGAGTTAGTTTACTACTAGGAGAGGGAGAGGCTCACAGGCGAGTTAATCATGTGGAGAGAGCGCTGAAGTGGAGACTGGAGCCTGGGGGACGAGTTGGGAGATTGTTGCAATAACAGTCTAGGTTTCCGGTGACACATAGAATAATGTTTATGAACTGTCACTGTGTCTCCCAAACGTAACTCCCCATCCCTGGGTCAATCCAGTTGCATCACAGCCATCTCAATATGCAAAACCAATATTTCCTTGAAACTGAGGTGAATTTCAAGTCAGCCCCCCATACCCTTCCCCCCACACTTCACCCTTGAAGGGAATGGATAGGCTGGGAAAGAAAACAATGTTTGATAGTTGCCAACACACACCATCATGAGCCTGCCAGGCAACAACACGTTCTTCTCTGCCAGCGGAAGGTGATGCTTGACAGTAATTCCTTAAGATAGCTTCTATCCATCATATACTTCATACTTAAGTAGTTGATTAATTACTGACCCTGGTTTACTTTGACTATTTCAACTACTTCCAAATAACCACTAATAGTTTTCTCCCTTCCTCTCTTTCATTCTTGCTTTCTTTTCTTCTTCTTCTTTTTTTGGTCTTCATTTGTTTTCTCAAAAGTCCCACACTGTCTTTAATTATATTTACCTGGAGTTTAGTACATATTGGGACTTCCCAGGTGGTGCAGTGTTAAAGAATCCACCTGCCAATTCAGGAGACACAAGAGATCCCTGGGTCAGGAAGACCCCCCTGGAGTAAGAAATGGCAATGCACTCCCGTATTCTTGCCTGGAAAATTCCATGGACAGAGGAGCCTGACAGGCTACATACAGTTCATGGGATTGCAAAGAGTCAGGCAAGACTGAGTGAGCACACACACACAAGCACACATTTCCTTTAATAAAAAGATAATCTTTCCTATTAAATCAGCTCCCAAGGCTTCTGATACAAAGAAAAGGATTCTGATTTTAAAAAGTAGGAATTTAAGAAATGTGATTTTTGAAAGAGACTGTAATGAGTGTATTAGTGAGAAATAGATCACTAGCAGAGCAGCCGTGTTATTCTAGAAGGAGTCAACAGAAAAGCAAACAAGGTATATATTGGTTTTCCATAAGTTTGTCAGTTTGGAGACATTTATTAGAAGAGAATTTAGATGTATTTGTTAAAAACCCAGCCTGTAGATTCAAATTGTCTATTTTCTTCAATTTTCCTACTTGCCAGCTGTGTGATCTTGGGAAATTATTTCATTCTCTAAACCTCCGCTGCCACATCTGTAAAATGGGGAGTGTACCTATTTCATGGAGTTCTTGTGAGGGTAAAAATAAGATAATGTGTATAAATTGCCCAGAATGATGCCTGGCAATAGTGAGCACTCAATAAATTCTAGCTGCTATTATTACTACTAATTTAGTATTGTTACTATGGTTATATGAATAATGTGTTCTGGAGAAAACTAGAAAACAGAGAGATAGGTTGATGATGATAAAGTTAATAGATTTCTCTATTATCAATAGCGATTCAGTAACTATTTTTCACTTTTAGTCATTTTAATATTCAGAAGCTATAGCTTAATTATAGATGCTTTGTTATCAATATGGTATCTAATATTTGTTAACACTTTTTGTGGAGCCTGCTACTCAGTCCATCACATGGCTGTGGTCACACTATCAATCTAAGATAACATCTAGCTCTTCATTGTAGGTCTCATCTAACTCCTTGGCACCATCCAGATAGTTCATTGCTCCAACTACTTCACTCTTAATTACTTGGCTCTTTCAGTCCAAAATGATTTTATTATGAATCATGTCTTTAACAGACTCAGTTCTCTATTTGAATTTTCACTTGTTGACTCAGATATAGTAAAAATCCATATGAATAAGTTCCTAGAAGTAAACAGGCTTTTCTAGGGGACTAAGCAACCCGCTCCAGTACTCTTGCCTAGAGAATCCGATGGACAGAGGAGCCTGGCAGGCTACAATCCATAGGGTCACAAAGAGTTGGACACAACTGAAATGACTTAGCATAACACAGCACACAGACCATAATTTAAGGGACGGTTTCCTGTCTAGTATTCTCAGGCACTCAAATTCAGACTCTATAATTATAAAATGTTTTAGAATTATGACATTTTACATAGGACTTCATTTCTCTTCATTTTGAGTAAGCAGAATGCTGACACTTACACTATCCCAAGTAACTTTCCTGACAACTCTGTGGAGTCAGCACCATTATCCAACTTGAAATTGAGAGAAAGGAAGACATCAGGTAATAGCAGCCCAGGACGCAGAGGCTGCTTTTCAGGTTCTCTGCCTGGCGTGATCTCTTCCCATGGTCTTGGAGAGAAGGAATGTATGTATGTATGGAAGGAGACATATTTCATCATTAAACAACTGAACAAAAATGAAGTCTTATTCTCTTTCTTTGTGAACTGGGCTATCTGAGCACAATTTAAAGACTAGGTTTATCATGGCCCAGGCTTGTATTCTAAGGGAAGAAATCTGGGTGAAAGTGATTGTATACTAAAGACCTTGAAACAAGCAGTTCTTCCAGCTATCTGGGGGCTTCCATGGTGACTCAGATGGTAAAGAATCTGCCTACAATACAGGGAGACCCAGGTTCTATCCCTGGGTCGGGAAGATCCCCTGAAGAAGGGAGTGGCTACACACTCCAGTACTCTTGTCTTCGAAGTCCCATGGACAGAGGATCCTGGCAGGCTACAGTCCATGGGGTGGCAAAGAGTCAGTCATGACTGAGTGACTAACACTTTGACTTTACAGCTAGCTACTGAAGATGAACCTGTGACATTTCTGTGCTTAATTCAGTGGGATTGCCTCTGGAAAAGGTCTAGTTTGGTTTTTAACCTGGTGTTATGATGAGTGCTGACAAGCAGATCCCTAAAGGGCCTAGAGAAGACCACAGCGGGGAGAAGGGGCCCTGGCCTGGGCACTGGAGACCTGATGTTTCCACCCCAGGTTTGCTCCTCTCAGTCACAGCCTTGAGCTCGTCTCAAGCTCCCTGGCCTTCAGTTTTTCCCTCTGTAAGATAAAAAGTGAGACAGGACGAGCCTGGGGTTCCACTCAGCTTTACAGCTCTCATTTTCTAGAAAAGGGCCCATCCCCAGACACCATGACAATTCTGGCCGTGGCCAGGAGCGAATGGATGGTTTAGAAAGCAAGATTGAGAGCACTGTTCTGTGACCATCCCCGATAGAATAATGAAACCCAGGATCTGGTCCTTTCTGCCTGAAGATAGGTGCCTCAGGAAAGCCTGTGGACAATTCATGGAATAAATCAAATGTAGTAAAGGGAAGAGAAAGACGAGTTATCATTTTAAACTCTGCCAGATTCAGACCTGTAGATCAGACAAGAAATAAGGCCACTGCTGACCAAAAAAGGAAAAGAATTTAAGAATGTTTCTCTTGTCCTTAAGTCACCCCTCTGTTAAGTCACAGTCAGACACAACTGCTATTACGTTTAGCCTTAATCAGTCACTGTCTTCATGAAGGGCTGAACTGCTTGTTAAACTTGTTCAAAATGGTAGCTCAGCCTTCACCAACAGACTTTTCATTCACTGGCATGTTTTCATATTTTATTAGGCAAGTGAATATTGCCTTTACAATTGAAGCAGCACCTCCGTCCACTTACCTATCCACATGATGCTAGCATAGACATGATTCTTCAGATGAAAGTGGAACAACCCAGTGACCTATTCCTCATTTGAGCCTGTCGATCTTAAACTCCAATCTGTCAGTCACTGTTGCAAGTGTCTCCAATTTTGACACTGTTTTCCTGAACTTAGAATTTTTTTCATTAGCTCACAAGTTCCAGCTCCTCATTCCATTTCTTTATGTATTTATTGTTTGAAACATTTTTTTTTTTGTTAATCTGCCAGGACTCATCACCATCTTCCCTTACCAGCTTGCCCGTTCTTCACTGCTTCTTGCCTCTGCTCCAGCTTCTCTCTCTGGCCTTGACACAGAATGCCATGTATAACATAGATTCTACATTACAATTCCTTCCTCTTAACTATTTCAGAGTTCTCACAAATGCCTGGCAAGCCATGTATTCATCAGTTTTGAATTATTTTTTTCATATCTCTAGAGGCTATTGTACTGAACTGGCATTGTTGCTCACAAAAACATGTGTTCTTTGACAAGTCTTTGTGAAAATGGGTGGTTAGATTGAATCATTTCCAATGCCTCCCCAGCTCTAAAACAGAGTCCATGTTCTGAACCTTCACGATCTTTCTCAGATGCCAGTTACCACCACCCTCACTCTTAGGGGTGACACTGGCTCCTACTTTACTGATAAAAATTATGGGGCTCCTCAGTTTCTCCTCCTTTCTGTAACATTGGCTTTGCTTACTACCTTCTTTCAGGGAGGGAGGTTGACCCTGTTCAAGGTTAGTTCATTCTATTACACTCTTCTTTCCTTTTCACGGTGATTTTTGTGTCTTTTATTGACATAGTGAAATTATGAAAGAAATCCATGTTTGAATTTAAGAATTTGAAAATACAGAAGTGATTAAAATAATAGTGTAGGGCCTTTCCTAGTGATCCAGTGGCTAAGACTCCGCATTCCCAAAGCAGGGTGCCCAGGTTCAATCCTTGATTGAGGAACTAGATCCCACATGCTGCAACTAAGAGCTTGCATGCTGAAACTAAAGATCCCACATACTGCAACAAAGAATGAAGATCCTGTATGCCTAAACTAAGACACAGCATAGCCAAATGAATATTAATAAATAAATAAAAATTTAAAATACTTAGATAAAAGTCACAATAAAGTAAGTATATGTACTTATTTCTCTTGCTCTACTTCCCATCCAACCCTACTTCCCAAAGATAACTAATTTGCTGAATAGTCTTCCAGAACTTTTTCCTATGCACATGCCAACCTACACATATATATTTTAAGCATGTATATTTTTGCATTTTACATGTTATTCTGCAACATGTTTCTAAAATCAGCATTCCATTTAGCAAGTATTTATTGAGCACCTGCTCTGGGTCAAGCTCTATGCTAGGGTATGGGTATACAAGCCAAGAAAACAGACCTGTTCTTGCTCCAGGAGAGCTATGCAGTCCACTCCACAGTACAGTGGCAAGGTACTGAACTTCATTCCTTTTCAGCTTCATTCCATATGTGTGTGTGTGTGTGTGTGTGTGTGTGTGTGTGTGTGTGTGTGTGTGGTAAATAATTGTTTCTAATGCTTGTGTGTTATCCTGTAGAAGAGGTCTACCATGATTTATTTAGATGTTTCTTTATTGAAAGACATTTAGGTTCTCCATTTCTTGCTATTACAATTCATATTATGATGAATATCCTTGCACACCTGCTATAGTTTATCTGTGGGGCAGAATTGTTTTAGTGAAATTGCTAGATCAAAGGGTACTCACAATTTTGATAGATATTATCACATTGCTCTCTAAAAAGGCTTTATCAATTTGTCTTACATCAATAGCAACCAGGCACCTGACCTCAGTCCCCCACTTCTTTGAAATGTTACTTTATCAACTATTTCCCTTTTTGCTTGCATCTGGAATCACTTGCTTTGCCTACAGAAAAGCTTAGGCCATCCTATATTTTAAAAATGTGAGTTTTCCCCCTATTCTCTTGCTTAAATTACCAACCTATCTTTCTCATTCCTTTCATCAATGACATACTAAGACAGTGCTCATTGGCCATTCATTGTTCCCCTGCACTCCTTCAATTCTTAGCCTTTTCCATAAAGCTTAGGTTCTTACCATCAGTTCAGTTCAGTTAAGTCACTCAGTCATATCCAGCTCTTTGTGACCGATGAACTGCAGCACGCCAGGCCTCCCTGTTCATCACCAGCTCCCAGAGTTTACTCAAACTCATGTCCATTGAGTTGGTGATGCCATCCAACCATCTCATCCTCTGTTGTCTCCTTCTCCTGCCTTCAATCTTTCCCACCATCATGGTCTTTTCTAATGAGTTGGCTCTTCACATCAGGTGGCCAAAGGTTTGGAGTTTCAGCTTCAGCATCAGTCCTTCCAATGAATATTCAGGGCTGATTTCCTTTAGGATGAACTGGTTTGATCTCCTTGCAGTCCGAGGGACTCTCAAGAGTCTTCTCCAACACCACAGTTCAAAAACGCCAATTCTTTATGGTCCAACTCTCACATCCATACGTGACTACTGGGAAAACAATAGCTTTGAGTAGACTAACCTTTTTTGGTGAAGTAATGTCTCTGCTTTTTAATATAATATCTAGGTTGGTCATAGTTTTTCTTCCAAGGAGCAAGCATGTTTTAATTTCATGGCTGCAGTCACCATCTGCAGTGATTTTGGAGTGCAAGAAAATAAAGTCTCTCTGTTTCCATTGTTTCCCCATCTATTTGCCATGAAGTGATGGGCCTGGATGTCATGATCTTAGTTTTCTAAATGTTGAGCTTTAAGCCAACCTCTTCACTCTCCTCTTTCACTTTCATCAAGAGGCTCTTTAGATCTTCTTTGCTTTCTGCCATAATGGTGGTGTCATCTGTGTATCTGAGGTTACTGATATTTCTCCTGGAAACCTTGTTTCCAGTTTGTGCTTCATCCAGCCCAGTATTTTGCATGATGTACTCTGCATATAAATTAAATAAGCAGGGTGACAATATATAGCCTTGAAGTACTCCTTTCCCAATTTGGTACCAGTCTGTTGTTCCATGTCCAGTTCTAACTGTTGTGTCTTGATCTGCATACAGATTTCTCCGGAGGCAGGTCAGGTGGTCTGGTATTCCCATTCTTGACTGGAATGCAAAGTAGGAAGTCAAGGAATACTTAGAGTAAGAGGCAAATTTGGCCTTGGAGTACGGAAGGAAGCAGGGCAAAGGCTAACAGAGTTTTGCCAAGAGAACACACTGGTTATAACCAACACCCTCTTCCAACAACACAAGAGAAGACTCCACACATGGACATCACCAAATGGTCAATACTGAAATCAGATTGATTATATTCTTTGCAGCCATAGATGAAGAAGCTCTATACAGTCAGCAGAAATAAGACTGGGAGCTGACTATGGCTCAGATAATGAACTCCTTATTTCCAAATTCAGACTTAAATTGAAGAAAGTAGGGGAAACTACTAGACCATTCAGGTATGACCTAAATCAAATCCCTTATGATTATACAGTGGAAGTGACAAATAGATTCCAGGGATCAGATCCGATAGAGTGCCTGAAGAACTATGGATGGAAGTTTGTGACATTGTACAGGAGGCAGTGATCAAGACAATCCCCAAGAAAAAGAAATGCAAAAAGGCAAAATGGTTGTCTGAGGAGGCCTTACAAATAGCTGTGAAAAGAAGAGAAGCTAAAGGCAAAGGAGAAAAGGAAAGATATACTCCTTTGAATGCAGAGTTCCAAAGAATAGCAAGGAGAGATAAGAAAGCCTTCCTCAGTGATCAATGCAAAGAAATAGAGGAAAATAAAAGATTGGGGAAGACTAGAGATCTTTTCAAGAAAATTAGAGATACCAAGGGAACAATTCTTGCAAAGATGGGCACAATAAAGGACAGAAATGATATGGACTCTCTGATCAGACTCCCTAAATACAATGAGATGTTTTGCCTTTGGCATGCTTTCTTCTCTTTTCATAAGCTCCTCCCCAAATTTAATCTATTGCCCTGGCTTTAATTGTTACTTCTGTATGTGACTATGAAACCTTAATCTCTGATAAGGATCATTCTAGTAAGCTTTGTGTGTATTAGTCACTCAGTCGTTTCCAACACTTGCAACCCCATGGTCTGTCCATGGAATTCTCAAGACGAGAATACTTGAGTGGGTTGCCATTCTCTTCTCCAGGGGTGTCTTCTCAACCCAGGGAATTGAACCAAGGTCTTTTGCATTGTAGACAGATTTTTTTTTACCATCTGAGCTACCAGGGAAACCTTGTTTAGTAAGCTCTAGTCCTAAATTTCCAGCTAATGAACACTTATAGCCCAAAAGGGGTCTTCACATCAAACTCAATATGCTCAGAGTAGAACTCATCATTTCCCCACACCTGAAACCTTCTTCATCTTCCTTTCATGTTAAAATAACCACTGTTTTCCCAATTATCCAGCCTCAACATATCTACACAATTTTTACTACTGTGTCCTTTTTGAACCTCATTGCCTATCAATATTGCCAAGTCAATAGATTATATTAAAGTGGCATTTCACAAAGTCTCATCTTAACAGATAACAGGATAGACAAAGTTAACAATAACAACAACAAAAAAAACCCAGCAATACTTCTCAGAGCCTTGTATTGGGTCCCATGCATTTCTCCACTAATTAGACCAAGGAGCTCTTCAAGAGAAACCTATTGAGGAATCTCTGAAAGTAAAGGAATGCATTTTGGCAAATGCATGCAGAGGAAAAAAATCATCCTCTAAAAAAGACATCTGATGTGTCATTTCACTGAATTCATTCAGGAGTAAGCTATATGCAGAGTGGATGCGGACTCTTGCTTAACATTATTTTTGATTCCAGAAATGAACATTTGGCAGTTTGTTGCACTTAAGTTCTGTATCAATGTGGAGGTAATCACAGATGCACAGACTTTTAAAAATGGATAAAAACAATTTCATACTTACTCAGTGTTCCTTAGCTCAAAATTCTTTTAAGTGGTCAGCAGACATTTTATGGAGAAAGAAATGGCAACCCACTCAGAAGGAAATGGCAACTCCTGGAAAATCCCATGGACAGAGGAGCCTGGTAGGTTACAGTCCATGGGGTCTCGAAGAGTCAGACATGACTGATCAACTTCACTTTCACTTTTCACTTTCATGCATTGGAGAAGGAAATGACAACCCACTCCAGTATTCTTGCCTGGAGAATCCCAGGGACAGAGGAGCCTGGTGGGCTGCCGTCTATGGGGTCGCACAGAGTCGGACACGACTGAAGCGACTTAGCAGCAGCAGCAGACATCTTACTCTGTCTCTCATTTGGTCTTGCTTGGGTTTACAAAGGGCTGTCTTTTACATAGTATTTACTAATTTCTATTGAAAGTTACTTCCATCCACAAGTAGAAAAACTATGCTCCAAGATTATTATAGTTAGCACTTTATAAAGGCCAAATTTACCAGTTTATTTGATAACAGATGAATAAATACGTTTTTCTTTAGGTCTCAGAACTGACTTTGGTTATAACTACCCAAGCCTATATGTAGCTCTGAAATTATGTACCCAAAACTGTATTCACTGCTACACCAGCATAATTTTGTTTCTTTTTACATCAAAGAATATTTCCAGAATGTAATAAAATCAAAGTGTGTGGAAACATGAAAAATAAATATTTTGTTTGTTAATGTGTTTCTATTTTTAAAAGGTAAACATTTTTATGCAGTAGCTGTAAAATGTTTATTTCGAGTGACATTTCTAGCTGTTAGCTGGCATGTCCTGCTGTACAGGGAGTGAGTATTCAAGGAGGGCGAGAAACAAAACCCCTACTCAAACTGACACAGGCGGTAGAGAAATCCAGGTTCTCCCATCACTAGAGGCCCAGAAGCAGGGGCCACAGTCACAGGATGTGAGAGCTCGAGCGCTGCTTTAAGGCGAGTCTCTTGGTTTTTCTTCTCTCTGTATCTTGATTATCCTTGGGCCGTAGCAATTCCAGGTCCCAGAGCCATACATGATAGTATTTAGAAGTGGAAAAAGATCCAGCCTCCTAACAGATTGCCCCCCTCAGATTTCATTATTCATCAGTCAATAGCAATAGATCATTTGCAACTTGTAGATATCAATGGCATAGACAATAAACTGTAAATGGCAAGATAGTAGATCAATGGTCTAGATCAATCAAGACTCATTCTTAGAGGAGGGGATTAGGTCACCATCCTCTAAATCACTTGACTGATTTGAAGTCTGACAGCAAGAAAGAAGGAGAAATAAACATTCAATGTAGCAACGGTTTATTATGGAGTAGCAAGCCACCTCAAAACTTAGTGCTTAAAATAATCACTATTTACTCAGTGTATGATTTTGGGCTTAGCAATTTAGGCTAGGCTTATCTGGATGGTTCTTTGCATTTGTTTTTGAATTTCAGACTCATGTGTCTGAAGTCGGCTATGGGTTGCTCTACTTTGAGGGGGTTGGGTGGCTGTCAGCTGGGGAACTTGCTTCTCCTTTAAAAGTTCTTGTGTTCTCTAGCAGGCTAGTCTAGGCTTCTTTACATGGTAGAGGCAGGTTATCAGAACAATAAGAAGGCATGTTCCAGTGTGCAAGAGTCTGCTTCTGCTCGTGTCCACTTTGCTAATGTCCTACTGGCCAAAAGTGACAAGTTTGTGGTCATGTTTGCAATATACCACACTGAGCTTGCTGTTATCTGCTTTGGCATATTTTAGTAAAAGATAATTAGAAGAATAAATGTACCATTCTCCTTGACTTTTTCTTTCACTTGATCCACTTGCGTACACTACTTTATTATAATGATTTAAGACAAACTTTGATTTCTAGATATCCAATATTCTGGGTTTTTTCTCCTCAACTATGTAAAATAGTTGCCTTCAGGCCTGGTATGATGTTTCTGTACCAGTTGGAATATCTGTTGGGAAAGCTCAGCTACTTGGCTCTTTGCCTAATGAAAGGCTTAGAAACTTGGGACTTTCCTAGAGGTTTCTAACCAGGGATCAACACGCTCTAAGTAATCTTAATTCACTAGGATAATGCTTATGCTGTGGTAAGGTTATCCAGCTGAAGAAATAGGTACATGATGATAATTAAGCCTTTTCTCTACCTTAGGAGAGGTGGCCATTTTCATTTTCTAGTTCCATAAACTGAGAGAGGGTAGGATGATTAAGTTTCTTACTTAATCACATAGAAATCAATCTTCAGGATTGAAATAGAATCTGAATTGTGATCTGAATCCTTTGCTCAATTATCTTAAATAGATTGAATTTTGGCATTTAGTTTCTTCTTTCTTCTCCCACTGAAAACACAACTGAGAACAAGCAAGTGAGCAAAAAAGGTCTTTAACCCTTAGAAGTTAAGTCTGTGAGATTCATTTTACTTGGAAGAAAGCCTCTCCAGACTCTCTCGGACCTCGTTTACTCTTCTATTACCTACAATGATAGCAGGTTTGACTAGTGGTTTCTAAGCCTACAGTGGATTATAAAACTATTTCATAAGGGGAAAAGCAAGCACAATTATAAAAGAAAGTGAAATGATGTCTAATAATTTGGCAGGAAGGAGAAGAGAGAAAACTTAAAAAAAATTAAAATCAGAGATTAAAAAATACATAATTTGGATTCTTTCTTGAAAAGGAAAACAGTTCTGTGTAACTGGCATGGAGAAGCATCTCTACAATGGTGGCTTAATGTAGCATACCCACACAAGCCAGTAAGGCAATATCTGCAAACAGTATCTGACTTACCTGATTGCTCCCTGCAGATACTAGAATCTTGCTATATTTGTTAGTGCACTTACATCACTCCCCCACATCAGGGAGTAGCAATAACAATATTTGGAGAAGCTCCTTAATTTGAATATTTGCAACAAACCAGTAAAAGAATTTATTGAGAATGACTGAGCCCCCACAGTATGAAAGTAATTACCCATAGTTTGCTAAACTCTTAACTCGATCATAAAAAGACATCATAAAAACACAGATCTTCCTAACGTGGTTCTAATGTTAGCTCACAGCCCTTCTACACTGCCGTAAGTAAAGTCCTTAGCTATCTGTGGCCTAAGGCTCGTCACTATGCTATTTTCCACAATCTAGAGTCTGCAGGGCTCCTGACTCACATCTTTGGAGGAACTACTTTCCTGTGGAATGAGGTCCCCATTTGAACCTAAACTAGGAATTACACTTGCCAGGGAACTGTAAAGTAAATGTAAAGTCCATCCTCATGCCTGTGACCCAGCTTTTCCGCATCTCCCTGAATTCCTAGGAGAAACCCACACATGTGCAATAGGGCATGATCTTGAGAAGGTTCACAGCAGTGCTGTTCATGACAAGGAAAACACAAAAGAGTCCAATCACCCACTGATGGGAGACTGGGAGATAAAACTGTGGTCTACAGATATATGCCTTGCCCTTAGAAAGAACAGTTATGGCAGGACTGAAGGATGGTTTTCATGAAGTTTAAAAAACGAGAACCCATATAGGAATGAGTGGGTGGTCATGGCTTTCTTCCTGCCTCTGCTTAGATTATAGCTGTCCATGGCCTGTAGAAGGACCCTCCCCACCCTGCTCACTCCCCACTCTGGGAGCACTGGGCATAAGCACCCTTGGCAGGATATCAGGACTCATGTAGCATGTCCAGCAGTAGAGTTTAAGGTGAAATGCTCCATAGTTTAGAGGTCAAGAGCAAGGGCTGAAGAGACTGCCTCCTTTTAGATGCTATCTCTCTACTTGTACTTACTGACACTCTTTGAGACTCATTCTTCCCATTTGTAAAATGGAAATAATATTAGTACATACCTCATGGATTATCATGAAGACTTAGTGATTAAAATCTAATAGGGTAGTATTTGTAGTGCTCAGCCAGGAGATTTTAAGGCACCCTCTTAATAGTTTCGTGGACCAAGGATGTTGAACAGTTACATCTGTTCTCTAGAAGGACCATAAGAAATGCAAGTGAGCTGGGGTCTACTGATGAAGATTGACCCTGCTTCCTAGTGAATTGTCATCCAGCCAATGTCTTACAATTTGCTGGATCAGTTTGACAAGGCCTTCCCCTTGAGAAAGAGTTAGAAAGGAAGTGAGATGACAAAGGGAAAGAGGTGGGTCAGATGGATTTTAATTAAAAAAAAAAAGACCCCCAGTCATCAAACAATTAAATAATTTGAATATCCTCTCATTATGAGGACAGAAATAAATGTGAGGTTTCCAAGATTTCCATCCAAAAGTATTAATAGAGACACTAATAAAATAGGTATTTAAAGAAGTTCATAGCTGTTCCCAAATCTGAGCCCCCCAGAGGCGGGATTGAGGAGCCAGCTTCCCCCACTGCATGTAGGAAACCCACCAGCATCCATTTTGGGTGTGATCATGAACTGAAAACCCAGACCACTTTAATACATTCTGCATCTCCTCCTCTCTGAAGCGTGCTGGAGATAAAGCATGACAGGATGAGCAAGAGTCAGTGAGAGTAAGCACATGCCTTGCAATATTTCCCCCCCTAAGGATTAACTGTTCTTTTCTGGTTTGGGATGGAATCTTAAATCCAAGTTTTTAAAAGCATCTTACTTTTCAAAACTATTTCTAGGTTAGTTTTCAGAGTGAGAACATTATGCAACAATCTAAGAAATAGACATTTTGTGCAATCCAAGGTAGAGAAGATTAGTAATCTTTTCACTTTCCTTGCAGTTTGTGAGAGAGAAGTTATGACTGCCAGCAGAGCACTCTAGATGTCTGGAGAGCACTGCTCCTGCTCAAATAGAGAGGGAAAGGATGGTAGGATCGAGAGAATTGTGAACATGGAGCCAAGGTGCAAGTCTTGGTTCTGTCTCTTCCCTGTCCCCACCCTGCACTGCTCTCTCCCTTCGGCATCTGCTTTAGCAAGGCTCTGCCACTTAAGGAGACTCAGCTGGTGGCTTGGCAGGCAGCTGTTTTTCTTACACAGCACATTTGACTTCCAAGGTTTGGGACTAAAGCTCTATCTTTTTCCTTCTCTACCCTAATGAAATAATTTCCTTTTACCATCCTGCAGCTTAGTTCCTATAGAAGAGAAGAGAAAGGGTTATAAAAGAGACAGGAGAGGGAAGGGCAAGAAAGGAGCAGCCAGCTTAGAAGCATGCCAGGGTCTCTTATGTGAGCTGGAAAGTGCACACTTGCAGAAAGACAATGGTGCCTAGAGGCTTGAACTTCCCAATGTGTGAGGATCACCTTTCTCATCTTTTCTGGGCCAGACTCCGGAAATGTACCATGTCATTCTTTGAAAGGAACCTTTGTTTCCTTGTTAATTAACTATATTTTGCTTTTGCTTTTTAAAGATTGTTCAGGCTTTACAATATCAAGATTTCATTGGGAGTTAACGGGCAATTTTCAAAGTCGTGTTAAATCTTGGGATGGAAAAAAATACTCCTTAATCCTCATAATCTTGCAAAAATGAAAAATGGCAAGCTTTGCTTTTTTTTCCACAGCACATGAAATTTTAAAAAATAGCATGAAGACTGCATCCAAATCCTCTCTGTGTCCTAAAATGGCATAGCAATCTAAAGAATGAGTGCATGCACTAACATATGTAGTCAGCTGTCTTAATAAAAAGTTGTTTCCATAATATGAGGTTATTTCTTTAAGCCACAGTCAATATTCTTGGCTGCCAGATGACAAGAGGGAAAAAAACAAAACACTTATAGGGCAGAGGACAAAGACTCAAGGAAGGAGTCGGGGGTGGGGAGGAAAGGAGGAAAAAGTTATTTTGAAATTTGCTGCTCTTCTGCCTGTCCATCCCAGGGGATGGGTGGGAAAGAGACACACAATGTAGGAGTTTGGGGAAGATCAATCGCCATAACACTGGCAGTGATTTGGAGGAGTTTTATTTATTTTCATATTGAATGCTCCATTAACCAAAGGGCCAAAGTTGGGTGAACATGGATTCAAGGCAGGAGAGAAAGACCCTGCTAGTCTCAGGCTGTCCTTAGGGAAGTATCAAGGGCTGTTGATATTCTAAGGGGTGGCCTGTCTCACTCAGAGTTACCTTTTGAAGAGGGCAGTCACAAATGCAATGATATTGGCTTAAGATATTTAATAATGACATGGGTAGAATCTCTTTAGTGTTATATTCAAGCTCTGACCTGTCCCAACACACAAACACACACCCCTCCCTAGCTTCAGTTCTGGTTAAGAGAGTGTGTTGTTTTTACTTTTATTACATAAAGTGGCAAAGATGAGTAGCTTGAGAAGTTGGCTAGTGGGGCTTTTTGATGTCCCCTTCCATTATAGCGTTTTCAGCCTTCAAAGGATTTGATAACTGCTGACAGTGAAAAAATATAACTGGTTGAGAATATGTATTCTTAACCATATTTATCACATGTTCTTATTTCTTTGGTTTGGTCTTCATCCATGTCAACAGGGTTAATATGGTAAGTCAATTGAGGGTAGGAACAGTGCTGACATGGCTTAGATTTTCTAAGATAGCCCTGATTTCAGATGTTCTGCTCTGGGGGCTCTTGAAATACTCTCAAATTTATCAGAAGATCTGCTCCATAGGTAGTCTCTCTACATGGCCTCATGTTCAGAAAGGTTCTTAATTAAGACTTTGTTGTGATGGCAGCGGCAAGTCCTCATTCATAGTTGGTCGGTGAAGACATCCAGGTCAGAGTCTTCTGATGCAGAATTGCTCCCACAAGTAGACACCATGACTTTATTCTTCTCAGAATTCCAGAAGAAGAAGAAAAGTCCTCTGTAGCATCCGGGGTAAATTTTTTCTTTTTAAAAATTGTGAGCCTGAATAATTTTGCTTGATAAAATGAAACTTATTTCAGTGTTGGCAGTGACAGTATTTCTTTTTTTTTCTTGTTTTCAGGAAATGATATGCAGCTCATAAATTTTGCCAAAACATAAATAAAACTAAAATATCCCTGAGTGAACTTAAAGCCATTCTGGAATAGCAAAGATCCCCAGTGAGACGAGACTTGCTTTTTTTTTTTTTTTTTAAGTTAACCTTTGAAAATGAAACTTTGCTTCCTTCCTTTTCCTTTTCAGTTTTCTTGGTAACTTTTTCAACAGTTCAGTTGAAGAATTCATCACCTTTTGGTTCCGATGGAGTACTGCAGCAATTTTGGCAATGTAAATTGCTTCAGTTGGGATCTTCTATTTTAATCCCCTCAGCCTCTCCAAACACACACACACTGTGGGAAGGGCAGCTTCTCTGAGTGGCCGACTCAGGCAGCAGAATGACATATGCTGTAGTTGTTCAGCAACGCAGCTGACATGCATTTGAGAAGTGAAGTGTTAGTGTCATTTAGAGAACAGAGCAATTTCCTTCAGCAGAGATGAACGCTTGGATTAAGAGAGAGTACTTAGTTCCCATAAAATCTTGGGTCTGAAATAAGTGCCTGAAGCAAATCTCTTGACCCTGAAGTTGAGGTCAATGATTCTTGGGCAGGGTTAGAAGCTTAAAAAAAAAATGCTGTTAATAGAGTTTAATGAGGTGAAGATTATTTCCAAGTGAATCTTCAAAAGTCCTTCAGGCTGCAATTAGCAATTACTATTTGCTTAAGAAAAATGACTTCACCCTTTCATAGCCATTGATTCTTATTTATTGATATTACTTTATTAGAGACATTAAAGTAATGTGATTAAAATATTTGAGCATTTATATGTTTATGTTTATTCCTTTTCCTTCTTCCTCCAGCCATACCAAAGATCTTAAAATTTTCTGAACAAGGCATGTCTTTCTATTGTTAACCTTTAAACATGCTCTTTTCTCTATTTCTTGCCTCTGTCCCTCTTTGCCTGGCTAATTCTACTCATCCTTCAAGTCTCAAACTACATCTACTATCATTGGGTGGGGTGCCACACTTGTAATTTCCTTAAAACCCTGTGCTTACCCACCCTGGTACTTGTTACATTTTTTAATTTTCTGCCAGGATTTTCCAACACTGAACCTTAAGTTATTCTCTTCAGTGCCTTCTACATATAAGGTCCTCAATTAATACTTTTTGGATGAATGTATAGATGAAGAATAGAGTAATAAAAAACAATTAAATCACTTTGCAATTAGTGGAAGTATAGTGTCTTTCAAATATTATTGTGCCTCCGGATCATTTAGAATTTTTGCTTTAAAAAAAGTAAATCCTCAGGTTCTAACTGCATGGCAAGCTACAAATAATTTGTTACTACCAGAGCATAAAATGTGGAGAGAAAGTGGAGGTTATTAGGGCTGGAGATAATGTAGGGAGCAAGATTTGGAGAGGCTGGTCAGTGAGCTTGGGTTTTATCTGCACATAGCTTATGAGAAAGTCAGCAAAGAGCTTTAATTATGATTATATTTCTGGTGTTTGTGTAAAAATTAGATTCAACATTAGTTCTCAACCTTGGTTGCATATTATAATTATCTGGATAATTTTAACAAATAAGGAACGATACCTGGGTTTGCCCTGAGAGATTCAAATTTAATTGGTCTGAGGTATAGTCTGGACTTGGGCTTCCCAGGTGGCACTGGTAGTAAAGAACTTTGCTGCCAGTGCAGGAGACATAAGAGACATGGGTTCGATCCTTGGGTTGGCAGGATCCCCTGGAGGAGGGCATGGCAACCCATACTCCAGTATTCTTGCCTGGAGAATCCCATGGACAGAGGAGCCTGGTGGGCTACAGTTCATAGGATCACAAAGAGTCAGACATGACTGAACAGTCCAAAGCATTGCACAGAGTCAAACATGACCAAAGTGACTTAGCAGGCATGTATGTAAAGTCTGGACTTGGAGATGGTTTTAAAGCTTCCCAGGTGATTCTAACATAAAGTCAATACTAAAAAATCACCAAAATGGAAGAGAAAAATAGTTCATACAATTTGGCCATCAATTAACTCTCATATGACATCTCTTTAATTGTTGTGTATTGAGCCTGGTGGCTCAGTGGCAAAGAATCTGCCCTCAATGCAGGAGACCTGAGTTTGATCCCTGGGTCAGGAAGATCCCCTGGAGAAGGAAATGGCAACCCACCCTAATATTCTTGCCTGGGAAAACCCATGGACAGAGGAGCCTGGTGGGCTACAGTCCATGGGATCACAAAGGAGTTGGACATGACTTAGCAACTGAACAACAGCAACATTTAGGAAAAGCAAATTATTGGTAAAAAAAAAACCACAATGAGATATCACTACACCATACAAGGATGATTAAAATGAAAAACAGTAGTAAAACAATACTGGAGAGCGTGTGGAACAGCCGAATCTCTCATACATGCGGGTGGGGATGTAGGAGAGTTTCTTCAAAGCTAACAATGCAACTACTGTACCACCCAGTATTTGTACTTCTGGGCATTCATCCCAGAGAAATGGAAACTTAGACTGACAAAAGTATTTATACATGAATGTTCATAGCGGCTTTAATTGTAGTAGCCGTAACTTGGGAACAACCCAAATGTCCTTTATTGGGTGAATGCCTAAACACTCACTGGTATGTCCATATCATGGAATACTACTCAACCATAAAAACAAACAAACAATTGACATAATGAACCAACTTAGATGGATTTCAAGGGCATTATGCTTAATGGAAAAAGGTAGTCTCTGAAGGTTACATACTATATGATTCTACTTATATAACATTCTCAGAATGGCAAAGCAATAAAAACGGAGAACAGATTAGTGACTGTGGTAGAAGGTAGGTGTGATTACAATGGGGTATACGGAAAGAGTCGCTTTGTGGTGAGGGAATGGTTCTGTGTCCTGACTTGGTAGTGGTTACACAGTTCTATACAGGGGGTTAAATTTCATAGAATTACACATGCTTATAAGCACATATACACACACACACGTACACACACAATTGAGTAGCAGGCAAAAAGTGAATGTCAAATGAAGTCTGTAGTCTAGTTATCAGTATGGTACCAATCCCATCCCCTGGTTTTGATATAATACTATAGTCACATAAGGTGGCACCATGGAAGCTGTGTAAAAGATCCATGGGATTCTGTGTGCCATTTTCGCAACTTTCTGTGTGTCTATCATTATTTATTTATATTTATCTAAGGTGACCAACCTAGATAGCATATTAAAAAGCAGAGACATTACTTTGCCAACAAAGGTCCATCTAGTCAAATCTATGGTTTTTCCAGTAGTCATGTATGGATGTGAGAGTGGGACTATAAAGAAGAATTTATTTCATGTGTATATTTGTCTCTTCACCATTTCCATTTGTCATACCACCCCTATACCTATGCCCTATGATAACATTTCATGTGTACTTAAAACCAAGCAAAGGGTGGTTTTCCTTGTTTAAAAACTAAACTAGGCACTTTGGACAACACACTCTTGGCAATGGAACCTGGGCAGCATTTATCAGACATGGTAGGGAAGGTTCTCTTCTTCATTATGAAAAGGATTGCCAGAGGTCAATTGTTACAGAAATGAAATTAGATGGAAAATTTTAATAAACCATTTAAACTTTTTTTTTTAAAGAGACTTCTTCCACTTCCACTGCCAGAGAGCTTGAATAGACTCCTTCCTGATCAGTCATCTGGAAATAATCCTTCACATAGTTGATGAAGTTGGCTTCCACTCTGGGAAACAGTCTTTTTCTATACTTGCTTGTATTTTTGCTTTAATGTCTTCTACAAAACTAGGTTCTTCCCTTGTTTTAGGAGTTCTCTCCTATTTTTTTTAAGAATTCTTGACCTTTGCTCTTGGTGTTGAAGTTTTCGAGGTTTTTTCCATTCTGGTTTGTTTTTTGTGCATTTTTGGCTGGAGTGTCTTATATGGATTTCTTTACTGGAGCTTTTTTTCTTTAACTTTCTTATTACCAAAATCAACATCGTAGTCATCTTCAGCAGCAGCAAACTTTACTTTTCTTCTGTTAATTTTATATCACTTCTGGGAGAAGGAAGGTTTTCCAGATATACTTAAAGAGTTTCACATCCTCCTTCTCTTCATCTTCTGAATCTGTATCTTCCTTTACAGCTACTGAGTGTGTGCACTAATATGCACAAGCACTGAACCACACTTCAATCGTAAGATCACAGGTGGTGTTATTTCAAAGCTCTCACAGGAAACTGTTGGCTGAATAGACATTTTCAACGTTGCCAGTGCTAATTTAATTGGACTGCTTACATAATTCACTGCCTCTGCTTCAATAGTGTGCAATTCATCCTTTGCACTAGCCCCTGAGCTGACTGTTCTTAAGATAACTGTAGCTCATTTTCATCATAATCTTCATTGGCCTTTAGTTCACAACCAAAAAGATAGTTCTGGAACCTCAGGGTCCATCCCCACATTCACTGAATTTTCCATGAGGTTGATGGCACATGTTTGGTTGCAGAGAAGGTGGACAGTGATAAACAACTACTGTTCTGGAGAACAGTCATTTAAAAATATATTTATAGTCATGTATTGTTATTCATAGTTGTATTATTCAAAATTTCATGCATTTATATTTTAATTCTTTAGTTAGATTGGAGGTTTAAGTATAGTGGCAGTGACTTATAATTGTCCTGATTCAAGTCAATATAATTCAGTTCAATAAAGTTAAAGTCATTTCAATAAATATTTGAGGGCCTATTAGTCACAAAATTAATGAGGCTTAATTCTTCTCACCCTTAATACTATATTGATCATCCAGCATAGTACAGTAATATATATGCAACAAGATTTCAAAAAATGGTATCATTTGACTGGCTTTATTAATTTTTATGGTGATGCATCCATCTTTTATTTACAGAAATGCTTCATTTTCTTTACTTTGTTTTCTTTCTCTGATAAGATGAAACATACATGTAAGGAAAATATGTTTTCAAATTAATTTCTGTTGTTTAGATTTTTAAACCATAAGGACTTAGGAAAACATTTATATGCCCCATACATTTATTTCAGGTGTTAAGTTGCAAGTATGCTTTAGTTTATTATTTTACAACAGAGGAAATAATGTATATTTCTATTCTTACACTGAAAGCAGAACAAAAACAGCTTAGGCTACCAAATGAAATTCTTGGTCTTTTCTTTTTTTTCTTCAGTGATCACCAAGCTTAAATTTGTGGGGAGGAGGACAATTTTCTTAATGTTTTCTACCTGGTTCAACATTCCCAGACAGCAATTACAAGCCAAATATAATTTCAGTAAATGAGAAATTCTTGTTTTCATGTACTGATTGGCTTTATTACACATGAAGTTTAATTGGGAGGCTTTTTCAGCTTATCTGGGTAATGATGAACAGCTGCAGTAGATTGCACTCCCTCCCGCACTCCACCCCTACATAATTTTGATAGAACAGCACCCAAACAAAACTTTGTACAACTGTGCGATAGGAACATCATTTAACTGCACTTCAAACCCTGACTGCATTTGAGCCCAGCAAGCAGTTTCACAAGAAGCCAGAGGGAAACAAAAAACCTGAGAGGAAATGTTCAAATTAGCAGTACACCCTCACCCCCGACCCCAGACCACTGCAGCTATAAGATTTGACTACTGGAGTTCCAATGTATCGTGCTTAACTAGATCTCTATCCCACATAAGTGGTACCACCCAAAGCACAAATGTGCTTGTCTAATTCAGAGATGCTAAATGGTAGATTTTTATATCCTCAACAGAAGAATATCATGGGTAATTTCAGTAGCAAAAGAAAGGATGCCTCTGATTGCCTTGAAGGGCTAATAAAGAGCTTTACCTATCTTTTAACATCTTTTATAATAACAGCTAATATGTTAGAGCAGGTTTCCCCAGTGGCTCCTCTGTAAAGAATCCACCTGCAGTGCAGGAGATGTGGTTCAATGACTGGGTCAGGAAGATCCCCTGGAGGAGGCAATGGCTCCAGTATTCTTGCTGGAGAATCCCATGAACAGAGGAAGCTTGTGGGCTATAGTCCTTGGGGTTCCAAAGAGTTGGACATGACTGCACACTTGCACTTGCAATATATTTGAGCACTTACTATGGGGTAAGCATTGTATTCATACTAGGTGTTTCACATGTATCATCTCAGTTAGTCCTCTCCATAACTCTAGGATAGATCTACTAGGCATATGTTAGAGATGATGCCTACAGCTCTTATGAAGCTTGTCTAGGGTCCAAAGCCAGTGAGACTTGAGTTCAGGTCCATCCTTCCGAGACATTCTCTCTTACTCTAATGGGTAGGTTAACAGAGAAAGCTGTACAAGGAACTCATTCAGAGAAGGTAACTTGATGGAGTAGTTGTTAGGGCAGCAGATAGTTTTCCACTTCATTTACCAATCGACCATGTCATCAAATATTTAACCAGTATTCTCTCTATGGTTATCTACGCGCATGTTTGGAATGACCTGCTCTTTACTATGTGGTATTGTGATGCTGCAGTGTTTGTTAGGGAGTTTAAGTTTTCAGGTAAAAACAATTTGCTTAGTAATAAAGGAAGAGTTTGTCTGTAATGCTTTAGATGGTAGATAAATGTATGCCATGAAGCCCCTCTGGCTGGCTCTTCCTCACCCAAAACTCCTCTTCCCATATCCTCCTCCTCTTTTCTGCACAGTTAGGTCCTGTCATAATCTTCATTTGGGGCTTTAAGAGGATTAGTTAACAGCCTGTCACCCCACTATCTGCTTTAAAATTAATCACTTTTACCTCTCATCTTTTCAGTTCATGTCAGCAAGCATGTGGAATAATAACTTAAGAGGAAGTTTTTTGTTGTTGTTGTTAATTTATTTATTTTAATTGGAGGCTAATTACTTTACAGTATTGTGGTGGTTTTCGCCATACATTGACATGAATCACCCACAGGTGTACATGTGTACCCCCATCCCATCTCCTTCCCCATCCCATCCCTCTGCCCTCTGGGTTGTCTCAGTGTACTGGGAGTTTTAAAATCAGACAGACCCAGGTTCAGATGCCAGTACTGGCACTCACTGACACTTAGCAATGAAGGTGCTGAATTTTCCAGAGTTTCAGTTTCCTCATCTGTGAAATGTGAAGTAACAAGGACACAACCTTTTTGGATTGTTGAGAGATTCATTTAAAGCCTTATTCTTGGTTCACTGTGTGTGTTAGTTGCTCAGTTGTGTCCGACTCTTTGTGACCCCATGGTCTGTAGCCTGCCAGGCTCCTCTGTCCATGGAATTCTCCAGGTAAGAATCCTGAAGTGGGTTGCCATTTGCTTCTCCAGGGGACCTTCATGACCTAGGAATCCAACCTGGGTCTCCTGCATTGCAGGCAGATTCTTTACCATTTGAGCCGCAAGGGAAGCCCTTCTTGGGATATTGGAAATGCTTAAATATCAATCATGAATGGTTGTCAACAGCAGTTCTGCCCCATTCATTTCAAATCCATTGTGCTTGCTCTCCCCCAAATTTGTTGTTGTTGTTGTTCAGTCACTCAGTCACATCCAGCTCTTTGTGACCCCATGGACTGCAGCACGCCAGGCTTCCCTGTCCTTCACCATCTCCCGGAGCATGCTCAAACTCATGTCTATTGAACTGGTGATGCAATCCAACCATCTCATCCTCTGTCGTCCCCTTCTCCTGCCTTTAATCTTTCCTACCATCACAGTCTTTTCTAATGAGTTGGCTCTTCACATCAGGTGGCCAAAGTATTGGAGTTTCAGCTTCAGCATCAGTCCTTCCAATGAATATTCAGGGCTGATTTCCTTTAGGATTGACTGGTTTGATCTCCTTGCAGTCTAAGCGACTCTCAAGAGTCTTTTCCAACACCACAGTTCAAAAACATCAATTCTTCGGTGCTCAGCCTTCTTTATGGTCCAACTCTCACAACCATACATGACTACTGGAAAAACAATAGCTTTGACCATATAGACCTTTGTTGGCAAAGTAATGTCTCTGGTTTTTAATATGCTGTCTAGGTTTGTCATAGCTTTTCTTCCAAGGAGCAAGCGTCTTTAAATTACATGGCTGCAATCACCATCTGCAGTGATTTTGGAGCCCCGAAAATAGAAGTCTGTCATTGTTTTCTTTGTTTCTCCATCTATTTCCCATGAAGTGATGGGACCAGATGCCATGATCTTCATTTTTTGAATGTTGAGTTTTAAGCCAGATTTTTCACTCTCCTCTTTCACTTTCATCAAGAGGTTCTTTAGTTCTTCTTTGCTTTCTGTCATAAGGGTGGTGTCACCTGCATATCTGGGGTTATTGATATTTCTCCCAGCAATCTTGATTCCAGTTTGTGCTTCATCCACCCCAGCATTTCTCATGATGTACTCTGCATATAAGTTAAATAAGCAGGGTGACAATATACAGCCTTGATGTACTCCTTTCCCAGTTTGGAACTATTCTGTTTTTCTATGTGCAGTTCTAACTGTTGCTTCTTAACCTGCATACAGGTTTTCAGGAGGCAGGTAAGGTGGTCTGGTATTCCCATCTCTTGAAGAATTTTCCACAGTTTGTTGTGATCCACGTAATCAAAGGCTTTAGCATAGTCAATGAAGCAGAAGTAGATATTTTTCTGGAATTCTCTTGCTTTTTCTATGATCCAGCAGATGTTGGCAATTTAATCTCTGGTTCCTCTGCCTTTTCTAAATCCAGCTTGAAAATCTGGAAGTTCTCAATTCACATACTGTTGAAGTCTAGCTTGGAGAATTTTGTGCATTACTTTGCTAGTTTGTGAAATAAGTGTAATTTTGCGGTAGCTTGAGCATTGTTTGGCATTGAAATGAAAACTGACCTTTTCCAGTTCTGTGGCCACTGCTGAGTTTTCCAAATTTGTTGGCATATTGAGTGCAGCACTTTAAGAGCATCATCTTTTAGGATTTGAAGTAGCTCAGCTGGAATTCCATCACCTCCACTAGCTTTGTTTGTAGTGATGCTTCCTAAGGCCCACTTGATTTTGCATTCCAGGATGTCTGTCCCTAGGTGAGTGATCACACCATTGTGGTTATCTGGGTCATGAAGATCTTTTTTGTATAGTTTTTCTGTGTATTCTTGCCACCTCTTCTTAATATTTTCTGCTTCTGTTAGGTCCCTACCATTTCTGTCCTTTATTGAGCCCATCTTTGCATGAAATGTTCCCTTGGTGGCTCTAATTTTCTTGAAAAGATCCTCAGTCTTACCCATTCTATTGTTTTCCTCTATTTCTTTGCATTGATCACTTAGGAAGGCTATCTTATCTCTCCTTGGTATTCATTGGAACTCTGCATTCAGATGGGTATATCTTTCCTTTTTTCCTCTGCCTTTCACTTCCCCAAATTTGGAAATCCTTGATTCTTCATTAATCTCTGAGCTTCTTTAGGCTCCACATATTTTTAGCAACTATGAATTCCATGTGTATGTTGTTCTATGCAGTTTCAAAACTTACATTGCTCTGTATGCTAGTTGCCAAGTTCTATAATAACCATTTAAAAATATTTTCCCTGATATATTATTTTGCACCTGTGTAAACCTAAGCAGCTGTGCTCAGCTATGTATAAATGTTTGCTTATGTGCTTCTGTTACATTTATTTATGTGATTCTGTCTACAGCCAGTTGCTCTATTAAATGATAAACTTCTCAGGGCCAAGGACCTCACTCTACTTCTGCAACAGATCTGAGTATCCTCCCAAGAATAGATTTCAGGCGTTAACAGGACATTAATGACAGGTTTCCAAACATCATGTTCTCATCTGAGAGCACTGTTTCTTAAAGCAGTTTCAGCCATAGCTGGTGTTCTATAGAAATGTTCAACTTGGAGGCCTTCAGTTAGTGATTTTTCACATTTTAAAAATTAAAAGCACAAAGCTGTAATTTGGGGAACAGCAAGTTAACAATCAAGAAAAAGAAAAAAAAGTTTAGTAATTGTTGTGACTTCTCTGGTGGCTCAATGGTAAATAGTCTGTCTGCCAAATAGGAGACATGGGTTTGATCCCTGGGTGGGAAGATTCCCTGAAGGAGGAAATGGCAACAACCCACTCCAGTATCTTTCCTGGGAAATTCCATGGACAGAGGAGCCTGATGGGCTACAGTCCATGGGATTGCAAAGAGCTGGACATGATTGAGTGACTAAGCAATAACTTTTAAGAAAGCTTCAGATTATATTTGCTTTGACTAGTGAAGTGATTGATGTGTTGGATGAAGAAAGTATCAAGCCACACCCAATAGTCCGATGCTCATACTGCACTTTTAGAGCACTTAATAGGTGCCTTTCTAGGAGCTTGGTTTGTCTCGTCTCATTCAGCCTCCCTAGCACTCCAATGAGACAGGCGCCTTGTTCCTCCCTGTTTCACATTCTAGGAGACCAAAGTTAAGGAAGGTTTATCCAGGATGCAGCTGAGAAGAAATGCAGCCAAGCCATGTTAATCACTGAGCTGTACTGCTTTCTTCAAAAGGATTTTATAGATGATCTATAAAGATAATTTCAATATTCCCTTTTTTCTTCTTTCATAACACTACCCTTGCCTGGACCCCCACAAAGGGAGAGGAAATTTCATTAGTATGTTCATGATTAAGCTTGCTTAGTATAGATAAATAGTTACAACCGCATGTGTTTCGGATGGTTTGCTAGGAAAATTTTTTTTAAAAAAGAAAACTCTCTGCATTTTTTTGCCTTCAAATGCTCCCGCTCTCCCGCAGCCTGGCTCTCCTTTCACTGCCTTGTAGTGAAGTATTCAAGGGAGTGTTGTCCTGTCAGAGGGAAGTCATTAAGGAAAATGTCTCCTTGCCTTTTGAGTGGACAAGCAGGAAACATCGTTTGCTTTCCCTTTCTTTTACTCTTATCCTCTTCTTTTCCCACTTCAGTTCTATTCTCTTAGAATAAATAACAGCTCACTTCACCCAGGCATTGGGTAACTTGAGCCATCCATACAAGCACTGTCTGAGAAAGCTGGCTCTCAACACTTGCACAGCATGCAGCTGCTTGGGGCCCTGCTCTTTGGCAGCCTCACCATCCCCGTCTGCTCCTCCTGGATGTCAGGACCCAGCCAGTTACAGAGCTGGCCTCTGGACCTGCACGTAAAGCACACTTTCATAATAAAAACATCCAGTTGGTCTCTTCCAGCTTCAAGCATTCTATGAGTGTCTCAGCCATGAGTTGTAGAAGATCCAAGAACCTCTCAGTGGAGTCAGGACTAGAATTCCTACATTTGTTATGTTTTACAGCCAGAGAGTTTACAAGGCATAGGAACATGCTGTGTTCCATAATGTGATGGCGGAGGGCAGAGGAGGATGGATAGAAAAGGATGCTGGTCATGTACACTTCAGGATCCTCAAACGCCTGGCTTCTGACAGGGGCTTTGCTGCGTTCATAATCCTCCCAAATTGTATAGTCTTCAGGCCACTTAATGCCTGCTTCTGGCTTTGGTTGACTGACTTTTTGAGTAGTTGGATCTACATTGTGTTTGACTAAGAAATTTAAGCCCCTGAAGGTTAAGTATGAGGAAGATAGTGCAAATAATGTGAATAGCTAACATGTCTTGAGTCTTTTACATGTAGTAGGCACTGTTTTAAGCGTTTTTCTTCATCTAACTCCTCAGCTCTCACAACAACCCTAAGCAGTAGGTCTTTTATTAGCATGTCTTTAGGATGCAGATGTTGAGGTAAAATAACTTACTCAGAGCTCCAGCTCAGGCAATCCTTAGCTTTTGCTGTTAGCCACTGTACTCTGCTGGTGTGAACTGAGACATTCTGTCTTTTATCTGGTTCTTTTGATGTCTTCGTTCTTTGTCTTCAGTAAGTCAATGAATTTCTCTTTGCCTTAGTCACCTCATCAGAAGATTTTATCTCTCTGATTTCCAGAGATGAAAATGGAATCACACGTTTCATATAGGAGACTGGAATCAAACAACTGGCGAAATGTACTCTGATCAAAACCCAGAGACCACAAGTGACCTGCCATTTGGCAACAGAACTGGGGTTGGCACTCACAGCTCCTATTTCTCACTCCTCACCATGAAGGCTCTTCTACAGAATATACTTACACTGTAATAAGTATCGAGTATAGTACAGTGGTGGGATTCCCTGGGGGCTCAGACGGTAAAGAATCTGCCTGCAATGCAGGAGACCCAGCTTTGCTCCCTGGATTGGGAAGATCCCCGGAGAATAGAATGGCAACCCACTTTAGTATTCTTGCCTGGAGAATCTCATGGACAGAGGAGCTTGGCAGGCTATGGTCCAGAGGGTTACCAAGAGGCAGATATAACTGAGCATGCACGCCCAGGGTAGTATAGTAGTATAGCAAGTGCAGAGCACAGAGTAGAATTTTCTATCTGTGTTCAGTCAAAGTTTGATATAAATCAGTCTTCTTATCTTAACTTTAAAAATTAAAAAATTCTGTTTATTTTACTTGTAAATAATTGTATCTTTCTTCACATCAAAAGAAATTCCATGTTGTATTATAAAAGGGAACAGTTAACTTCTGTGATTCACTTTATTATCTTTGAAAAGAGCCATTCAATAAATAAACAGCCCTTATTTCAGTTCAGCATTGTTTATGTTTTCAATGCAGTCTTCTATAAAATGTAGCATAAATAAATAAGTTGAAATTGTTTGTTTAGACATACTAAAGCATTTGCTCCCACACAAGTTATGAAATGTAGACTTTTCTTTTGAGGCTTAGATTTTTCTCACAGTATTATAGTGGTTAACTGGCGTTCCATTCATGCTCCAGTTCATTACATATATGAAACCCTCAGGAAACACATTGTATTATTGTTCTTGAAATACTTGAATGTTATAGACTGAGTTTAAAAACTGTATCATGGGTAAAAAGCACAAGGTTGCATTATGTTTCTCTTCAAGGAATCTCAGGATTTCTAACTGTAGCTTTAACTGTGTTATGCAACAGCTCTCCCAGACAACATTTTAAACAAGTAACCTTATTATTTCTTCTTGCCTTCTGCATGTTTGTGTGTGTAAATGGTGAAGACTTACAGTATTTTCTGTGAGCCCTGCCCACACCTAACCCACACTAAGAATTTCCGACTTCTTTACATTGGCAATAAATTCTCACTAGGTCTTTCATCTATAAGGGTCACTTAAACGGCAAGAGACCCACCTGGACATCAGACTTTGGAAAGCCTCCTCTCCTCCAACCTGTGGGCTGTTAGCATTTGCAGTCCTGAAAAGGAGAAAAAGAAAGGAAGCAATGCCTCTCATCTACTCTAATTTCTCCTCAAAATACCAGTCTATGATTTGGCTTGTTTTCACATTCACATTCTTGGAAGGAGAGCTGATGTGTTATTTCAGCATCCTTGCCTCCTTCAGTCCTTGGAAACCTTCTCATCTTTGTGATCGCAGCTCTGGCACAGCTGATCACTCTATTCTCTGAAGTCTTCACACTTTTCACTTTCTAGAGACAACTCACCTTTGGTTTTCTTCTTAGCTCTTCGACCACTTTTCCTTTTCTTCTCTTTACTTTGTTGATTCTTCTTCCTTCTTCTTAAATATTAAATGTTATTAAGTTTCCAACTGTCTTGTTCTTTTCCTCCGCTTTACAGATCACCCTGACTTTCATCAAATCTCTTAGCATGAACTCCGAAATTTTCTCTACAAGTTCTGCCTCTTGTTTGATTCTCTTATCTGAGCACTAGACACAAACTTCCAACTGATCCTTGAACTGCTCCAGCTGGAAAACCTAAACCATCTCAAACTCAATATGTGTAAAAATAAAACTATCACCTTCTCTCTAAAACCCGTCCTTTTGCTTTGTGGACATTGGTAAATGTCATCATTTCTGATAGATCCGTTCTATCTTAAAATGTCAGAGTTCTTCAACTCCTCTCCCTCTATCTCACTTCAATATCTGATCATTTGCTAAAATCCTAGCAATTCTATCTTGAATGCCTCTCAAATCCAACTATTCCCAGTGTCCCTCTAAATATGTCACATATTATCTCTCAGTCTAGATAATTCTATCTTATGGATTAGTGTTTCTGATTTCAGTACCTGCTTCCTTCTCTCCACTTCCAATGTATTCTCTCTATGTCACCAGAGTGGCCTTTATAACATAAATCTTAACGGTAGATGCCTCTGTCTATAAATCTATAATTCCTTAAAGATCCATAGTGTTAGGCAAAAAAAAAAAAATCATACAAAGGAATATAAGGGATGGTTTCAGTATTAGTAAAGATAACATACATATACACAGTCTAGCAAAATGTAAGCAGTGCTTATCTTGTTATTGCTGAGTTGTAGTACTGGAATGAGTTGTATTTTCTTATTTTTGTTTGCTTGTATCTCTATACTGAGCATATGTTACTTCTGTAACAAGGCAAAAATATTATTTAAAAGTAAACTGGTAGGATTAAAAGGAGCTGATCTAAGTACCTTTGGAAAATAGTGTTTTTACTAGATGCTATAAAACTGAAAATGAAAAGAATGATACATAACACTGTACTCTAGTTGGGAAATTCATTTCTTCCCCAACTCCTCTGTCCATGGGATTCTCCAGGTAAGAATACTGGAGTGGGTTGTCATTTCCTTCTCCAGGGGATCTTCCCAACCCAGGGACTGAACCCAGTTCTCCTGCATTGCAGGCAGACGCTTTAACCTCTGAGCCACCAGGAAAGCCCATAAAACTGAAAATGAAAAAAATGATACATAACACTATACTCTAGTTGGGAAATTCATTTTTTACAGGGTTATGGGTTAGCAATTGTGAGACTACTTTACAAGTATATAAGGAATGAACAAATACATAAATAAACTGCAGATAATGGTACCAGGTTTCTAACTGGAAGGGATAGAAGTTACAAATAAGTAAAGAAGGCTGAAATAAACCTGACAGTAGAAGATTAGAGTTGGAAACATCAGCATGAATGCATGTTTAGTTTGGTACTTGAACAGATGGGTACAAAAGAATTATTGATTTGTGTATTTACATGGGTTAGCACACATGAGTGTATTTGAGAGGGCCGAGGAGCAGCGACACCCAGTAGCAACCAGTACACCAGCACCTGGGCCTGTTTCCAGAAGTCACTTTCCAACACGAGGAACCAAAGCTCCTTGGAGAAGTGTCTGAGTCTAGTCCTGGGCCACAGAAAATCAGTGATAAGCCTGGAGCACTCACAGTGACAGAAAGAGAGGAACTGCATAAAAAAAAAAAAGATGGAGCATTTCAAAAGGACACAGGAACCAACTTGAAAGAGCTTGAAATGGCCAAAGGCGAAACAAATTTCAGCAAAGAGAGAGAGAGAGAACTGAATTATATCTCAAAGAATTGTTTAAAAAATTCCAGCTTTCATACTAATATAGATAAATGGTTGATTAAATAAATAAATGAGGGGGGAGGGGCAAATCTCTCTTACAGAAGAATTTCAAATAATTTGTATATTAATAGACACCACTCCCCTCTCTGAGGGGGAGAACTTAATTCTCTTCTCCTTTAGTGTAGATAGACTTAGCACCACTCCTCTAATGAGTATTGTTAGAAAACAGAAAAAAGTTGTCCCTATGCAGTGGAGAAAACTAATAAACAGTGCCTTAATCATGTGATCACCTCACCAGTGATTGATAAGTGGTTTTCACATTATGTTCCTTTTTATGTTCCCTAGGACGAATGGAGCGTGTTACCTCTGGGGTATCTTTCCCTCAAGTCATGAGAAAACAATAAATAAACTAAAATTGAGGGATGTTCTACAAAATATCTGACCAGTACTCTTCAAAAGTGTCAAGGTCATGAAAAACTAGGAAGAATAAGAAACTTTCACAGATAAAGGAGACTAAGGAGACATGATGCAGTGTGGTCCCCTGGATCCTGGGACAGAGGAAGAATATTAGTGGAAAAACTGGTGAAATCCAAATGAAGTCTGTAGATTAATTAGAGGTAATGTATTAATGTTAATTTCTCATTAATTAATGTTAATGTTAATTAATTAACTACTGTTAATTTCTCATTGGAAAAGACCCTAATGCTGGGAAAGACTGAAAGCAGGAGGAGAAAGGGATGACAGAGGAGGAGATGGTTGGATGGCATCACCAACTCCATGGACATGAGCTTGAGTAAGCTCTGGGAGTTGGTGATGGACAGAGAAGCCTGGCATTCTGCAGTCCATGGGGTTGCAAAGAGTCAGACATGACTGAGTGACTGAACTGAACTAATTAATGTTAACTTCTTAGTTTTGACAAATGACTCATGAGTATGTAAACTGTTAAGGTTAGGAGAAGCTGGATGAAAGTGTATGGGAACATTCTGTTTGATTTTAGCAACTTTTCTATAAATCAGGTACCACCCCAAAATATGAACTGGAAAGAAAGAAAGAAATACATCTCACTGTCTGTGCAGGGCTTCTCAATTTGTCTTCAAAGATTCATCTGGAAATTTTTCAAAATTACATGCCTGGGCACCACCTGGGAGATTCCGATTCAGTGGGATGTGATTGAGTCAGGAAAACTACAATACATAATTGTGAAGTGGCACAGAAGAGCCTCATATACTTCAGGTATTGCGAAAACCACTTGTCAATAGTACAAACAGAGCCTGCCTATTTCTCCTAGGTAGACTTTTAAACTTTTTATAGTAAACAATTGCTCGGAGACCACAACCAGAACTGCCTTTTATAATTATAATTAACAGTATCCAAATTAATAAGGCATTCTGAATATAAGGAATATAACTGGTAGATTAATAGTTTGTCACACAAAGAATTGCATGACTATGTATTTTACTTCTAAATACAGTACATTATAAGTTTTCAGCTTGACACCCATCAACCCAAAAGCTTATTAAATATTTATGAGCCAAGAAATTATTTCCACACCCTCATTTTGCATTTCATTTGCTTTGAAGTGAAAATTTACACGATGTCTTTCCCATGGGATTTTCATGTGGTCATCCGGTACTTGCATGCTTTTTGTGAAACTGAAACACTCTAAAGTCATTTCAATAAACAGGAAAAAAAAAAAAAAAACAACTTGGTAAGATGTAGGGGAAAGTTAAAGAGTAATGGAGAAAAAGACTGAAATCAGAGAGTCCACGTAGATTATATCCCAAGTGTTTGTACATGCCTCTGTGAGTGTTTGTGTGCATGGAGTCTCTTACTGACGTCTAAGGAGGCCTAGAGACTCATGAGGAAGAGTCGGGGTTCCTTAGACTATGAATTTGAAAGAAAATATGTGTACATACACTTTTTTTTCTGGGCCATGATAGCAGTAAGCCATAGAGAGTTAAGAAATGCTGGCTGTGTGTGGTCTTTTTGGTAATGATAACATACATTTATATTAACTAAATTACTGCACTTTTAAAGTAAATAACTGGCAAATAGATGCATTGTGATGTGATCTCATAACAAGACGTATGGCTAATGACCCAGTGGAACACATATAAAGTGTTATTTATTTTTCCCAATAAAGAGTTGAGAAAGGTCTCAGAATGCAATGAACATTCTCAGAAAGGGTGACCAAAATGAAAGCCTCTGCTCAGAGATAGAGCATTCATTCATCAAGTGTTTACAAAGTCTTTACTATGTGCCAGGCACAGTTCCAGGGTTTTGAAATAAACTAGTTGACAAAACAGACAAACATCTGTCTCTCACAGTTTACTTTCAAGTAGGGAAGATAGACAATAATGAATAAGCAAAATAAGTAAATGACATAGTAGGTCAAAGTGCTATGAAAAAGAGGAAAAAATAGAGTCGGGAATGGGGATTGAAACTGCCATTTGGAGATGGGGAACGATTGTGTCTTAAATAAGGTGAGAGGGTAGTTCTCATTGAAGAGGTAAGATTTGAACAAAGATTCAAAGGTGGTGATGGAGCTAGCTGGGTGGATTCTGGGGAAGAACATTCCAGGCAGAGGGAACACAGAGCAAAATCATGTTCAGGGAGCAGCAAACAGCCTTCTGGCTGGAAGAGATATAGTGGTGAGAAAGGAGCAGGAGGATAGGAAAAGAGGCCAGAGACACAATGAAGCAGGGGGGCTTTGCAGCCACTCATGTAAAGACTTGGGTTCTTTCTCTGCATGTGATGGGAGCCACAACAGGTATTTCTCTCCCTTAATGTACCTTTGTCAGAAATTGACAGATTAAGTCAATACAAAATTTGGAAGGCTAGAGAGAATTTGATAAACAAAATCAACATATTAACTAAATGTAAAAGTACAGAATGTAATTGTTTCCCAACCACACAGGAAATAGTTATATTCGGTTGTCTATGTATTAGAACACATATAAAATCTTAACACATTCAAGAAATAAGAAACAATACATAACATACTATCTCACAACAGTCTGACAAAAGTAGACATTAACAGGAGTAGAATAGTTTTTAAAAATATATATCTGTTTAGAAGTTTAAAAGCACTCTTTCAAACAACTCTTGGTTTAACAAGCGTATCAAGTTCAAATTACAAACTAGGAGAAAAGTAGTGATGAGAAAAACACTGTTTGTTGAAACCTATGCAACATAGTAAGCTATCCTCAAGCAGTAAATTGAATTCAGAACATTTCAGGATCTCTTACATTGAAGTGACGGCATTTATTGTGAAGTAGTGGACCCTGAAAATTAGAATGGAAACATGTAGAATCTAATGTAGCTGTAGAATGTACCTCTAAACTCTGCTTACTTTGTTAGTAGAAGCATCTTTTCCTCTGACTAGGGAAGCTAGTCTCTTTCTAGTCTAGAAGACTCTTTCTAGTCTTCTTTCCTGAAGACTCTGCAGTGGCCCCCCTTGAGGCAGTTTTCTTGCAGAAGATGCTGAGGACTGCAGGGTTTTAAGCAGAGGAATAACAGTTTGTTTCAAATTAATGGCTGTCATATTGCAAAAGACACTATAGAGGGCAATAATGGATGCTGGAAGACTTACAGAAGGCTCTTAGAGTGATTCGGATGGGAGAGGATGGTGCATGGACCATCAGGGAGCAGGGGGTGTGGTAAGAAGTGCTCAGAGTCTGAAGGTACAGCCAGTGCAGTCTTCTGGTTGGTTGTACGTATCAGGGAAAGAGAAGAATCGAGGATACCACTAAAGGTTTTGGTCTGAGAAAAGTAGAACGATGGAGTTTTCCCCAGATGAAATGGAGAAGGCTGCTGTTGGGGCAGATTTCAGGAAGTCAAGAGTTCAGTTTTCGATCTGTTAAATTTGAGAGGCTAGATATCCAACTGAAGATATGATGGAAGCAGTTGGCTATGAATCTAGAATTTGGGAGAGAGATTTGAGTTGAAGATCTACATTTTGGAGTTATCAGCATATAAATGATGAGGAAGCCAGGGACTTAATGAAATCACTAAAGGAGAGAAGGCTGGATGGCATCACCGACTCGTTGGGCATGGGTTTGGGTAGACTCCGGGAGTTGGTGATTGACAGGGAGGCCTGGCATGCTGCAATTCATGGGGTCTCAAAGAGTCGAACATGACTGAGCGACTGAACTGAACTGAACTGAACTGAAGGGAGAGAGGATAGATGAAGAAGAGGCCAAGGACTGAGTTTGGGGGCTCTCCAGCACTAACCCTGAGGGAAAAGTAGGATTACCAATCCAGGAGGCAGGGAAGGGATAAAGGAAGGGCATTGGTAGGGAAAGTGGGGTCAGAATAAGTGCTCTCTTTTTTGTCTTTTTAAGATCAGACACATAACAGCATGTTTGAATAGTGATAGAAATGATTCAAAGGACAGTGAAAAGTGAATGGTATAGGCAATAAGAGTTGGTAGATCAATATCCTTGGTTAGACAAGAAGGATGGGATGTAGTATACACAGAGAGGGGCTGACACTTAGGAAAATGGAAATTTCATCCATGAAAGAGGTGGGTATGCAGAGAATGTGGGTGGATTGTAGTAGTTGTCTGTGGAAATTTTCTTTTAATTGCTTCTATTTCCCAGTGAAGAGAGAATTGAGGTCAGCATCTGAGAGCAAGGATAGTCAAAAAATTTTATGAAGCTATAAATATTATGTCAAAAAAATGTTTTACTTTTGAACTCTTTCTATTAAGCCTCATTTTCCAGTTTCACTTGCACAGAATCAATGGAGGCAAGAGTTCAGTTTGAGAAGTACCGTAACAGGGTGTACAGAGAATAGCTACCATGGGCAACTCTTGTCCAGCTCTTTCATGTATGATTCAAAGTGATATTCTTCCAGAACTCAGTATACATTGTGGGAAATTTGGGGACTTTGATCCCTTGGAGAATATTCTAAAAGGGTAACCCATGACAACTGCACAAACTGCTCCCATATTACTCACCCAAGGACTTATGAGTGGTAATCCAATGGAAACAGTATAGACAAATTCATCTTGACCCCAGAGGTCTGCCTCCACCCAAGGCTGAAGTGTCTTTCCTCTTCTGTACCATGTGAGTTTCCTGAAGCAAATATTCATCTTAGCCGCACTTAGGTGTCAGGTCTGTTTAGGTATGAAAAGCCACTCACATCTCACTGCTTTTAAAATAAGATGTTTTTTTCCTGGCATCTCCTGAGATGCCCCACAGCAGAGCACCTTCATGTATGCTTTAACTGAATGAGCATTTAAGCAGGTAGTTTTCTGAGAGGGCAGGAGCACTTTGAAACAGACAAACAACATTAGGAAACTGACTCTTCTCATTTAATCATTCATTTCTCTGTTTAGAACTTTGGAATTTATGAGGCACCTAGTTTAGAAAGGCATTTGATTAAATAGGGAAATATTAAGAAATATCTTTTTAAAAAAGAAGAAAGAAAATGGTAGCTCTGCAATTTTAATCTCTATCTTAGATAGAGATGACCTACAGAGAAAATTGCTTTATTTTGTTGGCACATTGTGTGTGTGTGTGTGTGTGTGTGTGTGTGTGCGCACATGCATGTGAATGTGTTTATGAAACTCTGGGCAGATCCTCTGACCTTCCACTCATCCATGTAAAATAGGCAGTTTTACATCTTCTTAAGTCATGAACATCGAGTCTCAACTTTCTAACAGTTCACTCTGAGGTATTAACCACCACATCAATCTCCAATCAAGGTTAAGTCTCTTCTTACCCTCTCCCTGACTGAAGACCAAGTTTTGAAGGTCAGACTTCTGTTCTCTCCATGGCAATCCCTATTCCTGGAAGCTGGTTAATCCTTCCAGGGTGGAAGAAAGAGGGTAGAGGAAAGTGAAGGCAGCCCTGATGTGTTAGAGCGATGGCTTCCAAGAGCTAGTTGTTAAGTATCAGGAAACCTATGAGAGAGTTTTTAAACTGTTGGTAGCTTGAAATCAATCATGCTGCTGCTGCTGCTAAGTCACTTCAGTCATGTCCGACTCTGTGCAACCCCATGGATAGCAGCCCACCAGGCTCCTCTGTCCACGGGATTCTCCAGGCAAGAATACTGGAGTGGGTTGCCATTTCCATCTCCCAATCAATCATGGTGGGTATTTTTATACCACAGAAATTGGTAAGTGCTATAAGTCAGGACTTTCCCCTCTCTGGATAGCTGTATTTGCTAACCCACTGTCAGTCTGGCATTTGCCCTGGCTATTGGTGTTTCAACTTAAAACGCACACACACACAGAGAGACACAACATTAAGAGCTGAGTTGAGTTTATTCTTACTAAAGACTATAGCCTAGGAGACAGAAGACAGCATCTCACATAGCCCTGAGAAACTAGTCCAAAGAAGTATAGGAGGAGCCAGTACATACACATGCTGTCAAGATCAAGATTTCAGCAAAAGGTTACTACTAGTCGTGAGGATCAGATAACGCAATGATTTTAGTGCTTTTCTATTATGAGAAGATGCAAGACTCTGGGGTCATTGAAATTCTTCCTTAGATATGTGTTTTACCTACCTACCATATATCCAAAAGACAGAATGCTTCATCCTGAATCCCTTTCAAGGTATACTTGTAGGTCAGTAACTATAGTGGCTAATGATTTGACCCTCATAGAACTGGAATGGTAGGGGACATTGTTTATAGTGCCCTCGTTGGTCATAAATTTGACCAAGGTTTAGGAGGCAGCTCCTGGCTAATTCGTCTCACGGTGCTAGGAAGGCTTATTCCTAGGTCAGGCAAGGATTCCATTGTTAGGTCACTTGGTGTGCTATTTCTGGACGACAGCCTGTTAATAGCATTCTTTGTTAACAGTGGCTTTGTGCTCTCTAGACTTACCAGACAGTACACCTCTTCTCCCCTGATCTGTGAGTTCTTTGGAGACTCCCATTGTCAGATACCTCTGATGTGATGGGCAGTGCATGTTGCCCTTTGGCAGGCCACTCCCAACCCTCAGTCAGCTTCTGGTTTTAGATGATCATTCCATGGAATCTTGCTGCTGAAGGTCTTTTTGGGCTCTGGGCAGGCTCCTTACTCATATTACCCCAGGACAACATTTCTATTATATTAATTTTAGTTTTATTTTGTCACACAAAATAATTGCTCAGTGGCTTGAAGTCACACACATTTCTTATCTCAGTTTCCATGGGTCAGGACTCTGGGCTCAACTTAGCTGGGCCCTCTGCTCAAGGTCTCACAAGGCTGTAGTCAAGATTCGCATGGGATGCATTCCTTTCTTGAACTCAAGGTTCTCTTCCAAGCTCATGAGATTGTTGGCAGAATTCCATTTCCTAGTGGTTGTAGGATTGGGGTCCATGTTTTCTGGCTGGCCATCAACCAAGGGCTGTTCTTAGCTCCTAGAACATGCAGTTCTCTGTCATATTCGCTCTCACAGGCACTTTGACAGCATGGCAGCTACTCTTTTGAAGAGAGAAGGTGAATCTCTATCTTGGTTGCAAAGAGGAAGTTTTATGCAATGCAAGGTAATACAGTCACACAAGTGACTATCCCATCCTCTTTGCCTAATCATGGGAGGGACATTCCAACATTCATCACACAATGTAACATAATCAAAGCAGTGATATCCAGTCACTTGTCATATTCTATCAGCTAGGGGCCAGTCACAGGTGCTGTCCCCATTCAACAGGAGGGAATTGTATGGGATTGTGATTCATTGGAGATCTCCTTAAGTTCAGTTCACCATACCTTCTATAGGTTCCACACTTGGATCCTGAGTTTCACAGACTTTTGACCACCATCAGGGAAGCACAGTTCTCAACACAGACTCAGCTTTCTCTGTTTTGCTGCCAAAGCAGCCTGCCGGATTTTCTTTCCTTTAAGATTTCTTGGGCAGGAGTTAGAGACATTTCTACTGTGTTCCGCTGGAGGATAATGTGTGATTCCCTCTGGTGTTCACTTTGAAGCCCAATTTTTTTTGGACCTGAAGCTAAGGAAGTTAAAACTGACATGACGTCCCTGCCCTTTTGTGGAAAAGAACTGGCTATCCCAGCATAAATTTCTCTGAATAATTCTTCTCAAATTTTCTTTCTTCTTCATATTATGACTTCTTTGTGTAAATTTAACCTTGCCAATGAGCTCAAGAGTCAGAGCCTTTAATTTCCTTAATAGGAAACCAGTAGGTTACCATATAAAATTGATAAGTTAAGAATAGCAGCACATATATCATTTTAAAATGTGAATGACTACTGTAGGAAATAGTTAAGATTGAAAACTGGGTGCCATTGGAAGGCAGGACTGGGTGTGGGCAAGAGTAAGGCTGGTCACTGCTTGTTTTCTGCATAGTCTTTGCAGGACTAATTAATTTTTATAATATCTACCTGTATGATTTGGATTTGAAGGGAGATACATTCAAAGAGTCGGTTTCCTTTGGCCTTTTACATTGTATATGCTACTGGAGGACCGAACATTGGAATTTTTCTAATTCATTTTACTCTTCTGTTAGGTGAACATGGCAATGCTTTAGAAATAAAGAAATAAAAATTCTTGGCAAAATATTTTGAAACCCTCTAAGGAAACATGCCTAAAAATGTTAGCTGTGATGAGCCAATTTGCCATCAACCTTCTATATTTTAAGTCAAATACTCTTTGTCTAAGTTATTTCTATTCCAAAACTATGATCCAGTCTCAGCTGAAAATGTATTTGTTGAACACAAGCTACATCAATGCCTTATATTTAACATTGTTTAATGGTGAATTTTTAATTGCGTGTTTGACATTCTTGGAAGTCAGTGCTCACTTTAGTGGAATACATTCTGTCTAAAGTGTACACTAATCTTCTTCATTGTACTAATCTCCCACATTAATATCCTAGGCATATAAATATATGCAGAGAGACACATATACATTGGAGACATAAATTTTGTGATATATAAAATCAAAACAAATATTGAAGTGATGAGAGTAGCATTCATAGCTGGGAACCAAGCTACAAGTGTAACATGAGGAAGCCTGTGTCAGTGATCATAAGGGTCAGGCCAAGTCACAGCAGGGATAGTACCCGTAATCAGCAGCTAGAATTATCAATATCTAGGCTTGAGTGTCCTGGTGCTCCAGGAACTCTTTTTTGAGCTGAACTTTCCAACACTTGAAAAGGCAAATTTGAAAGCAGAAGTTTCCATTAAGCTTAATTGTTTATCTATAACAAATTGAGCCAGGCCATTTTGGAAATGTTCAACATTTAAGATAGTTTTGGTGGATAATAGGAGATTCTGGGCTTCCCAGGTGGTGCTAGTGGTAAAGAACCCACTTGCTAATGCAGAAGATATAAGAGATGCAGGTTTGATCCTTGGGTTGGAAAGATTCCCCTGGAAGAGTGCATGGCAACCCACTCCAGTATTCTTGCCTGGAGAATGCCATGGACAGAAGAGTCTGGCAGGCTACAGTCCATAGGGTCACAAAGAATTGGACACGACTGAAGCAACTTAGCACACACACACACAGGAGATTCCAGTTATTTGATCTGTTTGATGCTCCATTCATCACCTTTGTATGAAGTGATGAGGAAAGAAATTCTCAAACAAAATTCTAGAGTCGCATATAGACATTTGTTAACATTCATTACTAAGCAGGGCCAAGCCAGCTTGACTCTTTTAAGACTGAGAAGGTCTTAACTATCTGATTTTAGGTGATTTAACTGTCTGCTACATGGAAAGTTTAGTTGAGACAGACATACTAATTTCCTGGAGACAGGATTTTGTTACCCTGACAGGTGACATCAGGCAAACAGAAGTCTTCTGACTTCCCGGGTGGATACAGGACAGCAGGCACAAGCTACAGGTCAGGTTAAACTCTTATTCTAGGGTGGAGAATCTCTCCAAACTATTCTATTTTACCTCTTCTATATGTCAGTATGTTGTTTAGTCGCTCAGTTGTGTCTGACTCTTTGAGACCCTATGGACTGTAACCCTCCAGACTCCTCTGTCAAGGGGAAGTCCCAGGCAGGAACACTGCAGTGGGTTGCCATGCCCTCCTCCAGGGGGTCTTCCAGGCCCAGGAATTGAACCTGCGACTCCTGTGGTGGCAGGCAGGTTCACCACTAGCATCAGCTGGGAAGCCCCTCTACTTAAATAGGTGTGTTACTCGCTCAGGGGTGTCAAACTGTTTCTCCAGGGGATCTTCCCAAATCAGGGATCGGACCCATGTGTCCTTCATCGGCAGGTGGATTCTTTACAACGGAGCCACCGGGGAAGCTCCCTCTTTATATTTAGAGTGCCTATGATTTCATCACTGAGAGCCCATTCCTAATTTTCTTTATGCTAATTTCATAACTCTCTGGTGTAGATGGAGGAAAGCTTACCTGAACACTGTGCTAGCCTTCTCTGAAGTGTGGGCTTCCCGATTAACTGTAACTGAGTAGCTCATTGACCATCCCTGGGATGGGAATTTCTGCTTAGGACAACACACAGAACCTAAAGCTTTACTTAAACTAGTAAGTGCTATTTATGCTGAAGAAGCAACATTTTAAAGCAAAACATGGACATCTTAACAATGTCCATTAGCCGGATTACATACAGTTGCATTTTCTGACAAATACTATTCTCCTGGAGCAGGTAAGCTCATATTGTTGAGAACAAAACACTTGAGGGGATGATACTGCATTCATCTTTCACACTGGAGCTTGATGTTTCAGCTGTGGACCAAAAAGGAACATAAATTTCATTGTTTAACTTTATTCTTTGTCCATTTCTGAAATAAACTTGGCAGACAGACTGCAGGCTCCTGATTATCACTAAGCTGCCCCAAACCATTGCAAGCTTTTCATCTCTTTTCAGTGGCACCAGCAGAAAATTGATGTCTTATTTGTGGCATTAGTTTGAACCTAATGCCATCTCTCAAGGAGAGACATGCTCTTTATTTAATGAGTCTACACCCCAGGTTAGCTCTGAGGGAAGAAATTAGTCTTTCTCTCTCTCTCCCTCCCCTCCTCCCTCTCTCCTGCCTTTCTGTTTCCCCACAGCCTGTCTTTTCTATTCTACTTTCTGTGTTGTTATTTTTTGATCTCTTCCAATAAGTTAATTAATTGCTTGGTTCTTTGTATTAAACAGAACTAAGCTACTTCTACAAAGGAAGTTGGTAGGATTTTCATTATTCCAGGTCATAAGAAAGATCTTCTATGGCAACTTCTATTATTTCTGCTACTGGTTTTAAATGTTGCAAACCTACAGATTATTCCATGGCCAATAACTTTGTGTCTGAATAGCTCAACCCTCTGCTGAGCTTTTTCTTGGTGCCTTTGTCTTCTTTTACCAGTTGTCGTGTATCATTAGTTCCTGTGGGCAGGCACTTAAACACTCAGGTTGCCTTTGGACATCTATTTATTTTCCATTCATCCATTAAATATTTACTGATCACTTCTTATCAAGGGTGAAAAGGATATACATGTAAATGAGGTAAATGCATCATCAAACCACAGTGAGATACTGAGTGTTTAACAGCAGTGCTTAAACATTTCTTTGGGGGCTCCTTACTCTACAAAATGGAGCATCTGGAGAATGGCGTGTTAACTCCACTTCAAAAAGCCATGGGTTAAGACTGTAAAACTAGGGGCTAGAATTAACCTTAGCTTCCCTTCCTCTCTTCCTTTTTCCCTTCCCTCCTTCATTTTTTGAAACAAATCTAGATTGGGAACTGGACTGACAGCTCAATTAAGTGAGGCAAGCAAAGATTTCCCAGCTGGTGCCAACTCAAAATGGATTATATCAAAAGAGGGAAAGCAGACTTCCCATCTGGAAAGCACCAAAGACCTTGAACCTCACAGCATGGATCAGTGAATTAAGGATGAACAAAGCATTGAAAATGTGGCCAAGCCACAATATCTTTGTATTGTACCTTTAGAAAAAAATGAATAGAAAAGATCTCTGGCTCAAAGGGAAGTTATATTGAGTCACAATTTACAACCCCTGCACAGAGCCCAATACAGAGCAGGTGCTCACGAAATACTTGTTAGCTGAAGTCACTTTTGACTGGAATTGCCTCTAAAGCACCTTCATCTGACCCAGTGGTATTTATGGACCTCCTGGTCACAGCCCTGCCCTGGCTTTCTCAATGTAGTATCTCCATGCAGGGAAACCTTCTAATCCCCAGTAAAATGAAAGACAGCATAAATATTCAGTAACTTGAGGGTTTAAGTAAATGCTCAGTGTCCTACCTATAAACATGTCTGCAAAGGATCTTGGTTTGTTCTTTGGAGATGAACCAAATGCTTTAGCTAATGGTAGAGCATTTTTCTCTCCCTTTGCTCTTGTAGACCTGGCCTAACATAAAAATAAATATTTGCTTAAGATAATCTCCAGCTTGACCTTTCTGAAGACACAGGAAGCTGGTTTTACTGTAGCCATCCACAGTTACAGGTTGGAATGTCTTGATGTAGGGAGGACAATGTTTCCAAGGAAAGTGCTTCTCCATTTCCTTGCTGGTTGTATTAATGCCCCAGTATTCAAGTCGAAATCTTCGGGGTAATGGATACAGTGGATAATGGGGAGTGGTTTTGTTTTTTTTTAAACCAACATAACACATTGAAATGCTTGTAACTGATGAGTGAATTAGGCTTAGCATTCTGCTCTATGGCTAAACACATCAATTTGTGAAAAGAACGTAGAGGTACACACTGGGATAAACTAGTGGCTATGCTTACATAATGTGGCTGTCCACTCTCATTTTCCTGAAGTCACCTAGCTCGAAAGCTTTCAAGTAATGGATAGGTAAGCTAACTTATGGAGAACTGGTGGTAGGAGCATGATGTTGGTATTTACATCTCAACTCTTAATTGATGCTGGGCAAACATATTTCCTTCTCTGAGAATTAATATCTTAATCTCGTAACAAGGCAACAACAGGTGCTGAGTAGGATTTTCCCTGTTGTCCCAGAATCATCAGTAAGACCCAGAACCGGGGCTGTTCCCCAAATTCTAAGCCCTGAGAACTGTAGCTAATGGGACCTACTATCTCTTTCTTTGCAGGGGTAGCTGAGAAGGATTATTTCCGAAGACTGGGCTTTATTGTTCCACTATTTCCCCTGCTGAGGTATGAGAAGACAAGCCTTTTGAGGGGGTGAAGTGCTGGTTTCTTCTCTTGATCTCTTCCACAGAAGGCTTGAGAAGGAAGTCTGAGAGAATCATTCTTACATTTGGGGGTGGCTAATGAAAGTCCCACTGACACTTCATTCCCTGGTTGAATATCTACTTAGTTAGCAGAGCTGATGAACTACCTCTGAGCTATTCTGTGTGTGTGTGTGTGTGTGTGAGTGTGTGTGTGTGTGTGACTGAGAGAGAGAGAGAGAGAGAGATCTCAGATGGGCAACATGTACTTGGATGCTGGGGAAGGAACCCTCCAATGCAGAATTAGGATTTCTCACATGTGCCACATTTTAAGAGATACTGAGAGTGCTCCTACATATATATGTTGCAAGCTTACAAACAGGCCAAGGAAGTTAGAGTTTGGGATCATGTATCTCTAGAGGAATCTCATAACAAGGGACAAAAGAATGTGACATAACAGTGCCAGCTGAGGTCAGCCAGAAATGTGGCCAAATTTCATAAGGAGTTGCCAATGCTTAGAGTGATGACTCGGAGGGAGTGTTGGTGAGAAGGAAGCATGCTGGAGCCACAGTCAAGCAGAGATGGGGGTAAAGGGGAAGCATGCAAGCTCACTCTACCCTGCCCCAACTCTAACGGAGATATTTCAGGGAAGATGAGGAAGGGAGCTGGCATCTGACAAAGGCCACATCCCTGGCTAGAGGGAGGGAGAAGAATGTGATAAATTGGATATAACATGATATCTTAATCAAATAAAGTGAATAAAAGCATAGATTAGGGATACATTGTTATTTTTTGTTGGGGGGGGCTTGGTCTAGCGTAGTTGGGTACTGTCACTAGAAGAAAATAATATAGTTTCAAATTCACAGTCTAGGAGTTGAGACTCTTCAGTAAACCCTCTTGCCTTCTAGTCCATTGTTCTTCCTGCTATATAAGGGCTGCTTATACAAGCCCTTGTGTCAAATCCTATCTCATCCCAGAAGTCTTCCTTAACGACCCCACTTTCCACCCTACCTTTTCCCCATTGCACTCCACCACTTTGGCATTTTTCTGGAATCCACCTTGTTTTTCATTCCACCTGGCCACGAGCTAGTTTAGCACTTCAACTAATCTCACCTCCAGAGCATTGCCACACTGCCCATGGCCAGCTGGCAGAGGCCCTGCTGTGTTTGGCAAGTTGTGTGTTCTGAAACAGGGCAGCCCAGCCAGTGTGTTAGTCACTCAGTCGTGTCTGACGTTTGCAACCCGGTGAGCTGTAGCCCACCAGGCTCCTCTGTCCATGGAAGTCTCCAGGAAAGAATACTGGAGTGGGTAGCCATTTCCTTCTCCCGGGGATCTTCCTGACCCAGGGATCGAACCCAGGTCTCCTGCACGACAGGCGATTCCTTACTCTTGAGCCACCAGGGAAGCCCAGAGGAGTATGTTTTTCTAAACTGCACAGGCTCAGCCCACCAGGTGTGCGCCTGTGGGATCATGGATGCTCAGGAGGAGTGTATTTTCCTGTTTCGTGAGGGTGACCCTGGGCTTTTTAACCGTCTGTTTTCCCCACACTGGCTTCCCAGGTGGCTCAGACGGTAAAGGATCTGCCTGCAATGCAGGAGACCCAGGTTCAGTCCCTGGGTTGGGAAGATCCCTTGGAGAAGGGAATGGCAACCCACTCTAGTATTCTTGCCTGGAGAATCCCATGGACAGAGGAGCCTGTCAGGCTATCCTCCATGGGATCACACAGTCGAAGATGGTTTAGCGACTAACACTTTCACTTTTCCCCACACCACTCTTGATTTCAAATTATCTTGTACATGACTGACAGATCAGTTTTCTTTTAATTAAGAAAATCTGTCTTTTTGTACATAAAATTCATGCTCCAGGGCACCCTCTTGTCATATATATGTGGTGTTGTTTTTGAAGGGCTGAAATGAGACTCAGCCTTAGTGTGCAGTGAAATGAAAAGCTTCCTAGCACCATGATTCTTAAACTTTAATGTGTACACTAATCACAAACAAATCTCATAAAAACACAGATTCTGATTCAGAAGGTCTGAGTGGGATGTGAGAGTCTAACAAGTGCTTAGGTGATGCTAATGATGCTAGTCTGAGGACTACACTTGAAGTAGCAAGCAAATCTCATTTAATTCTCACAAAGATCCCTATGAGGTAAGGATTATTTTTACTGCTACTCTATGAATGAGAAAACTGATGGTCAAACTGATTAAATAATTTGTTCAAGGTCACATGTCTTGTAAGTAGAGGAACTGGGACTCAAATGCAGTTCAGCCTGAGTCAAAACCTCTCTTTAATCACCATAGTATATTCCCTCCAGAAGGGTTGGGCAGAAGAGAATGAACTTAAGGAAGGAATTCCATTTAGGAAGTAAGGCAGGCAAACTTGGTGATGAGCTGGCCTTGATCTTCTCAATCACACTGGAGAGGAGGTCACTTGCTATTAGGAATGAAGTCTGGGCATTGGGAATGGAAGACTTAAGGAGAATTTGGAGGGTGTGGAGCAGCTGCAGTTTGCTGTGTGCTCAGGAATCAGCAGAAGGAGCAGGAGGACTGTCTGCAGAAGGGAAAACTAGGTGAAGTTGGGTAGATTAGATCTGCCAAAGTACTGGATGGTTCCTCAGCTCCATGTTAGAACCACTGTGCATCCTTAAAAATTTTCAAAAAGCTGAGGGCATGCCCAAGACCAATTAAGTCACAATCTCTGGAGCTGGGACACAAGCATCAAATTTCTTTTTGATGGTACCCTGGTAATTTCAGTTAGATAATTTGGGTAACCAAAAAATTGTTACAGACTATCTGCTTCTAATGCTAAAGTGGAGAAAGTATTTAATTATTTATGAAGAGCCAAGAAGCATTAAATAATGGTTTGGGGTTTTGGTGTTGCTTAGAGCTTGGCAAACTTTTTCTGTTTAGAGCTGAGTAGTAAATAAAATATTCTAAGTTTTGTGAGCCAAACAGCAAAATTAAGGGTATTATGTAAGTACTTACATAACAAGAGAGAAAACAAAGTTCCACAAATTTTCTATTAGTGAAATTAAAAACTTTATGGACACAATCATGAATTTCATATATAATTTCTATATGTTATGAAATATTATGCTTCTTTTTATTTCTTGTCATTTAAAAATATAAACATCATTATTTATTTGTAGGCTGTTCACAACAGGCAGCCAACTGAATTTGGCCCTTGAGTTGAAGGGCTGAAATTTGTTGACCCCCGATGTGGTTAATGATATGCTTTGATGAATCCTAAGAAGCTATCAAATATATGCATTTAAATAAAAATATCAGTATTCAGATAAGTGCCCTACTTGACTAGCAGTAAAACTGCCTTTGAAAAGTCATTGTTCTTTCTAAGGACACTGTGCAAATTGAATGACAACATTTTGGGGCAAAAATTTATTTTTGTCCCTACTTTTTACAATAAATTAAAAATAGCTTGTTGAAAATATGAATGCATTACATAGTTCACTACATAATGTGCTTTATAAATTACTCAAAAACTTTAAAAGTATCTTATAAAAAATATAAATAGGGTTTGATTTTATTTTAAAACATCTTAGTGTTTAACCAGATGTCTGTTCTCTCTGGGCCCTGATTTGTTCAAGAGTCCTGGTTGAAGAGTACAGCCTTCTTGTGTTTCTATTTTGTGTGTTTGGATACAGGAACTATAGGCCCCAAATTGCAATTTTATGGAAATACTGTCTGTGTCATCAGGTGAATAGTCTGAAATGCATGAGAGGGTTTAGAGAAATCACTTTACTGTCTCTCTCTCTCTTTTAATCCCTAAGTGAATTCCAAGGATTGCTTCACTAGTACAAAATTATACATCTGGTAACAATCAGGGCAAAACTTGAATCCAAATCATCTTACTGCAGATTCTATGCTTAGCTCATCACACCACTCAAACTTCACGGTCACTGTGAAGCCAAAAGCCCACCCCAGCAGGCTCTGTGTTTTAAAGGGTGTGCATTTGGGTCTGCTATTCAAGCACCAGAATCTTTACTTGAAGTGTCAGTGCTCACTAACTGGCTTGCATATCTCTTTTTAATAATTCTTAATGTTTTCACTAATTCAGGGTTTTAGTTTTTTAAGTTAATTAATTTATTTTTTAGCCACGTGGCATGTGGGATCTTAGTTCCCTGACCAGGGATGGAACCCATGCCCCCAGCATTAGAAGCACAGAGTCTTAACAACAGCACACCAGGGAAATCCCCATTAATTCAGGATTTTAAAACAACGATATGATGAATTAAGAAAATAATGATACCAATATTTCAGAATGTAGTATGTCCTTTTTCCCAGTTAACTTAAAAGTAAAAAGTATGAATAGATTTAAAAGCAATATAAGAACACACAAACATAGGTATAACTTTAGTGTACTTCTGTTGCAAATTATAAACCCAATGGTCTCCTCTGATGGATTCTATGCTATGGGTATTTACCATGTATTATCAGCTCTCCTTCAGGGGAAGCTGTGTGGCTAAAAATGGTCATTTTATTGCTTTGCTAGGTTTTACAGTTTAGCTGTTTCATTTCGACTTAAACAGGAGTATGTTTAAACTGGCTACTTATTTCATACTCTGTTGTCAAAAATTTTATAGAAGACTAACTTAAGGAAGTAATTCACAATATAGGAAAGAGATATTTTAAGCAAAAAGGTATTATACTATGTAAAAAGAATATTTAGAATATGCTTAAATATCCAGCTATATCTTAAATATCTTTTAGTACATACGCTCATGTTACTGAATGCTATGTAATTTTTAAGAGTTATGTGTACAAATAAATTTTTACTGAAGTATGACATGTTTGAATAAAATGTTCATTACTGAAGCAAGATGAAAGTTGTAAATTCTATACACAATTTGATAATCTATGTATTAACATGGAAGCAAAGTTATACATAAAAGAGATTGGAAAAAAAAAAGCAACCAACCAAAATAGCTAGGGATGTACCTGGAGGACAAGCTTACTGAGTTTTTCCTCTTTCTGTTTTTGTTTCCCCTAATGAGTGTATATCACTATTAATTCTAAAAATCTTAGTTTCATTTAAAAAGAAATCCTATCAGATGATTCAAGATCATAATTGCTAAGTATTTGACTATTCTGGATTGTAACTTCTTGTCATCCTTCTGTCTTGAGGCATTTTATAACTAGACTATCCTACATTATTGTATTAATGATTTCAGATAAAGTATCTCATTAGAAAAACACAGTGGGAAAATTTTTTTAAAGAGCCTTAGGACCTGGTGATCTAAATATTGTGTTTATAGTTTATTTACGATTGCAAAGTTGTTTTTTCCCCCACTACATATGAAAATATTCAATTGCTAGCAGAAGTTACTAGAAAATAAAAACTTGAAGGTTGTCTGCTTTGAGAATTTGCCAGACGTGGAAGGGAGCCCTCTGCTGTTAGTTATATTTATTACAGTAAAATTTGATTTATATTGTTTTGTACCCTTCCTTGAACCTACTCAGATTTTTAATGTCTCTATTATGATTGTACATTTCACATAACAAAGGAAACATAAATTCCATGATGCCAGCTGGCACGGTTAATAATCCGTCAATTCTGCCCTTTTTGAACCTTACCACAACATCGGAACATCTGGCGGTTTCCAATTTCCATGTTAGAGTGGGGTTTTGACCTCTATTTCACTTTCAAATGGGTCTCTTCGGCAGAATAACTCTGCTTTCTCAATTAACTGCACCGTTCACACCCTTTACAGTGCATGTGAGGCTTTAAACTGAATGCTTCAGAAGGCGACTGTGCTGATGTCAGAGGGGACTACTCTCTCCCCTGCTCCTTTAATCGCCTTTGTTAGTTTCTCCCATCCTTTAACGGTGAAGGCTCCCTAAATCTTGCTCTGTGGGCCTTTTTGTAAGAAAAAAATTCTGCATTTGTTGCTTCTGAGGGCTCGTCTGTTCTCACAATCCTAGTTTTTATGTCTAAAATAATAACTTCTTAAACAATGACATCTGCAGGGCTCTGGAAGGGGAGGAGGGGACAGCATTTATTGGGTGCATGAAGTGCAGTTGTCTTGCCGCATGAGTGCAGTTGTCTGTTTGTATATACATACACATAAAACTTGTCAAATATAGATATAAAAATATTTCTTTTTGCCTGTTTTTATTCACTGGCATCAGACTATCTTCATGCCCTGGGACTCAGCTCTTGGGAGGAAGTTTCTTCTGCTTCTGTGATTCTGAATTTACCCCTGTGCTTTTCTATCCCCACTACCATTATAAAGACCTCATCACTTCACATTTGGATGACAGTTTTAGCATTTCTGACATTTAGCATTTTCTAACCTCTAGCATTTTCCCCCTTTTATCTGCTGTGCATGTTCTCAACAAACCACTCTTGCTATTGTATTCAGTCGCTTCAGTCATGTCCGACTCTTTGCGACCCTATCAATGTTAGCCCACCAGGCTCCTCTGCCCAAGGGATTTTCAAGGCAAGAATACTGGAGTGGGTTGCCACACCCTCCTCCAGGGGATCTTCCTGACCCAGGGATTGAACCTGTCTCTCATGTCTCCTGCAGTGGCAGGTGGGTTCTTTACCACCAGCTGCATCCCCACTCTTCCTAATAAACTCTTTATTTCCCCTTTGAAAATATCTGCAATCCTTTTCTTTTGCTTAAAGGTTCTGTATCAGATATCTCTCCCTGTTACTCTAGGCCTTTAAAATGTTGACTTTCCCTTTCCAGCCTAATATCCTGCTGTTAGGGGAACCACTGACCAAAACTGCCCACTCAGGTCTGATAGTAACCACTTGCATGAGTTATGTTACAACAGGAGGTCCTGGCAAGGAACACAGAGCTAACAAGCTGTCACCAACCAGAAGAATTCGGGAAGGTCAGAAGGAGAGAGGAGGCACCAGTCCACGTGTCCTGCCAACTTCTCAGAATCCTTGTTGCTGGGATCCATCTTGGTTGAGAAATAAACTAGGCATCAGGAAGGACCCTGAGTCCGAATGACTGGCCAGGGACAACCTGGAAACTAACGCTATCGCCATAAAACCTGAGGCTGCGAGCCACACAGCTGAGCAGTTCTCCCGGGTTCCCTTACCCCGCAGCTCTCCACTTGAGCGCCTCTTCCCACATGTGTCTCCTCAGACTGTTCATTTCTGAGTGTTAAAGAAGAGCCCACTCTCAAGCCCTAGAAGGGATTCGCCTTCCTGCAACATTGCTCCTAAGAAGTCTGTTCAACAGGTCAGACTTTTCTTTGCTTCCTTTTCTTTTCTACATCAGGCCTCACATTCCTACCTTAAGGCTTTCTCATTATGTTCCTGTCTGAAATGTGTTCTTTCCGTCTACCTGCCAAATCCAACTCCCACTTGAAATAACTAATGTTTCCATCAAATCTTTTTTAATAATCAGGCAACCCCCTTTCTCAGTTATTTGTTCGGCATTTATTACTAGCTCTGCTCATTACAATATTTTGTTGTATTTAATTTGATCCTGGCGTGTTTTCTCTTGGGTACTCTCAATTGTTCCTTTAATATATCTTCTCTCACAAAATTATACATTTATGAGGATAATAAATAAACTCTGGGTACTGCCCTGAGCTTAGTCAATTACTTGAACTCTCTGGAATTCATTTTCTTCTTCTGTAAAATGGAAATAATGATAGCTCTTTACCTATCTCAGTTTGACACTAGAGGCTAAAATGAAATTAATGTGGAGAAATGCTTCAAAGCTTTCAAACTCATTTGTTACCACTATTATGGTGATATATAACCTCCCTCCTTTTTTTTTTCTGAGATGCCACCCAATTATAGAATCATGGAATCTCTTTCTGAGTATAGAGTTAATCACCAAAGAGGGTCACAGCCATCATAAGGAAAGGATACCATCTCTCGGAAGGCATATCAGATCTTCCTGAGTGAAAGGTTGAGTCAGTCTCCTCAATGTAGCTCTTCATTCTCTCATCCATAGACTTTGATAGTGTCTATTTTCATTTATACAAAGCATCTTGACATCTTAGACTATATTTACACTTTATACTCTAGCAATCTGGGGTCAAAACTCACAAGTATACAGAAATTGCTCCCTAGAAGTGATCAAAGGGATTCTAACTATTTAATCCAATAGCTACTCTTCAATCAGGCTTCCCTTGTGGCTCAGCTGGTAAAGAATCCGCCTGCAATGCAGGAGACCTGGGTTCAATCCCTGGGTTAGGCAGATCCTGTGAAGAAGGGAAGGATCCTGGCCTACGTAATTCCATGGACTATACAGTCCATGGGGTTGCAAAGAGTCAGACACGATTGAACGACTTTCACTTCACTTCACTTCACTCTTTAATCTTCACCTTCCTAGACCTCTCTGTAACATCAAGTCCCACTAAGCAGAGTTGAAAAATCAGGTTTTAATAAAGAGGGAGATGTTTCTAGGCAAAAGACCACAAAGGAAAAGACAGGTTTGACTACATTATAATGGAAGACTTCTCTACATCAGTAGTATCATAAATTAAATGAGAAGGCAAAGAAAAACTTGGAAACTGTTTGCCATGTGTTTCACAACCGTATTAGCGTTCCTCATACCAAAACCTCTAAACAATATGGAAAAGGGCAAACGCTGTAATAGGAAAACGGGCAAAAGTTGTGAACATGCAAATCACAGAAGAGAAGATACAAATTTTATACATATGATATTCAACTTCACAATAATCAAAGCCAGTGGCCAGTTGTAATTCCCATCTTTTTCCTTTTGAAATGTTTCAGAATTATATGAAGCTTCTTTCAAACACATTTCAGGAAAAAATTCTGACTGGCATGGCTGGAATTCCTCATGTTGAGCCCAAAATGATGGACTATCCTCACTATACTTGCTTGAGGGTATCAGCTTGGCACGAGATTTCTATTTCCCAGGAATATAATGGGATCTGTGTACCATAACGTCAATCCTGAAAATAGTATTAGCTTGAAGTGGCATGTTTACATCAAGTTATGTCATTAATAAAATGTTTCTGCCATCTCTCATCTGATAACAGAATCTAGAAGACAGACAAAATCCCATCAGGTCTTGTTGAAAGAGTGAGGGGTGAATTGTTTAAGGAGACAGAGATGTCTTCATTTCCATCTAAACTTTGTTCCATGTCAATATTTTAGATTTGTATCCTTGGTTCAAGGTAACAGAAGATCTTCCAAGTGATATAGTAGCTGCTAGACATAAACTCATATACCATGTTGCCAAGAACTTTCCTATTACCTTGAACAATCCCCCCCCCACCACCACACACACACTATATTAAAATATGCCCTGTTCAGTTCAGTCCCTCAGTCATGTCTGACTCCTTGCGACCCCATGGACTGCAGCACACCAGGCTTCCTTGTCCATCACCAACTCCCAGAGTTTACTCAAATTCATCTCCATTGAGTCAGTGATGCCATCCAACCATCTCATCCTCTGTTCTCCCCTTCTCCTCCTGCCCTCAATCTTTCCCAGCATCAAGGTCTTTTCCAGTGAGTCAGTCCTTCCCATCTGGTTGCCAAAGTATTGGAGTTTCAGCTTCAGCATCAGTCCTTCCAATGAACATTCAGGTCTGATCTCCTTTAGGACTGACTGGTTTGATCTTGCTGGCCAAGGGATTCTTAAAGTCTTCTCCCACACCACAGTTCAAAAGCATCAATTCTTCACTGCTCAGCTTTCTTTATAGTCCAACTCTCACATCCATACATGACCACTGGAAAAACCATACTAGGTCTAGAAAAGTATTCCTTCTTTTACAGCTACTCTTTTCAAACAACAAATATTAAAGATCCTAAGATCTTCTCTTTAGCTGTCATAAGCCAGGCACAATTACTGAGTGTAATGTGCCAGGCACTTTACAAATACTATTCATTTAACTTTGTGACATTCTTAGAGGATATAATAGATCTTAAAAAATTTTTTTTAACATTTTTAAGAAGAAAACTAGAACCTGTGTGTCAGATAAAATAAATAACTTATTTAAGGTTCACACAGCTACTAAGAGACCTACTCACAATTGAAATAATGTCTGCCTGTTCACAAGAGCTCATGTTTTCCTACCTTACCTCATCTTTTAATGTTTTCTTCCAGCTCTCTAATTTTCATACCATGTTCACATTAAAATGAATACAAGGCTTACCATGCACTTGGTAAGAATGAAGATTGTGAGAATCACTTCTGAGGGTTTCCTCTGACTCCACAGAATGATCTACCTACTACATCTGGAAGCATCTGGAAGTTCTTTTCAATCATGAGAAAGCTGAAGACCACCTGTCTTGAAATGAAAAATAAAACAGGGCATCTATTAGACCTCATATGGCATATGATTTAGAGCTAGTGAAGGTCACAGCAAGATGACCTGACAAATGGAAAATTTATGTTATATTCTGAGTTATTAGTGGGGTTTGTGGTTAAGTCATGTAAAGAACACTTGCTCAGGAATAGTAGTGAGTGGTCATTATACAATCCTTATTGGTTGCTCTGGCTCAACTCTCTCCTGGACAGTTATCTTTAGTGTGCAGATTCTAGTGTCATTTGATTTAGTGAAATTTGGACACTGTGGTTTGTCCAGTCCAGACCAAGTGGGGTGCAAGGAAAACTGTCTTTTTTCCCCAGAACTCACAGGGCCTATGCCTCTGCTGGGTTCAAATTTTGACTTTGCTGCTTGATAGAAGGTGACCTTCACATGTCAGTGGACATCTCTGAGTCTCAGCTCTCTTTGTTTGAGTTATGATAATAATAATATCCATATCACTGTGTTGAAATCATATACAGTAAAGCACCTTGAAAACTTTAAAAGTGCTATGTGTATGCTTAGTTGCTCAGTCATGTCCAGCTCTTTTTCTGAGCCCATGGACTATAGCCCGACAGGTTCCTCTGTCCCTGGGATTCTCCAGGCAAGAATACTGGAGTGGGTAGCCTTTCCCTTCTCCAGGATATCTTCCCCACCCAGAGATTGAAGTTGGGTCTCCTGCATTGCAGGCAAAATGTCTGAGCCACCAGGGAAGCCCTTAAAAGTACTGTACACAAAGACAAATAACCCACTTAAAAATGGGCAAAAGATCTGAGAACATTTCTTCAAATAATACATACATACACATGGCCAATAACCACATAAAAATATTTAACATAATTAGTCATTAAAAACACAATGAAATATCACTTCATAGCCACTAGGATAACTATAATTAAAAAGTCAGATGATAGTAAGTATTGGTGAGGATGTGGAGAAATGGGGACCCTCATGCACTGCTGGTGGAAATGGAAAATGGTGCAGATTCTTTGTAAAACAGCCTGGAAGTTTCTTTAAAGCTTAATATAACTACCATATGATTCAGGAGTTTTACATCTGGGTATATACCTGACAGAAATAAAAACGCATGCCCATATAAAAACTTGTATATAAGTGTTCATAGGCATTATTCACAATAGCCTACAAAAGTAGAAACAACTTATACCTCCATCAGCTGATGAGTAGATAAATAAAATGAATATTCATACAATAGAATATTACTTGACAACAAAGAGAAAAGAAGTCCTAATACATGCGATTATGTGGATGAATCTTGAAAATGCGTTAGATGAAACAAGCCGGTCACAAAGGATCACGTTTATATGAAGTGTCTAGAATTGGCAACTCTATAGAGACAGAAAGTAGGCTGATGGCTGCCTATGACTGAGGGGATTGGGAGAAAATGGGGAGCTACAGCTAATGGATATCGGTTTTTTTTTGGGAGGATGCTAAAAATGTTCTAAAATTGATGTAATAACTGTACAACTTTGTGAATAGACTAACAACTATTATACGCTTCAAATGGGTAAAATGTACAATATGTCTGTGAGTTGTATCTCAGTAAAGCTGTTATGTGGAAAGTCATATGGGCTTCCCTAGTAGCTCAGCTGGTAAAGACTCTGCCTGCAATGCAGGAGACCCCGGTTCAATTCCTGGGTTGGGAAGATCCACTGGAGAAGGGTAGGCTACCCACTGCAGTGTTCTTAGGCTTCTCTGCTGGTTCAGATGGTAAACAATCTGCCTGCAGTGCAAGAGACATGGGTTCGATCCCTGGGTTGGGAAGATCCCCTGGAGGAGGGCATGGCAACCCACCCCAGTATTCTTGCCTGGAGAATCCCCGTGGACAGTGGAACCTGGCGAGCTATAGGTCATGGGGTCACAAAAGAGTTGGACACAACTGAGCGATTGAGCAGAGCACAGAAAATCATATACAGTGGAAATCATCATAACAATTTATTATTTTATTTGTGCCTTACTTTTGCAATATCAATGTTCCAGTGTTTCTCCGCTTCTGGCTCCAAGCTAAAGACAAAAGTACATTACAGATTTCTTATGAAAGCTCATAGTTTTTCTTAGGTTAAGTATTACAAAGGAATCTTAAAGACAGCCACTCTGATTTAGGTGGATATTACTCAGGGCCTTGCCAGGGTGAGCACTGAGGTTTTCAGTATTTGCAAGTTACCGCTGAGGATACACATAAGTAGGCATTTGTAATCAATTTGAATTTCAAGGGCTTTGACAAAGACAGGATTGTGGGAACAAATATCCTAGTGAGAGTGAACCAAATTGGTCCCCTGCTGAGGGCATTTAAAGTCTGTGTGGACAGATCTATTTAGATTCTCACTGAGGACAGAGAGGGGAAATAATTACTTGTAATTATATTTCAGAATTTGAAGATTGTAGAAGATCTCCGGAAGAATCCTTTGAGAAAGATCAATGATCTACACTACCAAAAATGATTCTACAAAGTACTGATGTAAGGTAAAAATACAGTTGGGATGGTGATAGTGTTAGGTAGATGAGAAGAAAACTATCCAGACAAATTGCTATTGAGATATTGAGCAGGCATAGCGTAAAACTTTACCTTTAATCATTTATTATCTGGCTGTTTGTAGATAAGGCCCCTTTTGACACTTGCAGAGCAGGTCCTAACATGCTGATACCTCTGAAAGCTTTCCTAAGTGTACATGCTCCTTTATGTTTTTTAACTGAATTGTTTTTGGCTAACCTATTTTGAGTCAGACTGTACATGCTGACCTAGCAACTCCTTTACCTTTTGGCATAATCAAAGAATTTAAGTTTTTTTTAACACTAGCTCTATTCCAAATACCTAAATTTTACTGAGGTAAGTGCTAGGCAGCCTAGTTGTGTGTGTGTGTGTGTGTGTGTGTGTGTGTGTTTAATAATTTCTTTCATAGTCAAAGCTTCTTCTCACTGGACAGGGAAGCTCCCAGAATGAGCTGGAAACCAGGACATGTTGAATGGAAGAGAAGCAGAGTGTGCAATCACTGGGCTCATTCTCTGATGTACGTGAAGACACAGTTCAATCAGCTGAAGAGCCCATTAGTTAATGAAGAATTTGAGTGTTCTGAAGAGCTGAAGGCAAGACAAGGCTGCGGCAGGGGCCTGGTTTTACTTATTCATCACTCAACAAATATTTGCTGTCTGTCTAATGACTGGGAATACCAGTAGGAGTCAGGCAGTCGTGATGTATTGAGGAAGACAGACAAAAATCAACAACATGCCAGGTGCTATGAAAGAGCCACGGCTTGCATGTTAAGGGGCCTGGGCTGGGCTGGGAGTACCGCACACGCCAGGTCCCAGAGGCTGAGAAGAGAGGCAGGCACATTTGGAGAGCCTCCCCACCCACCACCATCTGGTGGTTAAAACGCAAATAAGACATCTTTAATTTAAAACTTAGCATTTGAAGACGTTGCAGACTTGACGTCCTTGAGTTTGAAATGTAAAGAATATGTGCTCAGAGATGGAGTTTTTCCTGCTGATTCAGAGGAAGCCAGCTCTGAGCCCCACGACAGCTTTTGATCTAGGGAGTAATCACTGTCTGTTTTCTCTGTAATCACAGAGAATTTCAGCAAAGCCTTTCCTAAAACAACCATAACCAATTTTTTTTTTCAAAAATACTCCCTGCATTTCATGTTCTCTGTTTAGGTAATCTGCATAGAGTTTTTATAAAAAAAAAAAACCACCTTGTAAAATAAATATTTTGTCTATTTTACAGAAAAGAAAATAGAGATATAGGGAAGTTAACAATAACTTAGTTACTCAGCAAGGTTTGGAATAAGGATTTTAGTCTGTGACATGCTGCCTCTTTATAAATCCCTGCTCTTAGTCATATTAAATCTGCAAAGATTACAATGTTAGTCTAATTTATCAGTGCCTAAGAACTTCCTCCTGAATGATGTCTCTATGTGGCTTCTAAAGTACTTTAAAATTCTTATCTCTAAGTTTTTAAGAATAAGACATGTAAATAATTTTTTTTTTTTTCCTCTATAGGGAAGGCACTTTATTTTTTTTATTATTTTTTTTTTAAATTTTATTTTATTAGTTGGAGGCCAATTACTTCACAACATTTCAGTGGGTTTTGTCATACATTGACACGAATCAGCCATTGAGTTACACGTATTCCCCATCCCGATCCCCCCTCCCACCTCCCTCTCCACCCGACTCCTGTGGGTCCTCCCAGTGCACCAGGCCCGAGCACTCGTCTCATGCATCCCACCTGGGCTAGTGATCTGATTCACCATAGATAATATACATGCTGTTCTTTTGAAACATCCCACCCTCACCTTCTCCCACGGAGTTCAAAAGTCTGTTCTGTACTTCTGTGTCTCTTTCTCTGTTTTGCATATAGGGTTATCGTTACCATCTTTCTAAATTCCGTATATATGTGTTAGTATGCTGTAATGTTCTTTATCTTTCTGGCTTACTTCACTCTGTATAATGGGCTCCAGTTTCGTCCATCTCATTAGAACTGATTCAAATGAATTCTTTTTAATGGCTGAGTAATATTCCATGGTGTATATGTACCACAGCTTCCTTATCCATTCATCTGCGGATGGGCATCTAGGCTGCTTCCATGTCCTGGCTATTATAAACAGTGCTGCGATGAACATTGGGGTGCACGTGTCTCTTTCAGATCTGGTTTCCTCGGTGTGTATGCCCAGTAGTGGTATTGCTGGGTCATATGGCAGTTCTATTTCCAGTTTTTTAAGAAATCTCCACACTGTTTTCCATAGTGGCTGTACTAGTTTGCATTCCCACCAACAGTGTAAGAGGGTTCCCTTTTCTCCACACCCTCTCCAGCATTTATTGCTTGTAGACTTTTGGATAGCAGCCATCCTGACTGGCGTGTAATGGTATCTCATTGTGGTTTTGATTTGCATTTCTCTAATAATGAGTGATGTTGAGCATCTTTTCATGTGTTTGTTAGCCATCTGTATGTCTTCTTTGGAGAAATGTCTGTTTAGTTCTTTGGCCCATTTTTTGATTGGGTCATTTATTTTTCTGGAATTGAGCTTCAGGAGTTGCTTGTATATTTTTGAGATTAATCCTTTGTCTGTTTCTTCATTTGCTATTATTTTCTCCCAATCTGAGGGCTGTCTTTTCACCTTACTTATAGTTTCCTTTGTAGTGCAAAAGCTTTTAAGTTTCATTAGGTCCCATTTGTTTAGTTTTGCTTTTATTTCCAATATTCTGGGAGGTGGGTCATAGAGGATCCTGCTGAGATTTATGTCAGAGAGTGTTTTGCCTATGTTCTCCTCTAGGAGTTTTACAGTTTCTGGTCTTACATTTAGATCTTTAATCCATTTTGAGTTTATTTTTGTGTATGGTGTGAGAAAGTGTTCTAGTTTCATTCTTTTACAAGTGGTTGACCAGTTTTCCCAGCACCACTTGTTAAAGAGGTTGTCTTTTTTCCATTGTATATCCTTGCCTCCTTTGTCAAAGATAAGGTGTCCATAGGTTCGTGGATTTATCTCTGGGCTTTCAATTCTGTTCCATTGATCTATATTTCTGTCTTTGTGCCAGTACCATACTGTCTTGATGACTGTGGCTTTGTAGAAGAGTCTGAAGTCAGGGAGGGTGATTCCTCCAGTTCCATTCTTCTTTCTCAAGATTACTTTGGCTATTCGTGGTTTTCTGTATTTCCATACAAATTGTGAAATTATTTGTTCTAGTTCTGTGAAAAATACCGTTGGTAGCTTGATAGGGATTGCATTGAATCTATAGATTGCTTTGGGTAGAATAGCCATTTTGACAATATTGATTCTTCCAATCCATGAACAGGGTATGTTTCTCCATCTGTTTGTGTCCTCTTTGATTTCTTTCATCAGTGTTTTATAGTTTTCTATGTACAGGTCTTTTGTTTCTTTAGGTAGATATACTCCTAAGTATTTTATTCTTTTTGTTGCAATGGTGAATGGTATTGTTTCCTTAATTTCTCTTTCTGTTTTCTCATTGTTAGTGTATAGAAATGCAAGGGATTTCTGTGTATTAACTTTATATCCTGCAACTTTACTATATTCGTTGATTAGCTCTAGTAATTTTCTGGTAGAGTCTTTAGGGTTTGCTATGTAGAGGATCATGTCATCTGCAAACAGCGAGAGTTTCACTTCTTCTTTTCCTATCTGGATTCCTTTTACTTCTTTTTCTGCTCTGATTGCTGTGGCCAAAACTTCCAAGACTATGTTGAATAGTAGTGGTGAGAGTGGGCACCCCTGTCTTGTTCCTGATTTCAGGGGAAATGCTTTCAATTTTTCACCATTGAGGGTGATGCTTGCTGTGGGTTTGTCATATATAGCTTTTATTATGTTGAGGTATGTTCCCTCTATTCCTGCTTTCTGGAGAGTTTTAATCATAAATGGGTGTTGAATTTTGTCAAAGGCTTTCTCTGCATCTATTGAGATAATCATATGGTTTTTATCTTTCAATTTGTTAATGTGGTGTATTACATTGATTGACTTGCGGATATTAAAGAATCCTTGCATTCCTGGGATAAAGCCCACTTGGTCATGGTGTATGATTTTTTTAATATGTTGTTGGATTCTGTTTGCTAGAATTTTGTTAAGGATTTTTGCATCTATGTTCATCAGTGATATTGGCCTGTAGTTTTCTTTTTTTGTGGCATCTTTGTCTGGTTTTGGAATTAGGGTGATGGTGGCCTCATAGAATGAGTTTGGAAGCTTACCTTCTTCTGCAATTTTCTGGAAGAGTTTGAGTAAGATAGGTGTTAGCTCTTCTCTAAATTTTTGGTAGAATTCAGCTGTGAAGCCATCTGGTCCTGGGCTTTTGTTTCCTGGAAGATTTTTGATTACAGTTTCGATTTCCTTGCTTGTGATGGTTCTGTTAAGATCTTCTATTTCTTCCTGGTTCAGTTTTGGAAAGTTATACTTTTCTAAGAATTTGTCCATTTCATCCAAGTTGTCCATTTTATTGGCATAGAGCTGCTGGTAGTAGTCTCTTATGATCCTTTGTATTTCAGTGTTGTCTGTTGTGATCTCACCCTTTTCATTTCTTATTTTGTTAATTTGGTTCTTCTCTCTTTGTTTCTTAATGAGTCTTGCTAATGGTTTGTCAATTTTGTTTATTTTTTCAAAAAACCAGCTTTTAGCTTTGTTGATTTTTGCTATGGTCTCTTTAGTTTCTTTTGCATTTATTTCTGCCCTAATTTTTAAGATTTCTTTCCTTCTGCTGACCCTGGGGTTCTTCATTTCTTCCTTCTCTAACTGCTTTAGGTGTAGAGTTAGGTTATTTATTTGGCTTTTTTCTTGTTTCTTGATGTGCGCCTGTAATGCTATGAACCTTCCCCTTAGCACTGCTTTTACAGTGTCCCATAGGTTTTGGGTTGTTGCGTTTTCATTTTCATTCATTTCTATACATATTTTGATTTCTTTTTTGATTTCTTCTGTAATTTGTTGGTTATTCAGAAGCGTGTTATTTAGCCTCCATATGTTTGAATTTTTAACAATTTTTTTCCTGGAATTGAGATCTAATCTTACTGCACTGTGATCAGAAAAGATGACTGGAATGATTTCAATTTTTCTGAATTTTCCAAGACCAGATTTATGGCCCAGGATGTGATCTATTCTGGAGAAGGTTCCGTGTGCACTTGAGAAAAAGGTGAAATTGATTGTTTTGGGGTGAAATGTCCTATAGATATCAATTAGGTCTAGCTGGTCCATTGTATCATTTAAGGTTTGTGTTTCCTTGTTGATTTTCTGTTTAGCTGATCTATCCATAGTTGTGAGTGGGGTGTTAAAGTCTCCCACTATTAATTGTGTTGCTATTAATTTCCTCTTTCATACTCATTAGCGTTTGCCGTACATATTGCGGTGCTCCTATGTTGGGTGCATATATGTTTATAATTGTTATATCTTCTTCTTGGATTGATCCTTTGATCATTATGTAGTGTCCTTCTTTGTCTCTCTTCACATCCTTTATTTGAAAGTCTATTTTATCTGATATGAGTATTGCGACTCCTGCTTTCTTTTGGTCTCCATTTGCGTGAAATATTTTTTTCCAGCCCTTCACTTTTAGTCTGTATGTGTCTCTGGTTTTGAGGTGGGTCTCTTGTAGGCAGCATATATAGGGGTCTTGTTTTTGTATCCATTCAGCCAATCTTTGTCTTTTGGTTGGGGCATTCAACCCATTTACATTTAAGGTAATTATTGATAGGTGTGGTCCCGTTGCCATTTACTTTGTTGTTTTGGGTTCACGTTTATACAACCTTTCTGCATTTCCTGTCTAGAGAAGATCTTTTAGCATTTGTTGAAGAGCTGGTTTGGTGGTGCTGAATTCTCTCAGCTTTTGCTTGTCTGTAAAGCTTTTGAATTCTCCTTCATATCTGAATGAGATCCTTGCTGGGTACAGTAATCTAGGTTGTAGATTATTCTCTTTCATTACTTTCATTAAGTCCTGCCATTCCCTTCTGGCCTGGAGGGTTTCTATTGATAGATCAGCTGTTATCCTTATGGGAATCCCTTTGTGTGTTATTTGTTGTTTCTCCCTTGCTGCTTTTAGTATTTGTTCTTTGTGTCTGATCTTTGTTAATTTGATTACTATGTGTCTTGGAGTGTTTCGCCTTGGGTTTATCCTGTTTGGGACTCTCTGGGTTTCTTGGACTTGGGTGGCTATTTCCTTCCCCATTTTAGGGAAGTTTTCAGCTATTATCTCCTCGAGTATTTTCTCGTGGCCTTTCTTTTTGTCTTCTTCTTCTGGGACTCCTATGATTCGAATGTTGGGGCGTTTCACATTGTCCCAGAGGTCCCTGAGGTTGTCCTCATTTCTTTTGATCCTTTTTTCTTTTTTCCTCTCTGCTTCATTTATTTCCACCATTCTATCTTCTACCTCACTTATCCTATCTTCTGTCTCCGTTATTCTACTCTTGGTTCCCTCCAAAGTGTTTTTGATCTCATTCATTGCATTATTCATTTTTAATTGACTCTCTTTTTTTTCTTCTAGGTCTTTTTTAAACATTTCTTGCATCTTTTCAATCTTTGTCTCCAGGCTATTTATCTGTAACTCCATTTTGTTTTCAAGATTTTGGATCATTTTTATTATCATTATTCTAAATTCTTTTTCAGATAGATTCCCTATCTCCTCCTCTTTTGTTTGACTTGGTGGGCACTTGTCATGTTCCTTTACCTGTTGGGTATTTCTCTGCCTTTTCATCTTGTTTAGATTGCTGTGTCTGGAGTGGGTTTTCTGTATTCTGGAGGTCTGTGATTTCTTTTTATTGTGGAGTTTTTACCCAGTGGGTGGGGTTGGACGGTTGACTTGTCAAGGTTTCCTGGTTAGGGAAGCTTGTTTCAGTGATCTGGAGCGTGGAACTTGATTTCTTCTCTTTGAAGAGCAATGGTGTGCCCAGTAATGAGTTTTGAGATGGGTCTATGTGTTAGGTGTGACTTTGGGCAGTCTGTATGTTGACTTTCAGGGCTATGTTCCTGTGTTGCTGGGGAATTTGTGTGATATGTCTTGCTCTAAAACTTGTTGGCTCCTGGGTGGTGGTTGGTTTCAGTGTAGGTATGAAGGCTTTTGGACGGTCTCTTATTACTTAAAGTTCCATGTAGTCAGGAGTTTTCTGGTGTTCTCAGGTTTTGGGCTTAAATCTCCTGCCTCTGGATTTCAGTTTTATTCTTCCTGTAGTCTCAGGACTTCTCCAACTATACAGCACTGATAATAAAACTTCTAGGTTAATGGCGAAAAGATTCTCCCCTGTTAGGGGCTCCCAGAGAGGTTCACAGAGTTACATGAAGAAGAGGACAGGGAAGAGGGAAATAGAGATGAGCAGGAGGAGAAAAAGGGGGACTCAAGAGGAGAGAGACAGATCTATGCAGTCGTCTGTTCCTAGAGTGTTCTCCGTAGCCCAGACACCAGCAAAGATTCACAGAATTGAATTGGGAAGAGAAGGGGAAAGGAGGAAATAGAGGTGTTCTGAGGTAGAAAACAGAGAGTCAAGATTGGGAGAGAATAATCACCACACTCCTGAATAAAAATGGAAACTGAATATTGGATTCTTAAATGTTTACAGTTTATATCATATACTGAAGAACAAAAATTAAAAATCTAGAGTATAGGTTAGACTCATAAAAATACTATATTAAAAACAAAAACAAAAACACCCCCCCAAAAATTTTAGAAATATATATGAGGTTCAGTTTAAAAATAAGGCTTCTCTTCTTTTTTTTTCCTTTTTTTCCTCTCCTCTTTGTAAGGTTATAGTGTATTGAAAATGAATAATTAAGGAGTAGTAGAGGAGTACTAGAGGACTTTAAAAGAAATAAGAGAAGAAGAAAAAAAAATAAAAAATAGAGGAGGAGAAGGAAAAAAAAAAAAAAAGAAGAAGAGAAAAAAAAGAGGAAAAAGAAAAAAAAAAATTTTCCCTAACTACAAAAATCGTAAGAATTTATGAAAATGAATGTTAAGGAGTAATGGGGGAGTAATAGGGAATTTTAAAGGAAAATAAAAGAGAAAAAATTAAAAAGAAAAAATAAAACTAAAAAAAAAATTTTTTTCTTTTTTTTTTTCCCTGCTTAAAAAAAAAAAAGAAAGAAAGAAAGAAAAAAAAAAAAAAGTAAAAATATATGTAGGAAGTTCTCTGGAGCTGTTGCGGTCAGTGTGGGTTCGGCTCAGTTTCAGATAGCTCCTCGTTCCAGCTTACACTTCTTGATATCTACAGGACCCTTGTGGTGTGGTCAGTGTTTCCTACAGGGATTTTAATCTGTTGCACCAGTTCCTTCTGAAGCGGTTTGGCTTCTGTTTGCCAGGCTCTTCAGGGCCTCATTTTCGCCCTGACCCAAGCGGGCGGAGGTGGACTCTTATTCAGGTAGCTAGTTCCGTCGCGCTGCAGGGAGGGGCTAGAGTTGCTCGGGCTCCGGAGCTGCTCAGGCTCCCAGCTGTTATATGGAGCAGCGCTGCGCGCAGTTCCAGCCCTCAGGTGTTCCGCCAAGGGTCGGAACTGAGATCTGCGCCTGCTCCCTGTGCCCTCCCCGTCAGAGCGGTCCAGGCAGCCAGGGGCTTGACGCTTGACGGGCGCACTCTCCCCGGGTGCGCGCGCCCACTCCCTTCCGCGGTCCCAGTCTCAGATTCCGCCGGCGCCAGTCCTGTGCGTGCGCCTTCTGCCCGCCGCGTCCCTAGCCCCAGTCCCCGCCTGCGCCGGTCGGGTGCCTGTGCCCTTTGTCTCGCCGCGACCCTCCCGGCGGATGTCGACCATCCAGAATCTCGGTCCCTTTGCTCTGCGAACCGCAGGCAGCGTGTTCTGGCGGGTTAATTTTCTCTCTCTTGCTCTCCCACAGTTCAAGCTGGGAACTCACAAAAGCTCCCTCCGATTGTCCACAGGGCTCTCAGGCCCGGACCCTGCCCCAAATAATGCCGCTCACTCCTCTCCGTTCCGCTCCCACTTGCTGGTGGCGGATGCGGGTGTCTGGGGTACTCTCCTGCTGGGAGTTGTTTTTAGGCTCGTAATCTGTGGGTTTTATTATTGTTTCTCTCCCAGTCAGGTTGCCCTCTGAGATTCAAACATTTCCCCCAGGCCCGCCAGGTCGAGGGTTCCCCGGTGTCTGGGAACGTCCTCTATTAAGACCCTTCCCGGGACGGATCTCCGTCCTTAGCTCTTTTGTCTCACTTTTTATCTTTTATATTTTGTCCTACCTCCTTTCGAAGACAATGGGCTGCTTTTCTGGGCGCCTGGTGACCTCTGCTAGCGATCAGAAGTTGTTTTGTGAAGTTTGCTCTGCGTACAGTTATTCTTTTGATGAATTTCTAGGAGAGAAAGTGGTCTCCCCGTCCTACTCCTCCGCCATCTTGGCTCCTCCCCCCAATAATTTTTTTTTAAAGGAAATGAACAAGAGGTTAAGTTCTAACTCAGTAGGATGAGTTTTTATTCTGATTTTTTTTTTTTTTAATACCAAAATGTGTTATTCTCTTGGACTGCAGAGGGACTTTCCAAAGGGGAAAAAAAGTGACTTACATAATATTCAACTTCTCTCCCAATCCTAAGATTCTTTTATTTTGGTAAAAAATTTGACATTTCTGTCACTGATGTGAACAATGGGAGGACACTGTTTTGTAAGTGTGATTGTCTAAGCTGAACACATTCTTGACTGAGACAGTCCAGGGGAGAAATTCCTTCTGAGGACCACACCCCAAATATTGCCTTGAATTTAGAAGCATACCCATCCATTTTCTCCACAGGTCGTGTAGAGGTTAGTGTGCATTTCTTGGTTTCTAATGTTCTGCTGTAAGGATCTGATTTAAAAGTTCATTTCCTTACACACCAGGAACAGTGTTTATAGGTCAGGCTCCCAGACTGTGAAATCCTTGAACTCTCTAGGAAATATCCTGAGCAAGTGATTTAACTTCTGGCTTCCCGGGTCTTGAATGGGGCCTTTGGAAAATATGGAACACAGAGAAAGCTTATTTCTCCAGCAGCTCATTTTATTTCTAGACTGAGGAGCATAGCTGAGAATCGTGATAACTTTTGCCAGTTGTCTTGCTTCTTGCTTACTACATTCTTTCACTGCTTCTGCACAGCACCACTGAATCCTGAGTTTATCTGCCTCCTCTGCTCGCATGTTCCAGAGAGTAAACCCTCTGGTAAAGCCGTAACACCTGGCAGATCACGGCCACTGCAGACAATTGGTCTCCAGTCTGAGCTAGGTGCTCAGAAATTCCTGTCAATGCTTTTACTTTTTCACAGTTGCCTCCCTCTCCCATTCCTTTAATGATTTCCCACAACCTCACCAGACTCCTTCTGACCCCTTTTAATACTCTCTTCCTCTGTTTCCAAAGATGACCTTGCTGTCACTACCCTGATGACCTTTAGGTCCCAAGTAATAAGCCCTCTATCAACTACCAGCTAGCAGCCCACATGCTCCCTCCATCCACATCTATACCGGCTTGCATGCACTGTTTTCTTATCTCAGAGGATGGCTTGCTTCCTCTCAAGTCCAAGTCCTCTCGGCTACTAACCTAAGTCAGTGACCTAAATCAATGACCCTTCGGCCACTTGGAACTCTGTGGAATTTTATTCCTACAGTCATTGCCCCACCCTCCTCTTTCTCCACTCTTTCCTTATCCACAGGTTTCTAAAAATGTAAACTGGCTTTGAGGCCATTTCCCTCTGAACCATCATCAAATCTCTCTTTTCTTTGAGAATTCAAAATTCTCAAAGGAGTAGGCTGGACCCCTAAATTGGCTTTCCTACCTCATACAGGATCTGGCTTTGGAACCCACCATTCATTAACTGCTCTCACTAAGGTCACCAAAAATGACCTCATAACCCAAATGCAATTGACCCTTCTTAGTCTTTATCTCCAAGGCTCTGTATGTTGCACTTAGCAAAGCTGACCACGCTTTCTTTCTCCAAACACTCTATATATTTCCTCCATTTCTCCAACACCATGTCCTTCCAGTTCTCTCCATCCCAGCCTGATGCTACTTCTCTTCTACATGGGCTCCCCTCTCTCTACCACCACTTAGAAGTTTGTTGAATGCAGAATTGGTGTTCATTAAGAGTGACGATTTTTGAGTTAATTTGTCTCTTACTGTTTGTGCGTCCATAGATTCTTAACCCCTCTGTGCCCCAGTTTCCTCGTCTTTTAAAATGGGATTGATAATATTTCTCATTTATCTGAGAGTTAAGTCAGATAACACATGCAAAGTCCTTAATGTGAATTTTTCATTTCAAAGAGAAAATTCAATTGTTATGAGATAACTTAATTATATAAAGAAGCATTCCGAAATAAAATATTAGATTTCTAGTTTTCAGTAGTGGCTCATCAGCATTTTATCATGTTTTTGGTTATTCCAACTGTAAATGTCATAGGAATTATTTGAAAACTAAAAAAAAAAAAAGGTGCTTTTCTGAATTTGTCACGACAGCCAATTCAAATTTTTAACTGTTGAGGAACATCTAGCAAGATTAGGGCATTTAAGACTGTTTTAAAATAACTAGATTCTTGTTTTGATAACTACCAAAGACTTCTTTTTTAAAAAATAACTGTGTTAAAGCTAAAAAGAAAATTCAAAAACATACAAAATACATTGTAATTTTTGAATTGCTCACAAAATTTTTATTCAGCTGTCCTTATAATTAAAGTGAAATAATATTTGATTTAAAAAAAGGTAAGTTCAAACTTTATTTCTGATAAGTTAATGCAATTTCCAGAGACATGTTGACTCCTGTTTACAAATAGGATAATTATATATAACTGAACTAAATTGATTCAAAGCAATTTATTTCTAGACTTATGTGTAGAGGTTATCATAAATTAGAGCAAATTAGTAGATATTTATTTGGTTATTCTAGAAAAAAAAACCAATGTCAATATTTCAGATTTATGATATACATTTTCCTCCCAAATCCCAACCTATTTTTGATCAGAAGTTTACAGACTCTTCTGAAGGTGCATTAATCCTTTAGAATGTTAAGATATTGTTCAGTGAATTTTTAAATTCACTAAAAAGTGAGTATTTTGGTTCTGTAAATTTTGTGATTTGAGTATCAGTTCAATTTGACTAGGCAAAGCATTACATTCTTTAGGTACTATGCACATTTTAGTCTTGTTTGGGTGACCAATTTTCTTGATTTGCCCGAAGACTGCCCTGGGTTTAGCACTGCAAACACCTTATCCTGAGAAATTCCTTAGTTCCAGAAAACCAGGACAACTGGCCAGCCTAGGCTCAGTGAATCTACCATGGAGCCTGACCAGAATTCTCTCCTTGTTTCAAATTAAAAAAAAAAAAAAAAAGCAAAAATAAAACCATGCTCTTTGTCAATTTGTGTGTCCTTTATTAAATATTTAAAGACATTGATTTCATGTTGTGGGGAGCTTAGAAAGGTTCATTTGTATGATTTATTTCATGTCTTTTTTTCTTATAACCTGCAACTCGATGTTAAAAGTAAACATTCTCAGATTAAAATGGATTGAGTCTACCTTTTGAGCATCAGATGTCTAAATAGGTTCCATGTCTGTATCTAGAGCCCTTTCATCTTTACCATCCACTCAGTACTTAGAACTTAGGATTAAAGACTGTGAATATATTTGTATATGGTTATACAGGGCTGTAGTAATATGAAAGTGGGCTTCTCAGGTAGTTCAGTGGTAAGGAATCCGCCTGCCAACAGGGGAGACTCAGATTCAATCCCTGGGTCAGGAAGATCCCCTGGAGAAGGAAATAGCAACCCACTTCAGTATTCTTTTCTGAAAAATCCCATGGACAGAGAAGCCTGGCAGGCTACAGTCCCTGGGGTCGCAAAAGTATCAGACACGACTTAATGACTAAACAATAACAACAGTATGAGAGAAGATTCAACTCAGCTTCTTACGGGAGATGATTCACATTCACCTTCTTAGAGCTCACTGACCCACTGCGAGGTGCATCTTTTACTCCCCCTGTAGGAGGAGACAGAAAGCTGCATCAGTTTCTAGGATATCCCCCCTTTCAGGAGAAGCAGTGAAAACAGGCAGCAAGCGGCAGGGCCATTTAGTGACTTCCTCCAGCCATCTCTGTTTCATGGTGCAATTTAAGGTGGATGAATGGTTCACTCTGGGCTCTAGGCCAACTAACCGGCCCTGGAGAAAATCATTCTCACACCCACGCTTGACACACACACGCACCCTTCGATTCTCTTTCCTGCCCAGCAGCCCCCCAAATAAAATCCTTCTACTGGAGGAAGCAGCAGGTTCTTTCATTGCAGTCTCTGGGCTACAAGAACCAAGGAGCAAAATGGATATTTTGCTCTGAGAACTGGCACTGAACAGAAGGAAGGAAATGACTACTCCAATTCAAGCATGTTTTACTCGCAGGAGAAGTGGGGACACAGGAGGCACAAAATTGGCTGAGGAATCAGTGGGAAAGTCATAAATTTTGTCTCTTATCCCAGCAGCTAAGATTCTCCCTTTATAGTGCCACCCACTTCTTTTTCTCTTTAAAAGGGTTTGGATAATGAACAGTCACTTTCTAAATTCTCAAGTTCAAAAATCTCTCAGTGGAGGAAGAAAAAGGAGTTTTGAGTAGATCTCGAAAGTCTGGATGTATCCCTTCAGAACATGCTCAGAAATTTTAAGATTCACACACACCTGGTGAATACACTGTCCTAACCTAAAGAAACTGGCAGCAAACAAATCTACAGTTTCTTACCTCATTGTTACTTTATTTTGATACTTTGTTTTAAAAGGTCAACTCATAGTTTCTATTTGTTTTAAAGAATTTCCTATCATTGAGACAATGAGCAGTAAACACTACTGTGATCCACTTTTAAAAACAATGATCCAGTTTGACCTGAACCTAAAGATAAAGACTCAGTTAGATCCAGATGGGGGGACTGTCTACGGTCACCTGGCATGGACTTACCAAAATGTCGGCTTAAACAAAAAGTTGTTGTTATTGGTGGTGGTGGTGGGCTCTTCTAGAATCAGGAGATTTAAGAGACATAACAAATAGAATGTAGATCCTTATGCCTTGATTCTTGATTGCGATAATGATACTGTCACTAAAGGAGAATTTCTTTGTTCTTAAGAGCAACATGCTGAAGTATTTGGAGCAAAATGTCTTGATGTCTTCAACTTATTTATTTTTTTCAATCAGTAAAGGCAGAGATGATTGAGAGAGGAAGAGAGATAGAGTGAGAGTGAAAAGAAGGCAAAAAACTCTAGCCTAAATATTGATTTGGAGTTCATATTGAAAAATTCCCTATTGCTTGTTGCTCAGGCCAGGCAAGTCCACAAGTTCACCATTTGGCCTCAGAGTATAAATCTGGCTACTCTGACATCTTATAAAGATCTGTCTTTCGTCTGGCTTCTATTAAAGTTTAAGCTTACAGGAAGAGATTTACTGTCTGAAAAAGTGTGTCTGAGGAATTTCTTACAGATGTCCCTTACAAAGTATTCCAAATTTGTTTCTCTCAATTAATTTTTCAATCAATTTCTATACCCACTTCATTATATTTTTAATTTAATTTGCAAATAAAATGGCATTTGCATTTTCTTGAGTAACTGTCCCTTCAGTTACCACTCATTTCCTTTTCTAGAATCTCAATTATGTTATGATACATGCTGCAATAATTGCATTGTAAGAAGTCATGAACCATGATAATAGGGAGGCTATTCATAAAAATCCCCTCACTGTCTACTTACACTAAGGGCTTGATTCTTAAATTTGAAAGAAAAATTCCATGATTGTGTTGGCTAGCGGAGAATCTTTGTGCTTTAATAGGCCCTATAGCCCATGTACATGTGGGCATGTACACATGTGTGGTTTTGGAACATGGTTTTAAAGCAAGTCTTTGGGGCATCTTACTTTAAAAATATCAAAAGTAGTTTGATATAAATTCACATTTTTTAGGACTTCCCTGGTGGTGCAGTGGATAAGAATAGCCTGCCAGTGCAGGGGACACGGGTTCGATCCCTGGAAGATTCCACATGCCACTGAACAACTAAGCCTGTGCGCCACAACTACTGAACCCTTGCTCTAGAGCCCTCAAGCTGCAACTACTGAAGCCTGCTTGCCTAGGGCCTGTGCTCAGAAACGAGAAGCCACTTCAGTGAGAAGCCCTCACACAACAATAGAGAGTAGCCCCTATTCTCCGGAACTAGAGAAAGCCCTCACAGCAACGGAGACCCAGTGCCCCCAAAAATAAATAAATAAAATATAGCAGTGTGTACATGTCAAAAAAATAAATGAAACCTTTAAAAAAATATTCACAGTTTTTAAAGACTCCTCAGTCACACAGCCTATGGAGTGGCATAGAGTCGGACACAACTAAAATGACTGAGCACATGCATACACAGTCACAAATTTGGCCATTCTGCTCTTGTGCTGGGTCATCATTTTCGAGCATCTGACAATCAGCACCTGGGTCCCCAAAGACCAGTTTTCAGTAGCCCACTGGCAAGTTGAATAACTTCAAAATTCTGCCCCAATTCTTTGATACCTTTGAAAGATGCACCTCTTTATTGCACAGTCTTTTCCACTTGCACTTTTTTTCTCAAAAAACATCCTGTAATCTATTTCAGCTGGAACTTTAACAATGCTGTGTTGGGCACTGTGCTGTGCATTGTAAGGAAGAGATGAAGAAGTAAGCTGTGCCCTCCTGGTTTCCAGGGAGAATGGGATTCAGCAGGAATAGAAGACATGTGTATACTTCACTCTTACCTCAGCTAGAGTATGGCACATCGCATATGCAAGTCATAAACCAAGTATTGTCCTGGCTTCCTTCTGCATTATTCTAGCATAATGAGATGCTCCTTCCTCATGATTCAATTCCCCCCCACCCTGTTTCAAGAGTATGGCAGATGCATAATAGGTTGTGGTTATCAGCCCAGAGCATACATTTCTTAAGCCAATTCATTGACATTCATAAAATACCTTTAGTACCTATCAAAGTTATGGTATATGGTAGAGTTTTGAAAATTATTATTGTCTAAAATGAACAGACGGATGGAGAGGTAGTAAATGTGTGTGTGCTAAGTCGCTTTAGTCATGTCCAACTCTGTGCGACCCTATGGACTATATAGCTCGCCAGGCTCCTCTGTCTATTGGATTCTCCAGGTAAGAACACTGGAGTGGGTTGCCATGCCCTCCTCCAGGAGACCTTTCTGACCCAGGGATGGAACCCACGTCTCTTATGTCTCCTGAATTGGCAGGTGGGTGCTTTACCACTAGCACCACCTAGGAAGCATGAATTGATGAATCGTCATCAAAAAAACCCAGATGTCCATAAGTTTTTCTGTGATCAGACTGATATAAGTTTCAGGGTTTAGAGGCCTTTGCCTTCAATCTCTTACTCATTTTGTTCTGTAAACTCAGAAATAAAATCACCATGATGAGGACAATGAAAAGGAGTTTAGTTGTCTCATTTGTATCTTGTTCTGTTACTCTTCCCTTGTCATAAATTGTATACCAGAGCAAATCTTCATCTTTACCACCATGACCTTAGAAACTAGCTTCTTCGCTTCTACTGAGTACTTGCTCAGTTTCTGGCCCAGTTTTATAATTTTCTTCTCAGTTCCCCCAAGGACAAACTCTGACCTCAGTCAGTAATTCATTTCTGGGGACACAGAAATCATCTCTGCTAGTTCGTAAGGAGATTATGACCCAGTCAGTGCTCATTGGTGAGTAGAAATAAAGACTAGGTTCAGTGGACATACCATTCCCAGTGCTATAAACTTGGAAGAGCTTTTAAACTATAAGGAGCTGTGAGTCTCTCTGATTACTTGGACAGGAGGAGGAAGGATTAAAACTCACTTTTAAACTGCTTGGGTTAAGTAACATAATTTGTATGATATTGAGACAGCTTAAATTAAATATCAAGAGGTTAAACTATTGAATGACTTATAAATCCTGGTACTTAATACAGTGAGTAGATGGTAAAGGAAATAAAGAAAATGTGCTTTTTCTTAGTTGAGTAAATGTTAAGTAAATGGCAGTAAATATATAAACTCCACTGGTTGTTCTGCCTCTTCTTGGTATAACCATTTCAATGATTAGAGTGGCAACTAAATGCCAGAATGATAGGTGATTTCCATACATTATCTCTGACTCATAGTACTATAGGGTAGATGAGGAAACTGGGTCTCACAGAGGTTAAATAACTTTCCCTGGTCACACAGCTAAGAAGGGGCTCCCAGAAATCAAAGCTAGATCTATCTCAATCCATAAATAAAATATTTACATGGACATAAATCAATAAAATGCATGACATTGACCTAGTCAAGGAATTTAGTTGTAGAAGCTTGACAGTGGTTTGTAGTTACCACGTAAAACCAGATATTCTAGCCTGTGGACCAAGAATGTGCCTGCCGTATCTGTAAACAAAGGATGCTGCCGTCAAGCGGCAGTCACAGAAGCCACTCCAGACTATGCATCCTGAGGGGGATTCATGATGGAGGAAAAAAAAAAAAAAAAATAGAGGCCCTAGATAGCTAAGGTGTATATCAAAGGGATGATTTCAATGAGCCCAGACTCTCTTCTCTTGCACAGAAAGGTGCTTAATTCTTTAACTTGAGATGTTTGGTTTTCTTTAAGAGTAATCTCTGACGTTCTGACTACCTGTATTTTCTTTTTTCTTTTTTTTTTTGCAAAAACTCCTCTATGTCCTGGCTTCTCCCATATCTCTTTAGAGCAGTTCCTGGGAGTGATCTGAGAGGCTATTTTCCAGGCTTAAGTCCTCAGAAAATCTGCCAAATAGAACATAATTCTCAACTTTTAGGTTCTGTGTGTGTGTTTTTCCCCAGTCAACAAGCCTTTCCATGGTCTGCCATTCAGGATTTGGCCATCATTTCTCTCCATCTTACTTAAACAATGCTTGCCTTGATGAAAATCACAACATCAGTTCTATACACCTGAGTGAACTTAAAGATTTTTTTTTTTGACCTGTCACAGGGACATTGGAAGTTTTAGATTTCCTCTAATTGTTAGTAAAATGTTTTAACCATGTTACAAGAATCTCTGATATAAGCTAACAAGAGATGTATTTTGAAGGTCTTCCCTTTACAGGAAATTCAGGAATCTACATAGATCATACCTCTATGAAGCTGATGCTGGTGAGGTGCTCATGATATAAAGATGAGCAGAAGCTGCTCTTGTCCTCATGGAATGTATAGTCTACCAGGAGAGTTGGATTATCAATGAATATGTGTGTTGTGCTAGTAGCTCAGTCGTGTCTGACTCTTTGCAACCCATGAACTGTAGCCCACCAGGCTCCTCTGTCCACGGAATTGTCCAGGCGGGAATACTAAGTGGGTTGCCATTCCCTTCTCCGGGGGATCTTCCTAACCCAGGGATCAAAGCTGGGTCTCCTGCATTGCAGGCAGATTCTTTGCCATCTGAACCACCAGGCAGGCCCTTATAAATGTATAATCATGTTCAATAATTTTATCACTTGGTAGCAGTACATATGCAATGTTACTAATTATATACTAGAATGAGTGCCCCAAAGGAAACAAATGAAGTTCAATAAAATAGTTTATCAAAGGCATAAAACTTAAGCCTGGGCTCAGAGGAAGCTTTTCAGGAGAAGTAATGCTTAAAGGAGGGAGGAGCCTTTCAGGCCAAAAGAGCATTTCATCAGAGTGTGCTCTGGCACTGTGGGGAGGGGCTTTGCACATCATAGACCTGAAGGAAGGACCTAGGATGGAGAACAGGGGAGAGTGATGAGAAGTAAGACTAAAGAGGCAGACAGTGTCCAGACACTGAGCAATGCATGCTTTGTGGGCCTGGGTAAGGATTTTGGTCTTTATCTTGGGGACAATAGGGACCCACTGAAGAGTTTTAACCAAGGGGCAGGGAGTAGTGTGTGTGAGTAACAGAAGGACTGGAAGGGGAGCAGAGTAGATGCAGGCCTGCCAAGTAGGAGGCTGTTGTCAGCAGTTGGGGCCAGAGATAAGGGTGGCTCAGCCTGGGGTAACAGCCCAAGTGGTGGGAGGTATGTCTAGCTGTGAGAAGTGAGTGCCTTGGGCAAGTACATGCAGAGAGGAGTGGCAATCAGAGGCTTGGAAAGTTTCTGACTGAACTTGTCTGAACATGATACTGGCAGGTGTTTAAAATTAGGGGTGCAAATGACATTTTGATTGGGTTTGCCCTTCCTGGTAGTTATTCAGAAACATGAGATAAATATTTAGATTATGAGAAAGGATAAAAAAATCTTCTCTCTTCTATAAACCCATCTCATTCTGAGGGAGAGAGAAATTGATGATTTTATTTAGTCCCTTGAGCAGTGAGGGGTTGTGGTGGGTGGGTGCTTACAGTTAGGAAATTGAAGCTTCATCTAACTCTCAGAAACTGGGTTGTTCTGAACTGTCCAATCAGCCTGGAGCAGAAAGGAATGGCTATAACAGTTGAAGCGCAGAATTTGTGCTCAGTTCTCCCATACCTAAGGGACACTTGTGCCTTTACACTGTTACCTTTCCTTGAAAAGGGACTTCAGACCATTTCTGAAAGATCTGTAGAGATCTGAAGGCCCCAAAACAAGTCTTTTTTGCAAAAATTCTTTCAGTAAACTGGTTGCCAAAAACAAAACTGCCCATTCCTTTGATATAATTAACTTAAAAAAAAAAATCATGCTGGAGCCGTCTCAGTCTTTTGGACTGAGGAACCAGAAGGTAAGAATCAACACAGAACAAAATGACACAGTGGAAATCCCCTCTCCCTTCTTTTCTAACGCCCTTGCTCTTTTCTACACTGAGCTTCTGTGACTCGTATTTCTTTTCAGATGCTTGTCTCCCAGGGACTGAATTCTTACTTACCTACTCCAGGAGTCATCCTATGCTGTTATTCTCCCCAGAGTAGTTTTTACAAGGCCCTGCCTAACATGTTAGGAAAAAATTCTATTTGGAATCATGGTATTTCAAGCCCTCTGCTAGTGCAGAGAGCTTCTCTGTAGCTAGTCAACTCCTTGCAAAGAAGGTCTTGCCAGGGCTCACTAGTGTTAGGTACTAGTTGTGTACTGACCATGCTCTAGCATAGATTATAATCAACTATTACATTGAAATTCACCCAGTAGTCAGTTATTAGTGGTATTGATGATTTGGTGAATTAAATCTACATATTAATATTCTACTTGAATTTCAAAATCTCTCCCACTGACCTATGAGAACTGCTGACAATCTCAGCTAACAACCCTATGTGTCACGCTTCAGTATTATGTACCGTCTCCTCTACTTTGACCTCACTACTGCAGAGAAAGGATCAGAAGTTAGGCACCAAGATGAAAAATAGGAGTGGATGGACAAATATAGGCTGTTGAAACTTGAACAGTTAATGCCTGATAATGTTAGAAGAGCAAATAAAACAGACATGCATGAAGATTTTCTTTTTATATGTACATATACATAACTCAGTCATCTTAGAATTGTATGCTTTCAGATTTGATTTTTTTAAAAAACCAAAACAGAATGCCTTTTTGCCTGTTCTCTGGGATGCCAAGAAAAGGGATTAGAGATTTTTTAAATTGATTTCCCCAAGTGAGACAATTTCTTGTCTAATTTTACCCTGCCATTCTTAAAATCATCATCCTATGAATCTCAATGCATTTTAACTGCATAAGTGCACATCTCTTGGTTGTATCTTTTTCTAATATTCACAAAACCTCCCACAAACAAATTGGTTTCCTTGCCATCGAGGTTGGAAGAAAAAATATTTCAGTCTGGGGCTCCAGTTCCCATAGAGACGCGGTAGATGGCAGTGTGTAACGGCAGATTCGCACCTCCCGGCCTTGCAGGGGAAGCTGACTGGGAATAGATGGAATCTCTGGACAGGAGTGGTGTTCTTTCCAGCCCAGGCAGAGGAAGAGGTCGTCTTCCTAGGAAACGATTTCTCCACAGAAACTTAGTTTTGCTGAATCAGTGAACTGAAGTTACTTGAAATACTTTGACACCAAAGAATCTTAAGCTTCTTTAATTTAAGCCTGAAAAAAAAATCTGCACTGCAAAACTCTTCTTCAATGCAAGGAATAATCTTTCAGTTATATGACGTGCTGACCTAACGGTGCTTGGTTTTTACTAATCCCTGAACAAGATCACTCCGGGCAACATACAGATAAATCCTCTGGACATTTCATAAGCACAAGCTGGATATACTTTGTGATTTGACTTTTCAGCATCCTGGCTGGACTGATTTGAGCATCAGTATATACCTTCAAGGCCATGTTTAATTAGGTGACTGTTCTTTGACTATTTCAAAGCATTTTTATATTTTTGCATAATAGCTCCCGTGAAACTTAGTGATTATTTTCCAATAGCCTAAAATATTTGTAAGAATTAAAATTTTTTATTACAGAAGAGAGGCGTCTGGGATAGTTTTGTTGAAAATTTAAGACTGTGATTACTTCATTAATAAGCAAATAAATCATTTCTAATATGCTTCTCATTTTAAACCCTAGCAGAGGAGACCTTGGTCAATACCAGTATTTTTTTTTTTAAGAGAATTTCCGTAGAATATAAGTTTTTAGAGGAAAGGAAAGATATTATGCGTAAATTGTGTACAGCACCGTATTACATTGAAATTTAATAATTTAAGTAGATGTGCTCATGCCGTCCCACCCTTTCTTCCTATCTGCGCTCTTAAATTGGGAGCTTTGCTGTGACCTCCATTCTGCAGTGTATGTGGTTGCCTGGCTTTCCTCACTTGGACTAATACGCTACATCATGTTTCTTTTCCCAGACTTCCTCGTCCATTTAGAGTTCAGACCTGTGTCCAATTACACAGCACCCTGGAACTCCAAGCTTTGACTTTTCCTGGCCTGACTCACTCTTCTGGCTCCAGTTAGGCTGAACTGCTAGATCTTCTCAAGGGTTGATTCCATTGGCCTTTGGACTCCAGAGTTGTGTTGTCAATTGCAGGAGTCTCTTTTCCTCAGTGTCTTTAACATGATCTTTTGGGAGTTGCTTTTCTCCTTCCTTAAATGGTGGTGTTGCTCAGGGTCCAGTCCTAGGCCCTCCTGTCTAATCTTCTAGGCTTTCATTTACATGTCCATGCTAACACCTTCCAGTTCCAAGTCTGCAGAGCCTTCCCTTGAGATTCAGAACTTAGATGCCTCACATCAGTAGAGGCACTTAGATGTCCCTCTGCCACCAATGGCAGGCCCATCACAGCAGATAGTAGTACATTATTTGTGGTAGAAGTATAAGTGCATGTATGCTCAATCGTGTCTAACTCTTTGCGACCCCATGGACTGTAGCCCACCACACTCCTCTGTACATGGATTCTCCAGGCAAGAATACTGGAGTGGGTTGCCATTTCTTCCTTCAGGGGATCTTTCCAATCCAGGGATCAAACTGGCATCTCTTGCATCTCCTGCATTGGCAGGCGAATTCTTTACCACTGTGCCACTTGGGAAGTGGTAGAAGTACGTGAATCAATAAAGAAATTCATTACAGGCTATCAATCCATAATACTTATTGGACACGTCCTGTGGGCAGTCATGGATAATTGGAATTATTTTAGGATGGGAGGAAAGCTTGGTTAGAACATAAAGCTATATCAAGTACCTCCAGTCCATTCACATAGAATAGATTAGTTGACATTGCTTTCAATGGTCTTTGATGCCATTTTAAGAAATGAGCTTTAATAGGTATGAAGAGTCTGAAAAGAGGATGTCTAAAAACAGACCAAAATATGCTGTCCTCTGTTATCTATATATAGATGTAGTTTAAAGATATTTGAGTAACCAGTAGTCCGGCACATACCACAGACCATCTTGTCTACTTAACAATATTATTTACTTTCTCATATATTTGTCTTACCTCCGTTAATTGTGCTGTAACACTTGGGGCACCAGCAGTATCATTCCTGCTTGAGGGTCGCCTCAGTATTTTAACAATGTGTGTGTCGCACAGATAGCAGACGCTCATTGGAGGTTTGTGTGTAAAACTTCGGATGTAGCTGGCTCTTCTGAAGGAGAGTTATTTTGGTTAGTTTATTTGGACTTACCTCATGTCGACGGGCAGCACAGCGTGTTATGTTTATAGTAACTGAAACATTTGACTGTATAAGGCATCCTGCGTTGTGTACACAAAACTGGGCAGTCTTTTCTAATTAGTCATTGCCATTTCTTGTCCTGCAATGATCTGAGGAACTCTAATAGAACTGCAAAAACACTGAGAGCCAATGTCCAAGCAGGAAGGACACTTAGACATATAGACAAGCCGATAAACCACACCTATCGCTTCAGTTAGATGATAAACTGTCAGAAAAATGAAAAATATGGTAGAAAATATAGCCGGGGTCCAGGGTTTTCAATTCCTGGGTAAAGTTTGATGAGATTGTCAATATAGCATTTCTGGACCCATATAGCTCCAGAAACTAAAAAAAAAAAAAGAAAAACTAGGTTAGCACCTATTTTAAATGACCCTCAATTGGATTGGATTGTATACATAAAACATACCGATTTTAACAGGGTAGAAATTTATTTCTGTCTCCTGTGACAGACACTGCTGCCTGCTGCATACTAAGTTGTTTCAGTCGTGTCCAACCCTATGGACTGTAGGCCCCTCTGTGCATGGGATTCTCCAGGCAGGAATCTGGAGTGGGTTGCCTTTCCTCCTCCAGGGGATCTTTAGTTTTTTACGTCTCCTGTATTGCCAGTTGGGTTCTTTACCGCTAGCGCCACCTGGGAAGCCCCTGAAAGACCAGAGATACTTAATCCAGAGAACTTTAGTCAACACACCAGGGTCACACAGTTTGGTGATGGCAAAACTTTAATTTCATCATCTGAGAGGTTCAAATGATAACCGCATCTGCCTTCTGTGCTGCAAGGATTTAATACTAGAAAATGTGACATACTTAGAAAAATGCCTGGCAACACAGTAACAGTCCTAAGTGTTAATATTATTAGGGACCTTGGATGAATCAAGAGATCACATCCATAAGTGAAAACTAACGCTGTGATAACTTACTTGTAGGAAGGATGCAGGGTGTTATGAGAGGATATAATCGGGGTTTCTGGAACTTCTCTGGTGGTCAGTGGTAAGACCCTACACCTCACTGCAGGGGCACAGTTCCATCCCTGATCTGTGAACTAAAATCCCACATGGCTGGGTGTTGACCCAGTGGCCGGCTGAAACTGGCTCTAGGCAGAGAGAACTAACCTGTCCTGAATCAGGAGGGAGTGTGGGGAAGGACTAAAAGGAGAGTTTGTGGATTCTAGAAGATGAGTCTGGAGAAAGGGGCAGCTTCCAAGGGGACATAGTAGGGATTTTGGTCTGTAACTGAAGAGCAGTGGGCCTGCTCATCCAAAGAGGATGCCTGGAGGGTGATTCCAGCTGGATCCAGCCTTATTCATGAGCCTGATTGTTGGTCTCTGACCTCTGGGAGGCTGGTAAGCCCCTGAGCTGGAGGGGACTGTGGGCAGGGCTCACCTAACTACCTGAATTCCCTGAGGTCCAGGTGGTGCAGCTCTAGGCTTTAGAAGAGATTTGCAGGCTGCTTTCAATAATATGTTGAATGTCAGATAGTTAGGGGAAAAGGAAATTTATTTTGACTTAGACTTCCTCACCTACACAAAAATATTTCGACAGCCCTAAACCAGAGGAGAAACATATGGATAATCTGAAAACACTTATGTTTGGCTCTAGAAGTTGCAAAGATAAACAGCTCCAGGGGCAGGGTTATGTCTATGTCATTGTTTCTGCAAATTCAGACTGACTCCCTCTGGCCTCTGCAAACTCACACTGACCCTTGCTCAGAGTCTGGGACCTACAGGGTGACAAGAGAGTGAGGCCACTAGGGGTGACTAAGCAATACTTTATTTGAAGGCAGGTGTCTAAGGTCATTGAAAGTTATATGGAGACCCAGACTAGAATTTAGTATTTTTACAGGTAATTTTCCATAGATAAAGGACTCTGTGGCTAGTTCTTATCCAGATAGGAATAGATCTTGTGAATAAAACATATAAACATTATTCAATTTTTTTCTCAATACTTTTGAAAATAAAATCAGAGGTACAAAAATTAAGAGGTCCTGAATAATACCTGAGTAGAGGTTATATTTTATCAAATATATAACTAAGGAATCTCATCATCCTTGGTTTTTTTTGTAGAGTCTGTCCTTTACAATAAGTGAACATTCTGTATATTCTAAAGTGCCTAAAATATTCTCTTCGCGGAGCTTGCCAGGTCTGCAAAGCCTGGCTCCTTTTGAAGAGGAGAGCGTGGGCGCTCCATTAGCGGGCTTTGGTGGCATTAATAATTCAGAGAAGTGCCCTCTGTCTTCTTTCAGATACACAGAAGGGTCCAGTTTAATGTAACACAGGGGAACAGAGAAGCGAGGAGATGAGTCCCACACCAGGGGGATGGAAGCTAATTGTGAAAAGCTGCCCCACTACAGCTGCTGCCTTTTGAAAAGTATAAACACGGTTTAAGTAAACACATCATCATCTTGTAGGAATGTTAGACAGGGCTGACTATGCCCCCTCCCTCACCAAAGGCTGCGTCTTATCTAACTAGCATATGTGAAAGTCGATTTCTTTTTTAATCAGGAGGCTACGGAAACAAACTCATTTTGTGATTTAATCTTAACTTGTAAGCACTAATGATAATTAAAATTTATTCTAAAAATTAAAAAAACTTCATGTACATTTTTGATATGTTGTCATGAGAGTATTAAGATATTATAGATAAGTGGTTCCAAATATTTCCAGCACTTGAAAATTTAAAAAATGACATTTTCCCCTGAACTCAGCATTATAGTAGTAATGAAGAATCTAGAATCAAAGTATTTCTGGGGAAGAAATATTTCTTCCAGCATACCAAGCCTCAGAGGCAGCAGTGAGTCAGTGTATAATCAAGCCACATTTGGATCTGGCTGAAAAATGTATGTCAGTGAGAGATGATGCTTTTTGTCATAGTTAAACATCTGTTGGGCCTATTAAATGTCAAACTCTGCTGTAGAGAACAACTTGATTTGGCATCATCATCGCAGTTAATAATTGAAATAGAGAGATAAAGAAAGAACCCTCATCATAATTGGGCAAAGGTATGAAGATGATTCATATTTAAATACATAATATGAATATAGTTCTGAGATTACAGAAGTCACACAAAAAGATGGTTAGGTTCATCATTAGGGTCTTTGGTTGTCAAGAATCTGAGATTTGGGGTTTCCTCTTAGAGTCATGAAATTTGTTGTAGAGCAATGGTCCTTCAATAATGGCCAGAGGATTCCTGACCATTAGAGTCCCTATTAGGGCAGCTAATTGCCCTAATTAGGGCAAACTCTTCCCTTTCCAACTAATATCTGTGGGAAGCCAAATTTTCCTCACATAGTTCAACCAAAACAACATATGACAACAGATTGCAGAGGCAGATATAAGGATCCATCAGTCTTCTGTTAAACAGGAATTACAGAGGTTTGCAAACAAAACAGTGGCCTTCTTCTCATTAATTACTTTTTTGCTCCAGAGGAAAATGTTATTTTTTATAAAACTGTTATTTATGTTAACATATAGTAGTTTTGTTATCTTAAATGAATTAAATATATTCTTTAAAATTTTCTGTTTTAATTTCTAATGGTGTATATATGCAGAAATAGAATTCACATAAACACAAAGATTTTGAGATTTTGAGGGTACTCAGTCAAGTTTAAGAGTGTGAGAAGTCTTGAGATTAAGATTTTAAAATTTTGAGACCCATGGCTATAGATTTTCAACTCATGAAAGTGAAATCAGTGACCAGATAAATTGCCCATGGCAACAAAAACTCATTGACCTTCCAAATCCTACATTTTATTTTTTATTAATTTTAAAAAATTGCAGTATTGTTTATTTACAATATTGTGTTTCAGGTGTACAGCAAAGTGATTCAGTTATATATATGTATATACATGTGTGTGTGGATGTGTATTCATATTTGGTGGTGGTGTTCAGTTGCTCAATCATGTCTGACTCTTTGTGACTCCATGGACTGCAGAATGCCAGGATTCCCTCTCCATCACCAGGGATTGAACCCGTGTCTGCTGCATTGGCAGGAGGATTCTTATCCTCTGTACAACTAGGAAGTGAAGTGAAGTGAATGTCACTCAGTCATGTCTGACTCTTTGCAATCCCATGTTCTATACAGTCCATGGAATTCTCCAGGCCAGAATACTAGAGTGGGTAAGCCATTCCCTTCTCCAGGAGATCTTCCCAACCAAGGGATTGAACCCAGGTCTCCCACATTGTGGGCGGATTCTTTACCAGCTGAGCCACTAGTCCTATATATATATATATATAAAATTTTCTTTTCAGATTATTTTCCATGGTAGGTTATCATCAGTTCAATTCAGTCACTCAGTCGTGTCTGACTCTTTGCGACCCCATGGGCTACAGCATGCCAAGCCTCCCTGTTCATCACCAACTCCTGGAGTTTACTCAAGCTCATGTCCATTGAGTTGGTGATGCCCTCCAACCATCTCATCCTCTGTCATCCCCTTCTCCTCCTGCCTTCAATCTTTCCCAGCATCAGGGTCTTTTCCAAGGAGTCAGTTCTTCGCATCAGGTGGCCAAAGTATTGGAGTTTCAGCTTCAGCATCAGTTCTTCCAATGAATCTTCAGGACTGATTTCCTTTAGGTTTGACTGGTTTGATCCTCTTGCAGTCTAAGGGATGCTCAAGAGTCTTCTCCAATACCACAGTTCAAAAGCATCAATATTTTGATACTCAGGTTTCTTTATAGTCCAACTCTCACATCCATACATGACTACTAGAAAAACCACAGCTTTGAATAAGTGGACCTTTGTCAGCAAAGTAATGTCTCTCCTTTTTATTATGCTGTCTAGGTTGCTCATAGCTTTTATTCCAAGGAGCAAGTGATGGGAATACCAGACCACCTTACCTGCCTCCTGAGGAAAGAAGCAACAGTTAGAACCAGATATGGACCAATGGACTGGTTCCAAATTGTGAAAGGAGTACATCAAGGCTGTATATTGTCACCCTGCTTATTTAACTTATATGCAGAGTACATCATGCAAAATGCCAGGCTGGATGAAGCACAAGCTGGAATCAAGCTTGCTGGGAGAAATATCAATAACCTCAGATATGCAGATGACACCACCCTTATGGCAGAAAGCAAAGAAGAACTAAAGAGCCTCTTGATGAAAGTGAAAGAGGAGAGTGAAAAAGTGGGCTTAAAGCTCAACATTCAGAATACTAAGATCATGGCATCTGGTCCCATCACTTCATGGCAAATAGATGGGGAAACAGTGGAAACAGTGACAGACCTTATTTTCTTGGGCTCCAAAATCACTGCAAATGGTGAAATTAAAAGACACTTGCTCCTTGGAAGATTATTATAAGATATTGGAGAGAGTTCCCTGTTGCTGTTGTTTTAGTTTCTAAACCATGTTCTACTCTTCTGCAATACCATGGACTGTAGCCCACCAGGCTCCTCTATCCTTGGCATTTCCCAGGCAAGAATGCTAGAGTGGGTTGCTAGTTCCTTCTCCATTGGGCTTCCCAAGTGGCTCAATACTTAAGAAAGTGGTAAGAAACAAACTTTAACATAAAATCTTCAACTCTTACCGATTTCAGACAAAGAAAAGAGGTTACCTGTGATGCTGCTAGGGCTTTCCTGGTCATCCAATGGTAAAGAGTCTGCCTGCAATGCAGGCAATGCAGGAGGCTCAGTTTTATTCTGGGGCCAAGAAGAGCCCCCAGAGAAGAGGATGGCAGTATCTGCTGGGATAATCTCTTGGACAGAGGAGCCTGGTGGGCTATCATCCATGGGGTTGCAAAGAGTCAGATAGAACTGAGTGACAGAGCACGTGTGCCTGCAGTTTGTGTCTGTTAGTCCCATACTCCTGATTTATCCATCCCCTCCTCCCTTTCCTCTTTGGTAACCCTATGTTTGTTTTCTATGTCTATGGGTCTCTTACTGTTCTGTAAATAAATCCATTTGTATCTTTTTTTTCATAGATTCTGCATGCAAGCCATTTCATATGATATTTGTTTTTGTCTGACTTCACTTTGTATGATAATCTCTAGGTCCATCCATGTTGTTGCAAATGGGATTATTTCATTCTTTTTTATGACTGAATAATATTCCATTATATATAGCTTTAGATATACGCACACACACCACACCATCTTAAAGCAGTCATCTGTTGATGGGCACTTGGGTTGCTTCCAGTCTTGACTATTGTAAATAATGCTGCTGTGAACACTGGGGTACATGTATCTTTTTGAATTAGAGTTTTCATCTCTTTTGATGATTCTGTCTTAGCCCTCCTTCATTGTGATTTTCATTGTTCTTTCTACTTCCGATACAGATGCTGCATAATTTATTGTTTAAACTAGAAAACTCTTAAAGTAAAAGAAGGTTCTGGCAAGGCAACAGGCTTACCTGGCTGCCCTCTCTCTTATCCTGTTTAATAGCTACCCTCCAAGAGTGGAATTGCTGAGTCCAAGGATATGAAAATGGTTCTAGATCCTATTCATTAACAATTGTACCAGAGATGTGATTACAGTAGGCAAGAATTGATTAGATTTCAGCAGTGCATTTTTGTATTTGATCTCTAAAATGTTTTTAAAGTTGAACTCTGAAATTGGATAATCTTATTTAGATGGCAGTAGGTTTGCTAGTTTAGAGGATAACTGTAGAACTGTGAAATTTGGCATGTGATTTCATGTCATCATCTTGTCCCAGGAGAGTGAGTTCACTTGGTTAGATTTGGAGCTTAGACAATGATCCTGATTGTGGGCGGGGACTGTGATTTGGGTACTATAAAAAGTCAGATTGTCTGAGCTCAAACTCACTTCACCAGGAAGTCTGGAGAGAGCAAAGTGCAGACTTCAGAACTTCAGGGCATCAGCTGCTGCTGCTGCTAAGTCGCTTCAGTCATGTCCTACTCTGTGTGACCCCATAGATGGCAGCCCACCAGGCACTCCTGTCCCTGGGATTCTCCAGGCAAGAACACTGGAGTGGTTTGCCATTTCCTTCTCCAATGCATGAAAGTGAAAAGTGAAAGTGAATTTGCTCAGTTGTGTCCGACTCCTAGCAACCCCGTGGACTGCAGCCTACCAGGCTGCTCCGTCCATGGGTTTTTCCAGGCAAGAGTACTGGAGTGGGTTGCCATTGCCTTCTCCTTGGGGCATCAGCTGAAAGCCTCTAAATCAGTGTAAACAATGACTTCTACTGGGTTGTTTTCACTATACCGTTTCTCTGTCATTGGCTGTACTTACCTTTTGAATACCCAAGAATAGAGTTGCATAACTGAAGCAGTTCCATACTGTTTTCTGTAGTGGCTACACTAGTTTACATTCCCACCAACAGTATACATCGTGTACCAACAGTACACACCCTTTTCCCCATATCCTCACCAGCATTCGTTGTTTGTAGGTTGTTTGTTTGATTTGTCTGTTTATCACAGTAGGTACTTGTTCATTATCTATTTTAAATGTAACAGTACTTGTCAATCCCCAAACCTCAGTCTATTACCCTAACCCCCAATAACCATAAATTCATTCTCTAAGTCTGTGAGTCTGCTTTATAAATAAGTTTGTTTGTATCATTTTTTTAAAGATTTTGCATGAAAGCAATATCATATGATTATTTGTCTTTCTCTATCTGATTTCATTTAATATGATAATCTCCAGGTCCATCCATGTTGCTTCAAATGGCATTTCATTCTTTTTTTTAATGGCTAAGTAACAGTCCATTGTGTTTATGTACCACATCTTCTTTATCCATTCATCTGTTAATGGACATTTAGGTTGCTTCCATGTCTTGGTTATTGTAAATAGTGCCGCAATAAACATTGGGTTGCATGCATGTTTTTGAACTATGGTTTTCTCCAGCTATATGCCCAGGAGTGAAATTGCTGGATCATATAGTAGTTCTATTTTTGTTTTTTTCAGGGAACCCCAATACTGTTCTCCACAGAGACTGTACTATGTTTGTAGAATTTTTTGATGATTGCCATTTGAACAGGATCCTTGAGTTCGATCCCTGGGTCAGGAAGATCCCCTGGAGGAGGGCATGGCAACCCACTCCAGTGTTCTTGCCTGGAAAATCCCATGATCAGGGGAGCCTGGCAGACTACAGTCCACAGGGTCACAAAGAATCAGACACAACTGAAGTGACTGAGCACCCACACATGAGGTGATATTGTGGTTTTGATTTGCATTTCTCTGATGAGTAGGTATGTTGCACATATTTTCATGTTGCTGTTGGTCACTTTTATATCTTCTTTAGAAAAATATCTATTCAGATTCTCTACCTGTTTTTAAAATTAGATTTTTTTTAATTGTATGAGTTCTTTGTATGTTTTGGATGTTAACCCAAATATATAAACCAGTTATATATATGTGTGTGTGTTTGTATGTGTGTGTATGTAAACTGTTATATATATAACCCAGATATATAAAATGCTCTCTCCCATTCAGTATGTACCCCCCTTTTTATGGTTGCATTTAGATATGGAAATTCTTTTTTTTCAACTGCAAGTGACTTTCAGAGGAATGCTGTTTAGGGATGAAGACTGCACCCCTGATTCCTGCTAAAGACCCAATGGAGTGAAAAAAAAAGACCCAGCTGAGCTCAGCTCCCATGGAGAGAAGCTGCAGTCAGAGCAGACAAGACTTCACCCAGAAGTCTCCAGAAAAGGTAAGCTTTCCCCCATGAAAAAACAATGTCCTCTGTCCTATTTCTCTTTCTTGTGATCACTTAAATTTTGGATAGTTTTCCTTATGGACAGTGCCTTTGCTATGATTCTCTGGTGGTTTTGTGTTACTTTCATGTATAAACTATAGAAAGATTTATATTATTTAATTTTTGCATTGGATTTAGGTATATCCTGATTACTGAAGAGCTGATCGTGTACTGAAGGCTCCTGATCACCCCCAGAAGCTAATAAAGGGCCATGTTGGCTCAGTTCACCTGAAGAGTGAGCCTTAGAGACCATGTCCCGCCATCTGCAAGAGGAAGCAGTCTGTCCAGCCTGTCAGGAGACTTACCTCAACCCCATTGCTCTCTCCTGTGCCCACACTTTCTGCTTTCATTGCACGCAAACTTGGACGGGAGAGCAGAAGGATCTGAAATTGATCTTTCCTGTATGCCGAGTTGTCACTGAGAATTCTCTTTTGGAGGCATGAAATATTAGAGAACTGATTCTTCTCATGGCCCAACACAGTTCCCAGTTGGAAGAAGGTCTGCATAGGAATAATGAGTACCTGAAGTTCTGAGAGGACATAACTCTGGACGCAGCCACCACCAACCCCTTTCTTGTCCTCTCTGAGGACAAGAGTGTCCAGTGTGGGAAGATCTGCCAAAACGTGATGGAAGATCCCCAGAGATTTCTACAGGCATTGTGTCCTGGACACTCCGTGTTTCTCCTCTGGCTGCCATTACTGGGAGGTAGAGGTGGGGAAGAGTAATGAGTGGGCTCTGGGAATCTGCAAAAAATCAGTCAACAGGAAGAGGAAGAATGATTTTTCCTCTGAACATGGCTTCTGGGTCATCAGCATGAAGGCTGGGACAATATATACCTGCTCCGTCCCAGAAATCAGAATTCCTACAAGCCCTTGCCTTAGCTGAGTCGGAATTTTTCTAGACATTGAGTTGGAAGAAATCAAGTTTTTTGATATCAGCCATGATGCCCTCATCTATATCAACAGTAATATTTCCTGTTTGGAGCCTTTGTGTCCATTCTTTTGTCTTGAGTTGCCCAGAGAAGGCAGTAATGCTGCCCTCCTGACCATATGTCCATCAGAAGTTCATCCCTTTCTAGACTCCTACAGTGGGATGAATGAGATCTTCCATGTGAAAAACGTCAGAATGACCAAAGAAGAGGCAATTTGGTAGGCTTTGTTGATAGGCAATTTTTAAAATTGATTTGGGGGTATATTTTGTAGACCTTGACGCTAAGTAATTTTGGGACTTCAGAGGGGGTGTTATTAGGCACTTTAAAGCCTCAGATTTTTAGCCTTTACTTGGGGATAATTCTGTTTCTCAGTCAAATATCTGTGATGATCAGAGACTGCATTGTACATTTATTTTATAGTATATACAATGGGGAGTTGTAGATTATAAATTAAATTATTACATTCTGTGGAGAGAAACAGTGTCTTTTTCATTATTTAATACCTTTACTATAGTAAAATTCCTGATAATGATAACTGTCTTGGGAAAAAGAATGAGACGCCAAGTTGAGATGTTTTGACATGAAATTCAAACGTGAGAGACAAAGGTACTGGGAAAGAAAGAAATTTTTCATTTTTACTTTCTTGAAAAACAGAACCTTTCACTGAGGTAGATATCACTAGTGGTGATTCATATTTGTTCTAATGCATGCTGTGCTCAGTCATGTCTGACTCTGTGACCCACTGGACCGTAGCCCTCCAGGTTCCTCTGTTCATGGGATTTTCCTGGCAAGAATACTGGAGAGGGTTGCCATTTCCTCCTCTATGGGATCTTCCTGACTGAGAGATCAAATCTGTGTTTTTTGTGTCTCCTACATTGCAGGTAGATTCTTTACCACTGAGTCACAAGTGCAAATTGGAATGCTCAAAATAATTGGTGTATTGGGTGGTTGTCAAAGTGGTATGGTATATATGATGGCCAAAGAGGTGCCAATTGGGTCAGTCAGAGAGTATCAAGTTTTGTAACCAAGCAGGACCCCATGGGCCTTTCTGGGACAAACCCCTCCCCTATATCCTCTGCTTTAGCTCCTCTCTGAAGTAGTATCTGATGCACATTTCCAGAGTTGTTTTATGGATGCTAAAATCTCTAACAAATGGAAGAAGTTAACTCCTTGATGACCATGAATGTATAGCCCCCAGGCCTGCTATTACCTAAGGATTGATAATGTTAACCCCAGCGACCCTACCCTCTTATCTCACCATCAACCAATCAGAATTGTGCAGGAGCTGATCACAAGCCCTGAGATGCTCCTTCCTCACCTGGCCTTTAAAGATGCTTTACTGAAACCCACTGGGCTTCAGGTATTTTGACATTAGCTGTCCTGGGCTCCTTGCTTGATGTCCTGCTATAAATACTGCACTTTCCTTCTCCACAGCCCTGGCAGTGGATTGCCTTTACTACACATGGGTGGGCAGACCCAAGGTTGGTCCAGTAGCAGTTTCTCTAAGATTATGAACTTTCTGGAATCGATTATGTCAGGAGAGAAATGACTGTTTAGAATGTTGAGTCCTCACACATCCAATCTGAAGTTTGTACCCCTCCCTCTCCACGACACCCACACTGTCCTAGCCTGCATTTTCCCACACCCCAGTCTTAAATGCCCATGATGGCTCCTTTTCAAACCATTCAGATGCTTTCAGGTTGTTGTATTTTTAAAATTTTACTGAGTCAGCCACTTCCAAGGTCACTTCTGTCCTAGAAGAGCTGGGTTGGGACATATTCTGGACTCTGCCTTTGACTTCTTTTCCAAAGAGAACCAGAAACCCAGAATTGTTGTAGGAAGAGGGTCCATTCCAGGGCCTGAGAGTGTCTCTTGTCTAACACTTGGAAATGAATTATCTGAACAGACACAAGTACTGACAAAACAAAAGACTTTACAGTAAGTCCCCTACATATGAACTTTCAAGTTGCAAACTTTCAAAAATGAAAAGATGTGTTTGCATGTCCAGTCACTAAGTTAGTTCACTTGTCTAGCACGCATTGTCACATGCGTGCATCCTCTATAAGTGGTTGTGGCATTGTGTACTTTACAGTAGTGTATAAAGTACACTGGTACAGTAACCTTATTTCAAGCCCAGGATGTCCTGAAGCAAGCATAAAAGCAGCAGCGGTATAGCTGGTACTGCTGAGAAGTGTCAAGTAAAAATGATGGAACTTGCTATGCAACACAAGGAGCTTACTAATGATGAAATTGGAGACTTGGAGAAATGAGGAGAGACAAGAGGAAGAAGAAGTAACTGAAGAGCCAATGAGATTCCTGATGCAGGAAGCGGAAACAGGAAGGGGATTTTCCTTATTTGAGGAGGCACTATTGGTTTTGGGGCCACAGGACTGGAACGCAGGACAGTACATGAAAGTTGTAGCAGTTGTTCAGAGTGCAATCCAGTGCTACGGTGTCATCTATAACAAGAAAAAAAGATCTAGTACCCAGACATCACTGGATTGCTTTTTTTTTTTTTTCTCAAAGTGGGTAGATAGAATTGAATCCAGCAAGGAACCAGACTCTGTGCCATCAACGTCAGGAGTGAGTGAAATTTCATCTTGCTCTCCATTTCCTGTTGCTGATGATCCTTTAGCTCTATCATCTCCCGCCTCTACCTCCTCCAGTCAGTAACTCTTTTCGCCTGTTCCCTTGATGCCAGCCCCTGTATGCCAGCTATTGCACTGTACTACTGAATTTTTCAGGGTACTTTACTGTAAGATGAAAAATGTTTTCTTATTTTTTGTTTGTTCATTTTTTATGTATTTGCGTGAAAAGTATTTTAAACCTATTACAGAACAGTACTATATAGCCTATCATGTTAGCTTATTGGACTTCCCGACAAATTGGACTTAACAAACGCACTCTCAGAAAGGAACTCATTCCTATGTAGGGAATTTACTGTATTGGAAAGGGGTGGCGGCCGGGAGGAGAGTGGCAGGATGAGGGAGCCCAGGAGAACTGCTCTGCCATGTGGCTTATAGTCTCAGGTTTTATGGTAGTAGGGTCAGTTTACGGGTTGTCTCTGGCCAGTCATCTTGTCTGGCCCATATTTGATCTGACTCAGGGTCCTTCCTGGTAGCTTTAGCATCTCTCAACCAAGACGGATTCCAGTGCAAAGGTTTCTAGGAGATTGGTAGGACAATATTATGGGCTGGCATCTCCTTCCTCCTCTTGGTCCCTCCTGAATTCTCCCGTTTAATTTCAGTGGCAGCAACATGTTCTTAATCAGGAACTCCTATTGTGAGACAACTCCTGCAATTGGTTATCATTGTGTCTGGCCAAGGTGGGCAGTTTTGGTAAATGATTCCCTAACAGAATTGTCACCTTGTGTTTCTTTCTAGTTCCATTTGGAGTGAGGAACAGCTCAGTTTGGGTGTTTTGTTGCTGTTGTTATTGATCCCTGTGATTTTATTTCAGGGGTCTCTTTGCCCTTCTCTGACATGGAGCACGGGTGGGGACCACCCCAATCCATCTTAACAGGTGTTTGTAATATTGAAACAAAAGTTTTCTGAGATAATAACTATGATGGGTGATACACTATAATTTTATTTTATTATATTATATTAGAAAAAATGCTGGCCTCACACTAAATTTTATTTCACAACTCACCAATAGGTTAAAACTACTATTTGAAAATCTGGGAAAGTCCCTGGCTATTCATGTCTTTGAGTGCTAAAGAGACGGCAGCCCCAGTTTGCTAGGACTAGAGGTTCTCTCTAGGACCATTTGCTTTAAGGCAGCAATCCCCAACCATTTTTTGCACCAGGGACCGGTTTCATGGAAGAAAATTTTTCCGTGGACTGAGAAGAGAGGGGAGAGGTCTGGGGATGACTCAAACACATTACATTTATTGTGCACTTTATGTCTAATCTAATGTCACCATTGATCTTACAGGTCCACAACTGGGAGGTTGGGGACCCTTGTTTTGAGGGACTTTCTAGCTCTTCTTGAGGGGCATTTAAGTTCCAAGCTTTCTTTCATCTCAGCTAAAGGAACTGAGTGATTTTTTTTTCTTCTCATCGAACATTCAGGGAAAATGCCAGGGGCCCATGATTAGCCTGTTTCTTTTTTCCTATCTGAATCACTGTGGCCCAAGGGAAATGATGGGGCTGGGTCACGTGCTCATTCTGTTGCCAACTGGTATTTATCCTTAGCAAAATATTTCACATTCCCAACTCTTTAGTATGTTTATTGCTACACCTCTAATCTCAGCTTCACACTTAGCCCATCTGGATGGTTGTTGACAGCCTTCTAACTTCTTGCTCCACTCCTGCCTTTCCATAGTTCACTTCCACTTGGGCACCAGAACAATTCTTTTAAACTATCCATCAGGTCATTCCTGTTTTAAACCCTGCAAGGACTAATAGGTCAGTGAGAACAAATTCTCTCAGATCCCCTCCCCTACTCTCTCCCCTCACTCCTCTCCAAGAGCACTAGCTTTCTTTCTGCCAGAGCCAGCTTCCTGGTGTTCAAACCTTATTTTTGTTACTTTCAGTTATGTGATTTTTGGACAAGTTATCTAACTTCCTAACTTCTTCATGCCTCAGTTTCCTAATTAGTAAAGAGGGATTAAAGAAACCCAAGTTTCAGAATTATTGTGATGGTTAAATGAGATAATTCACCTCGATTGTTTAGCCCTGGGCCTTTCTTGTAAATTGTGTTGTTTGTAGCCAATTAGAAAGGAGTACGTCAAGGCTGTATATTGTCACCCCGATTGTTTAACTTATATGTAGAGTACATCATGAGAAACGCTGGGCTAGAGGAAGCACAAGCCAGAATCAAGATTGCCGGGAGAAATATCAATAAACTCAGATATGCAGATGACACCACCTTTCTGGCAGAAAGTGAAGAGGAACTAAAAAGCCTCTTGATGAAAGTGAAAGAGGAGAGTGAAAAAGTTGGCTTAAAGCTTAACATTCAGAAAACTAAGATCATGGCATCCGGTCCGATCATTTCATGGCAAATAGATGGGGAGACAATGGAAACAGTGGCTGACTTTATTGTTTTGGGCTCCAAAATCACTGTGAATGGTGACTGCAGCCATGAAATTAAAAGATGCTTACTCCTTGGAAGGAAAGTTATGACCAACCTAGATAGTGTATTAAAAAGCAGAGACATTACTTTGCCAACAAAGATCTGTCTGGTCAAGGCTGTGGTTTTTCCAGTGGTCGTGTATGAATGTGAGAGTTGGACTGTGAAGAAAGCTGAGCGCCAGAGAATTGATGCTTTTGAACTGTGGTGTGGAGAAGACTCTTGAGAGTCCCTTGGACTGCAAGGAGATCCAACCAGTCCATCCTAAAGGAGATCATTCCTGGGTGTTCATTGGAAGGACTGATGCTGAAGCTGAAACTCCAGTACTTTGGCCACCTCATGCGAAGAGTTGACTCATTGGAAAAGACCCTGATGCTGGGAGGGATTGGGGGCAGGAGGAAAAGGGGATGACAGAGGATGAGATGGTTGGATGGCATCATCGACTCAATGGACATGGGTTTGGGTGGACTCCAGGAGTTGGTGATGGACAGGGAGGCCTGGCGTGCTGCAGTTCATGGGGTCACGAAGAGTTGGACACGACTGAGTGACTGAACTGAACTGAACTGAGAACCATTGTTCCAGCCACTTACATTATCTGGGCCTTTATGGCCAAATAAAGCCATGCAAATAAACCTCATTCTAGGAATGGTGGGGGACCAGTCTTCTTTCCAAATAGAAACTGAAGATAGTGTTAAGTTTTTCCCTGTTTTCTCTGACTCAGATGGGGAGGATTGAGTTCTCCTATACCTCACTTGGTTGGAGCTTAGCCCACCCCTCACACTTCTTTCCCTCCATCTCCTTGGCCTTTTCTAGCTCTTCTTCCCCACCTAGCATGCAGCTTTAGTCATTTATGCTAATTGAGGCAGATTGAGCTTGGTACTTCATCAGTTTAGTTCAAGAAGATGTGGTGGAAGGAACATTATATGTATATAATGTATTCTTTGAAGAAATAATATAGGAGAGGCAGAGGAAAATGTGGGTAGGGGGGAGGGGAAGAGTAGAGGATATGATTTTGGCTTTAATGTTAAGCTTTAAGCCAACTTTTTCACTCTCCTCTTTCACTTTCATCAAGAGGCTTTTTAGTTCCTCTTCACTTTCTGCCAGAAGGGTGGTGTCATCTGCATATCTGAGGTTATTGATATTTCTCCCGGCAATCTTGATTCCAGCTTGTGCTTCCTCTAGCCCAGCATTTCTCATGATGTACTCTGCATATAAGTTAAATAATCGGGGTGACAATATACAGCCTTGATGTACTCCTTTTCCTATTTAGAACCAGTCTGTTGTTCCATGTCCAGTTCTAACTGTTGCTTCCTGACCTGCATACAGGTTTCTCAAGAAAGAGGCAGGTCAGGTGGTCTGGTATCCCCATCTCTTTAAGAATTTTCCACAGTTTATTGTGAACCACACAGTCAAAAGCTTTGGCATAGTCAATAAAGCAGAAATAGATGTTGTTCCGGAACTCTCTTGCTTTTTCGATGATCTGGCGGATGTTAGCAATTTGATCTCTGGTTCCTCTGCCTTTTCTAAAACCAGCTTGAACGTCTGAAGTTTACGGTTCATGTATTGCTGAAGCCTGGCTTGGAGAATTTTAAGCATTACTTTACTAGTCTGTGAGGTGAGTGCTATTGTGTGGTAGTTTGAGCATTCTTTGGGATTACCTTTCTTAGGGATTGGAATGAAAACTGACCTTTTCCAGTCCTGTGGCCACTGCTGAGTTTTTCAAAGGTTCTCAGTCTTGGCCTCTCCTTACAGCCGTGCGATGAATTTCAAAATTCCCCAAACAACACCCTAAACCAATCAAATTGGATCCTCTGGGTATGGTAGACAGTGGTACTTCTCCAAGTTTTCTAAGTGATTTCAGTGTGCAGCCAGGGGTGAAAGTTACTGGACTAAAGAACTGGTTCCAAGAGTTTATTGTGCCTCAGAATCCCTTGGATGAATTCAGTAGGTCTGGGGTGGAGCCCCCAAATTTGCTTTTGTAATCAGTTACCAAGTGATGCTGGCAAGGACCACATTTTCAAACCTGTGGACTAGAGGACAGAGTGCACTTTAATTTTCATTCTTGAATTAACTCATCAATTAAATTGATTAATTTAAAATTCAAATCTGTTTTAATTTTAATTCTTGCATTGAAAACTAAAAAATAAAACACATTTGTAAAACACTGGAACAGTTCAAGAGAAGGAAGGGGGAATGAGGGAGGTTGTGTGATCTTAGCTGGAATGGTTAGGGGAACCACTGACTGAAACCCCCACCCTGGCCAGGCACCACAGTAACCATTTGCAAGAGATATTTTACAATTAGGAGATCCTGGTAAGGAACATGGAACTAACAAGCCACCTTCAATCAGAAGAAATCAGGAAAGGTCAAAGGAGACAGGAGAGTCCAGTCCACATGTCCTCCCAGAATCCTTTTCACTGGAATCCATCTTGGCTGAGCAGCGAATGGTTGGCCAGAGACAACCCTGAAACTAATCCCATCACCATAAAACCCAAGACTGCAAGCCATGTGGCAGAGCAGTCCTCCTGGGTCCCCTTACCCTCTTGATCTCCACCTGGGTACCCCTTCCCAATAAAGTTTCTTTCTTTGTGAGCATGTGTGTCTCCTTGGACACTTCATTCCTGAGTGATAAGAGCCCACTCTCTGAGCTGTGGAAAGAGTCCCCTTCCTGCAACAGGATTAGATCAGTGTGTTAACAAAACTCAGATAACATTAGGGACATTCTAACCCACCACTGACCCTCCTTGTGTTGATCACACTATTTTCATCAATCATAATATCTCGGTAATAACCCAAAATGTGCATAAAAATAACTGTTCACTGTAATGACCCAAGCCTGTATTCTTCTTAATTGGTTTTAGGACTTTCTGTAATAAAAAGATTCTTGTTCAAGCCCTGCTGCACCAGCTGTTTTCCATAGAAAACAATTAGGAAAAGCAGTGAGATTTTTGGACTTCCCAGGTGGCGCAGTGGTAAAGAATCTGCCTGCCAATGCAGGAGACACAGGAGATGAGCGTTTGATCCCTGGATCAGGAAGATCTCCTGGGGGAGGAAACGGCAACCCATTCCAATATTCTTGCCTGGAGAATCCCGTGGACAGAGGAGCCTGGCAGGCTACAGTCCATGGGGTCGGAAAGAGTCGGACACGGTATAGCGACAGCACGCAGTGAGTGTTCCTGCTTCTTAAGAGGTGACTGTCTCTGGACAGCCCACACATGCTGGCTTAGGGTTTAGTGAGTGCTGTTCTTTGTTATTCATAGATGGCGGATTCCGCCCAGGCTCTAACACGTATGTAACTTCCTCATGGCACACTTCTAAGAACCTTTCTTAAGAAACTGCTGGCTTTCCTTCTTTGCTCACTTTTTGGTCTCTCCTTTCATCCTGCTGCTCTCCTCTCTTGGACCAAAATGGTAAGGGGCTGCCTCAGGGTCAGAGAGAAAGAAGCCCATGCCCATGAAGTGTGCAGGGAGCCCTGCTGGCTACAGAGCCTCTCTGCTTGCTTTGCGACGTCACCTCTGGCTTGATGTGGTACAGAAATAAACAGCTTTCCATTTTCAGGCCTGTGTTCTGATGTGATTTCTTGTGAATTATGATTCCTACTCATCCTGTGTGGGACATATGGGATCTAAGATATATTGAGTAGTTCAAAATTGAGTCCCACAGTGGCCAATATGAACTTCCATGCTGGTTGTTTAGTCTTAGAGGGATAAACTAAAAATATTACTTTATTTTGTAAAAGGCTTATTTACTTTTGGTTCTATTGAGTCTTCATTGATGCAGGCTTCCTCTAGTTGCAATGAGTGGGGACTACTCTTTCTTGTGGCGTGTAGGATTCTCACTGAAGTGGCTTCTCATGTTACCGAGCACAGGCTCTAGGGCATAGGGGGCTTCAGTGGTTCTGGTGCTCGGGCTTAGTTGCCTTGCAGAATGTGGAATCTTCCCAGACCAGGGATCAAACCTGTGTCCCCTGCATTGGCAGGCAGATTCTTAACTGTTGGACCACTGGGGAGGCCCCTAAAAATATTACTTTAGATAAAAATTTGATGGGTGATGTACATTCCTGGAACAGAAGGAGCCACTGATAGAGTCAAGACCCCCTTTCTTGGGGCTAACATTTACTCCAAGAGGCTGCTGAACAGAGTGCGTTGAAGTGGTTTTCTGGAAGACCTGATCCCACCCAGCTGAGAACCGGTCCCATCCGATGCTGGTGAAAACTTATCTGTGGGAGCCCAGGGTGACTTCCTGCTCACACTTGTCCTAAGACACATTTCTGAACCAAAGACCACGGCTTGTGCTAAGATGCCTCTTTTCTGACTTCTCCTTGGAGTGGCTTGTTACCCTACTTTCGATACTTGAACCTGTGTTGTGTGTGGGCAAATTGTGTGCAATAAACCAGGTGATTCCTGAATTTAATGTGGCTGTATTTCCTTTAGGGCTTCCCCGGTGGCCCAGTGCTAAAGAATCCATTAGCAAGTCAGGAGATGTGGGTTCAATCCCTGGGTCAGAAAGATACCCTGGAGGAAGGCGTGGCAATGCACTCCAGTATTCTTGCCTGGAGAATCCCATGGACAGAGGAGCCTGGTGGGCTACAGTCCATAGGGTTACAGAGTGGGCAGGACTGAAGCGACTCAGTATGCATGCACACACATGTTTCCTTTAACTCCAATCCCAGGATTCTCAATTGGCCTCACTTCTGCATCTGGAGACAAACATGCTCTCATTTCTGTGTTCTTGCAGCTCCTTTGTTCCTGACTCATACTATGGGGTGCCAAGGTCTTGTGACCTGGTGGTGATTGATTCATGGGCATTGTCTAGAGGACTCCTTTCCCGAGTGCCTGTCCTGAGACCTGTGGAGCAGCCCCAAATGCTCGTGTCTACTTTGTCCTGTCTTCCCTTGCACCAGGATTTTTCAGGCTCATAATCTGCCCTTAGCTTCCTTCTTCTCTTTTCTGACCAGCTTCAGTAACTGAAAGACAATGTGTAAAGTGTTCCTCAGCTTCCTCTTTTAATGGAAAATTCCAAACATGTACAAGTATAGAGGGCAGAGTAATGAATCTTCATATACTTATCACTCAGTTTCAACAATTACCAGCAAATGTCCAAATCCTCATTGGATCTAAGAGCCAATCTCACTTTTCATTTTGTGTGAGATAAATCTCTAAATTTACTAGAGATACTCTGTAAGTGTCTCTAAATGAAAAGCACTTAAGAAAATTATGATACCATTATCATATATAAAATGTCAGTCATTCCTTAATATCATCAAACATCCAATCAATGTTCCCATTCTCCCTCTGACTCAGCTCTGAGAGTTTCACTTTAAGTAGTGCCAGATATCCTGAGCTGCCTAAACTATGGAGTCCCTGTACTTTCTGTATCAAGGTTTCCAACCTCAAAACAAGAAGGCACTTTTTTTCTAGTTTTTTTTTTTTTTTTTTTTTTTAAGATAGTGAAGAGAAAATCAGGACCTTCCTTACCAACTCCACCCTCTGCCCTGCCCCAACCACTGTGTCAATCTAAAACTTGCAAGGGGCACCTGGGATCCTGTCACAGTGACTGAAATGTAGCTTCAGGGGGATCTGTGATTTTAAAAGTTCCAAATTCTGAATTTGTATCCCCTAGAGGTATTTTCTTTTCTTTATTTAAAACATTTTTGGCTGCGCTGCTCAAGCATACAGGTATTTCTCCAACCAGGGATGGAACCTGTGTCTCTGCAGTGGAAGCATGGTGTCCTATAGCCACTGGAGTGCTAGCCACTGGACCGCTGGGGAATTCCCTACAAGAGGTATTTTTTTCATATTCTGACACTTGTTACCTTTTTAAAAATCAGAGAATAAAAGCACACAGTACAGTATTCAAAGAGGTGCAGAGTAAAATTTTCTCAAGACGCTCTTTTCCCCACTTACCTCATTCTCTCCACAAACAGCTTTGGTCACCAATTACTTAGGGACTCATCTACAGGTCTTATAAATGTACACATATATATTCTACAAAAATGTTCATTTAGTATGTACTTTTCTTTGTACCTTGCTTTTTTCACTTGAGAGTAGTTATGGAGATTTACTTTAAATGGTCTTTTCCCAGGACTCAGATAATGAGGGCTTCTTGTACTGTGTTTATCAACTTAGCCAATTTCTGAAAAGAGTTTTCAATCATATTTGTAATAGTGCCTTAAATTTTTTCTAGGAAGTCACTAGCCTTTCTCACAACAAAATGCATGGCACTGTGACTACGGTCAAAAAATCATTAGAATGTCTAATTACTACAAAATACCAACAGAAACAGACTGACCTCAGGCCCCATCTTTCAAATAAGAAATATTTTTAAAGCACGGATTATTGGGTATAATAAAAACAATGTTTTGGTAAACCCTAGAAGAGGCTGAAGTGCCAGGTTTATTAAAGGACATGATTGTGGGCTCAGGTAATTCTCTGGAGACCTAAATGAAGGGCAAGAAGCAGAAAGTTGACAGTAATTTCTTAGGGAAAAAAAGATGCTGTTGCTTCACTCTACTGGACTCTGAGGATCCAGTTTGTGGCCAAAGGAGGAAGCCCAGTATAGGGCAATGCTGGTGATCCTGAGTGAGGCTAAGTAGAATCAGAATAAGAGTGCAAATCTATCCTTAAAGATGTTGATGTTTTTAAGACTTGGCTTGAGTGGAGAGTCCACAAAACAGGCAGAGTAGGAGGTAGCCTTTGACTTGCAAGTAATTAGCTTAGATCCAGATATTCCAGATAGCCTGAGAGGAGGAACTTTGAATTAATCTCTGAAGATTGTTTTAAAGGTGTATCTATTCACTGTTTGTATCTGCAAGCTAATGAACGAAAAAGAATATAGCTGAGATTCTTTTCCCTGATTAAAACAGACCAGAGTCTTGGAAAGCTAATAATATCTTTACTGTTAGTAATATATTGTTATTTAGTCTTACATTTTATTGCATATGAAACATATATCTTTTCTTCTTCTGATATAGCACTTAATAAACCCATTGGTTGCATTCTTGAAGGGAAAAAAAAACCCAAATTCTGGTTTTAGAAATCACAAGCAGATCTTATCAAATATCTGTCTGCTCTATCAGAAGCACAAACACTTCTATTCAAGACTTTTTAAGTTCATAATGGGTTATATTTCCTTAATGTTACAAATTGAGGCAGATCAAGTACATAAACCCTTACCAATGGTTGCCATATATTTTTTAAAACATTTATTTGTTCATAAATGCTGAAGCTCCATTTTAGCTTATTATTTTTCTTTGATGAAAATGGCAGAGATGATGAACCAGTAACATCTGAACTTCACAAAGCATGGCAGAGTTTTAAAAAAATAAAGTGGCTTGTCCCATTTGTCTAAATTATTTTCTAAACATCCACTCATATTCTCTCATGCCAGTGTAGTTTTGCTTTAAATGAGTGTCTGTGGAGAGCAAGAGGGAGTGGCTGTAAATGGGATTATGGAAGGCATGTTCGCCGAAGAGAATTGGTGGGTCAAGGAGGGTTGGTGGGGGGTGTTGTGGGAGGGTACCTGGGCTGGAAGAAGGTCAGGACTAATGAAGAAAGAGAACCCTAGGTAGACAGGAGAAGGTGGTAATTTATTGATATATGCTAATTAATATAAAGTTCTTTACTTATCCATGAAAAAGTGAAGGTGACACTGTTAGTCTCTTAGTAGTGTCTGACTTTTTTCGACCTCATGTAGCCTGCCAGGCTTCTCTGCACATGGAATTCTTCAGGCAAAAATGCTGGATTGGGTAGGTAGCCATTCCCTTCTCCAGGGGATCTTCCCAACCCAGGGATCAGATCCGGGTGTCCTGCATTGCAGGAGGATTCTTTAATGTCTGAGCCACAAGTGTTTTGTTTATCCATAAGCAAAACCAACTTTTGCATTTCAGTCCCCTATAAGGAAAAGAACATCTTTTTTGGGTGTTAATTCCAGAAGGTCTTGTGGGTCTTCACAGAACCGTTCAACTTCAGCTTCTTCAGCGTTACTGGTCAGGGCATAGATGTGGATTACTGTGACATTGAATGGTTTGCCTTGGAAATGAACAGAGATCATTCTGTCATTTTTGAGATTTCATCCAAGTACTGCATTTTGGATTCTTTTGTTGACTATGATGGCTACTCCGTTTCTTCTAAGGGATTCCTGCCCACAGTAGTAGATATAATGATCATCTGAGTTAAATTCAGCTATTCCAGTCCATTTTAGTTTGCTGATCCCTAAAATGTCAACATTCACTCTTGCCATCTCCTATTTGACCACTTCCAATTTGCCTTGATTCATGGACCTAATATTCCAGGTTCCTATGCAATATTGCTCTTTACAGCATTGGACTTTGCTTCTATCACCAGTCACATCCACAACTGGATGTAGTTTTTGCTTTGGCTCCATCCTTTCATTCTTTCTGGAGTTATTTCTCCACTGATCTCCAGTAGCATATTGGCTACTTACCAACCTGGAGAGTTCACCTCTCAGTGTCCTATTGTTTGCCTTTCCATACTGCTCATGGGTTCTCAAGGCAAGAATACTGAAGTGGTTTGCCATTCTCTTCTCCAGGGGACCAGATTTTGTCAGAACTCTCCACCATGACCCGTCCATCTTAGGTGGCCCTACACAGGTGGCTCATATGAGTCTTGGGTGGGTCATAGTTTCATTGAGTTAGACAAGGCTGTGGTCCTTGTAATCAAATTGGTTAGATTCCTGTGATTATGGTTTTCAGTCTGTCTGCCCTCTGATGGAAAAGGATAAGAGGCTTATGAAAGCTTCCTGATGGGAGAGACTGAGGGGGGAAACTGGGTCTTGCTCTGATGGGCGGGGTCATGTTCAGTAACGTTCTAGAACTAACACCCCCAAAAAGATTTCCTTTTCATTAAAGGGCACTGGAATGCAAAAGTAGGAAGTCAAGAAACACCTGCACTAATGGGCAAATAACAGGCCTTGGAGTACAGAATTAAGCAGGGCAAAGGCTAATAGTCTTTTGCCAAGAGAACGCACTGGTCATAGCAAACACCCTCTTCCAACAACACAAGAGAAGACTCTATACATGGACATCACCAGATGGTCAATACCAAAATCAGATTGGTTATATTCTTTGCAGCAAAAGATGGAGAAGCTCTGTATAGTCAGCAAAAACAAGACTAGGAGCTGACTGTGGCTCAGATCATGAACTCCTTATTGCCAAATTCAGACTTAAATTGAAGAAAGTAGGGAAAACCACTAGACCATTCATGTATGACCTAAATCAAATCCCTTATGATTATACAGTGGAAGTGACAAATGGATTTAAGGGACTAGATCTGATAGAGTGCCTGAAGAACTATGGACAGAGGTTCATGACACTGTACAGGAAACAGGGATCTAGACCATCCCAAAGAAAAAGAAATGCAAAAAGACAAAATGGTTGTCTGAGGAGGCCTTACAAGTAGCTATGAAAAGGAGAGAAGTGAATAGCAAAGGAGAAAAGGAAAGATATATCCATCTGAATGTAGAATTCCAAAGAACACCAAGGAGAGATAAGAAAGCCTTCCTCAGTAATCAGTGCAAAGAAATAATCAGTGCAAACAATAGACTGGGAAAGACTAGAGATCTCTTCAAGAAAATTAGAGATATTAAGGGAACATTTCATGCAAAGATGGGCTCAGTAAAGCACAGAGATGGTATGGACCTAACAGAAGCAGAAGATATTAAGAAGAGGTGGCAAGAAAACACAGAAGAACTGTACAAAAAAGATCTTCATGGCTCAGATAATCACAATAGTGTGACCACTCACCTAGAGCCAGACATCCTGGAATGTGAAGTCAAGTGGGCCATAGGAAACATCACTATGAACAAAGCTAGTGGAAGTGATGGAATTCCAGTTGAGCTATTGCAAATCCTGAAAGATGATACTATGAAAGTGCTGCACTCAATATGCCAGCAAATGTGGAAAACTCAGCAGTGGCCACAGGACTGGAAAATGTCAGTTTTCATTCCAACCCCAAAGAAAGGCAATGCCAAAGAATGCTCAAACTACCAACAATTGCACTCATCTCACATGCTAGTAAACTAATGCTCAAAATTCTCCAAGCCAGGCTTCAGCAATATATGAACCGTGAACTTCCAGATATTCAAGCTGGATTTAAAAAAGGCAGAGGAACCAGAGATCAAATTGCCAACATCCGCTGGATCATCGAAAAAGCAAGAGAATTCCAGAAAAACATTTATTTCTGCTTCATTGGCTACACTAAAGCTTTTGACTGTGTGGATCACAATAAACTGTGGAAAATTCTGAATGAGATGGGAATACCAGACCATCTGACCTGCCTCTTGAGAAATCTGTATGCACGTCAGGAAGCAACAGTTAGAACTGGACATAGAACAACAGACTGGTTCCAAATAGGAAAAGGAGTACGTCAAGGGTATATATTGTCACCCTGCTTATTTAACTTATATGCAGAGTACATCATGAGAAATGCTGGGCTGGAAGAAACCCAAGCTAAAATCAAGATTGCTGGGAGAAATATCAATAACCTCAGATATGCAGATGACACCACCTTTATGGCAGAAAGTGAAGAAGAACTAAAGAGCCTCTTGATGAAAGTGAAAGAGGAGAATGAAGAAGTTGGCTTAAAACTCAACTAAGATCATGGCATTCGGTCCCATCTCTTCATGACAAATAGATGGGGAAACAATGGAAACAGTGGCTGATTTATTTTTCTGGGTTCCAAAATCACTGCAGATGGTGACTGCTGCCACGGAATTAAAAGACACTTGCTTCTTGGAAGAAAAGTTATGAGCAACTTAGACAGCATATGAAAAAGCAGAGACATTACTTTTCCAACAAAGGTCTGTCTAGCCAAGGTTATGGTTTTTCCAGTGGTCATGTATGGATGTAAGAGTTGGACTATAAAGAAAGCTGAGTGCCCAAGAATTGATGCTATTGAACTGTGGTCGGAGAAGACTCGAGAGTCCTTTGGACTGCAAGGAGATTCAGCCAGTCCATCCTAAAGGAGATCAGTCCTGGGTGTTTATGGTAAGGACTGATATTGAAGGTGAAACTCCAGTACTTTGGCCACCTGATGGGAAGAACTGACTCATTTGAAACGACTGGGAAAGATTGAAGGTGGGAGAAGAAGGGGACGACAGAGGATCAGATGGTTGGATGGCATCACCGACTCAATGGACATGAATTTGAGTAAACTCCGGCAGTTGGTGATAGACAGGGAAGCCCGGTGTGCTGCAGTCCATGGGGTTGCAAAGAGTTGGACACGACTGAGTGACTCAGCTGAACTGAATAATACTTTTATTTTAATAACTAGGAAACTGAGGCAGAAGGAGGTTAAATAAGTTGCCTTGTTGTTGTTTACTCACTAAGTTGTGTCTGACTTTTTGCAACCCCGTTAGCTATATAGCATGCCACACCCCTCTGTCCATGGGATTTTCCAGGTTAGAATACAGAAGTGGGGTGCTATTTCCTCCTCCAGGGGAACTTCCTGATCCAAGAATTAAACTCAAATTCCTGTGTCTCCTGCACTGGCAGTTGGATTCTTTCCCACTGAGCCACCAGGGAAGCAATAAGTTGCCTTGCCTTAGGAAGTCTCTTTTCTTCAAAAAGGACCAAAATAGACTCTGGAGCCAAATGGTTGGGTTCAGAGACAGTAATCTTAAATACAGATGTGGGCCCACATGGTGGCCGTTTCCTTCCCCCAGCTCTTGGTTAGCATCTCTAACTGATGAGGACATTCCCGCTTTCCAAGTCCTGACACAGAGTTCCAGGGACCCATTAACATTTAATTAAGTGAAGCATTCAGGGTGCAAGCTATATCCCTCTAGATTTTGAAGCATTATTATCAAGAAAAGGCTGCTGGCTGCTATCACTACTATTTCACATTGTTACCCAAGTAGAGGCCAAATAACTGAATTATAAGCAGGGCTGTGTGGGGTGCTGCTTGTCCCAGTTCTCGGAGCCACGTGTGCTTCTTTTCCTAATGTGTGCTTCTGGGTTGGTGATATTGTTGGGGGAGTGTTTAATTTCCTCGGTTCTGTCTTGCTGCAGCAAAAATTTGAAGTGATGGATGGACCAGTGTTATAGCTTTGTTTTATTGTCAAGCAAAGGAAAATACATCCTCAAGGCGTGAGGCTGGGCCAACCCAAAAGACTCGAAGAGAAGAGAAGCCCCCAGCTCAATATTGGCTCCTCTTTTTATGTTTTTTTCTCCTCACCCAGGCCTGCCGTATGTAAATTGGGCTAGCCAGGAGGGCTGTTTGATTTACCTGAGGTCCTCACACCCGTCCTTGGACCTTCCTTTGTTCTATTTTCGAGGACTTTTCCCTTCTTTGTCTTTTAGCCACCGCAATTTTGGACTGCTTTTTCCTATTCTAACTACCTAACAATATCATGATGTTGATATTTATTTTTTTTGGAAACTCTGTTAAGCATTTATCAGCACAGCACTAATTATAAGCTAGTAATAAAGCTAACTATTGAAAAGAGATTAAAACTGTCATAACTTAGAGAACATATGATTTCGTATATTGCAAACCTTAGGGAAGAAAAAGCTTCTCAAAATTAAGGAGATTAAAAAAATATATACAGGCCAGACTGCTGATCCAGACTTTGGAGACAGACCATGCCTCCTTTGTTGCTGACTGAATTTACAAATAGAAAGTTTGGAAAAGACAGCATTGATGATTTCTGTATTATGGAGAAGACCAATCCATATCAAGAAAGGGAGAAAAAGTCAGTGTCTAGTGAGATGGTTGGATGGAATCACCAACTTGATGGACATGAGTTTGAGTAAGCTCCAGGAGTTGGTGATGGCAGGGAAGCCTGGCATGCTGCCATCCATGGGGTCGCAAAGAGTTGGACACGACTGAACCACTGAACTGAGTGAGCGAGGGAAGTGGGAAGCAGTTATCCTGCTGCTTTTGAGTCCCTGGTTCAGAGACCCAGGCCTGAATGCATCTCAGTTTAGTTTGCTCGTGGTGCTGTCATGAGATGCTACCATGTCCTTCCTCTAAGCTCCACTTTTTGTCTAAGACACTTCAGTTTGGGGTTTCTTTCATTTCATTTCTAAACCAGATTACCTAATGAAATAACCTGTTGTTGTTGTTAGTTGCTGGATCGCGTCTGACTCTTTGTGACCCCACAGGCTGCAGCCCTCCAGGCGCCTCTGGCCATGGGATTTCCCAGGCAATACTGGAGTGTGTTGTCATTTCCTTCTCCAGGGGATCTTCCCGACCCAGGGATTGAACTTGTGTCTCTTGCTTGGCAGGCAGATTCTTTACCCCTGAGCCAACAAGGAAGCCAGTAAAATCAAGCGTTCCTATGTAATCGATGAAGAAAAACTTCTGTGTTCCCCACACTCTTTTTGCAGAGACAATTAACATTTTGCATAAGAAGACTTTACCTGTTTGAGATCAATAGGGCTCTTCTAACACCCTCAGTGCAAACTATTTCTCCAAGTTTTCTGGCATTGTGTATCTCAGTGTTATATACAATTATTGATTTGTGGTGAGAAGGTTTACCAATGAACTTGGGGGACAATGCTCTGATGCTAAAAAGGGACCTGTTTTTAAAAAGTACAGATACTGTGTAGTGATGATAAATGACTGGTTGCTAGCCAATCACTCTTCTAGAGTACTTTGCTGAAAAATAGTGAGATTTCTTCTTTCTGGTTCTCATTTCATTGTTGGCAAATTATACCTTCCCCTCCCCCACCATAAGTGCAGGTCTGTGACATCAAAGAATTTCTTCCCCACACCTTACTTCTTGGTACTGTATCTAAATATATCTCAGGTGCATACAAAGGCTTCTGGTTCAAGTTCATGGGCCCAGAGCACACGTTACCTTCTCTAGGAAAGATGAGAGGGAAATACCAAAAGGTGGAATTTGTAAGAAATTTGAGAATGTGGAGCTGGAAACTGATGAAATAAAATTTATATTTTATAACAAGGCAAGAAAAATTTAAACAAAAAATTTCTCTGCTCCTTTGGCCCTCTCCCCTCCCCTTTATTGTGTACCATGCATGTGTATTAACCAGACCTCCTTAGAAGATAATCTTCTTTCTTAATCTTATTAAGGGTCATGAGGGTTATAATTTCAGATTGGCTCAAGTGAAATTTTCAATTCTTTCTTAGATCTGCTGTTGACTGATTTTGTCAACATATGCATGGTGGTGGTGTTCAGTTGCTCAGTCATGTCCAGACTCTTTGCGACCCCATGGACTGCAGCGTGCCAAGCTTCCCTGTCTTTCAACAACTCCTGGAGTTTGCTCAAACTCAAGTCGATTGAGTTTGTGTGTGGTGCAGCCAGCAGGAGATCAGAGATACCCACCAGAAGACCCCTGATGTCTACTCCCAGCTGGCATTCAGGACCAACACAGTCCCATTGAGCCCCTAGCTGCTTAGTACTCTCAAATGTTCTGGAGAGTTCTCCTGATATCTGGATCTGGGGTTTTTTTTTTTTTTTTTTTTTGATCTCATTGTTTTTAAGTGATGATTCTAAAATTTTTATCCAAGAAGTTTTCATTTAAGACTTGGAGTTTTGAGGGGCACTGGTGCATTTGCTAGGCAGGGACCTAGGGGAATTTGGGCAGGAGGGCCAGGGAAACATAAATGGCTGGGTTTTCGTTAAATTTGCCTCAAATTGAAAAAGTAAGTTGACAATGGCCTAAAAACTATTGTTAGTGAAATGAGAGACTAGATTATTCACTGTAAAGAACAAGGGGCATTTGCTCCTTCGGGCCACAAGGTGTTCTCAGGTGACTGAGAACCTACGCGATTATCTGAGGATCAATCCTCCTAACATGTAGTGGGTTTTTAAAAAAAAAAAATTTTATTGAAATATAGTTGGTTTACAATGTTGTGTTTATTTCTGCTATACAGCAAAGTAACGCAGTTGTACGTATACAGTCTTTTTATACTCCTTTTCATAATGGTTTATCACAGGCTATTGAATATATTACCTGTGCTCTATAATAGTACCTTGTTTACCCATCCTATATATAATAATTTGCATCTGCTAGTCCCAAACTCCCAATCCTTCCCTCCCCTACCCTCTATTTCCTTTGGCTACTATGAATCTGTTCTCTACATCTGTAAGACTATTTCTGTTTCATAGATATGATCATTTGTGTCATGTTTTAGATTCCACATATAAGTGATATCATATGTTATTTGTCTCTCTTTCTAACTTACTTCTCTTGGTATGATAATCTCTAGGTGTATCCATGCTGCAGCAAATGACATTATTTCATTCTTTTCAATGACTAAGTAATTATTCTGTTGTGTATATATATGTGTGTGTGTATAAACACACACACATATGTATATGTGTATATATAAACACCTTTTCTTTATCCATTCATCTGTTGATGGACGTCGTTTGTTTCCATGTCTTGGCTATTGTAAGTAGTGCTGCTATGAACATAGGGATGCATGCATCTCTTTAAATTATAGTTTTGTCTGGGTACATGCCTGGGAATGGGACTGCAGGATTATATGGCAACTCCATTTTTAGTTTTTTGAGGAACCGCTGTACATTTTCCATAGTGGCTGCACCAACTTACATTCCCACCAATTGTGGGAGGGTTTTCTCCACACACTCTCTAGCATTTATTGTTTATAGACTTTTTTGAGGACAGCCATTCTGACTAGTGTAAGGTGGCACCTGGTTGTATTTTGATTTGCATTTCTGTAATAATTTAGCAATGATGAGCATTTTTTCATGTGCCTATTGGCCATCTGTATGTTTTCTTTGGAAACATGTCTATTTAGGTCTTCTGTTCATTTTTGATTGGGTTATTTGTTTTGTTTTTTGTTAATGACTTGTAAGAGCTGTCAGTAATTTTAGGAATTAAGCCCTTGTCAGTCACATCATTTGCAAATATTTTCTCCTAATCCATAGACTATCTTCTTGTTTTGTTTATGGTTTTCTTTGCTGTGCAAAAAACTTATGTTTGCTTGGGTCCTATTTATTTTTGCTTTTATTTCTATTGCCATGGGAGACTGACCTAAGAAAGCAAGATATAACTTCCGACAGAGAATGTTTTGCCTATGTTCTCTTCTAGAAGTTTTATGGTATCTTGTCCTATACTTAAGTCTTTAAGCCATTTTGGGCTTATTTTTTGTGTATGGTGTGAGGGTGTGTTCTAGCTAATTGATTTACATGTGGCTATCCAATTTTCCCAATACCACTTGCCAAAGATATGCAGTGGTTCTAGAGGGGGATCCCACTACAACTATTCAGCGAATACTGCTTACTTTTCCAGGAATGCAGGAGATAAGGCCTGATCATCCAGTGCTCTGAGTCACAGGGAGTTTAGACTGTTGGAAGGAGAAACTGAGCCATGTAAAAGATTTGAACTGTCCCAAGTATAACTCCTTGGGCAGCTAGACTCAGAAGCAGCACATGTGTGATCTACCACCAGATCATACCTCATATCTGAATTAGACTACCAAATTAATCATGGGGAATTGTGCCTCAAAGGCCAAACATCTCCTGGACAAAAAGCCACCTATGGGGATGCCAACTAGGTTTATGTATGCTTGTATGTACTTAGTTAGTTGGGGATGAAAGAAAATCCCACCCTGAAATGGCCAAGATAGGCCTCTTTGGCATTCAAAAACTGATTTTTGCTTGTACAGTTAAAGCCAGCAGGAGGTAAGTTCCTGCTGTGTCAGTCAGCCTCCTGGGTCCCTGCCTGTAGGGTCTACTTGAAATAAGAATGGAAAGAGTGTTTTCTCTTTTCTAAAATTAGGCTAGCAGGAGAAAATATTTGTAGGGCGAGCTTCTTGGATCCTCTGAATTGAAAAGACTTCTAAATTGTGGAAAAATTTTGGAGAGCTCTCACCTTTTTTTTGTTCTTCGTTTTAATGTGCATTTATTTGTCAGTGATGTTGAATTTTTCATATATTTTTAAATTGCAGTACAGTTGACGTAAAATATTATACAGGTTTCAGGTGTACAACATAGTGATTCACAATTTTTTTTTTTTTTTTTTTCTTTTTTGATTCACAATTTTTAAAGGTTATATTCCACTTATAGTTTTTATAAGATACTGGTTATATTCCCTGTGTTATACAATATATCTTTATAGCTTATTTATTTTATACATAGTAGTTTATGAGTATGTTTTATTACCTCAAAATTAGTTATCTGGCCATTCACAACTGCAATGCAGTCTGGAAGGTGTGCACTTCAGCTTTTCAGTTGGTGCTTAATGAAAGACAATAAAGGATGCCATTGACAAAATTTAGGAATAAGTGATATTTCAGGAGAGGATCTATAAAATATTTAGGACAAAAAATTAATATCTGTGTAATAAGAGGGTAAATTCCTATAAGGAAGCAAGAAAAGAAACAAAAAATGGCAAGGATTATGATTGAGCTACCTTAATAGTTAAAAATACACAGATGAGATATTAGCCTCCCACCAATAATAAAATACAAATTAAAAATCTGAGATACTGTTTAGAGAAGAGAAAATACAGATATGCAGGCATGTTAAGTCACTTCGGTCATGTCTGACTCTTTGCGACCTGGTGAACTGTAGCCCACCAGGCTCCTCTGTCCATGGGATTCTCCAGGCAAGAATACTGGAGTGGGTTGCCATTTCCTCCTCCTGGGTGATCCCTTGTGAAGGGATCTTCCTGACCCAGGGATTGAACCCACATCTCTGATATCTCCTGTGTTGGCAGGCAGGTTCTTTATCACTAGCACCACCTGGGGAAATTCAAAACACACATCTTCTTTGATGTGAACTCAGGCCTTGGCGATAAAAGCACTGCACCCTAGCCACTAGACCACCAGGGGACTGTGCAAAATATAGATAGATGGGTATCAGATACTGATGAGGATGTGGGGAGGTGGAAGGCTTCAGCACTGCAGGGGGTCATGTAGTCTGTATGGTCACTTTGAAAGCAATAAAATAATAACTTCATGGAATTAAGTATTTACTGTATAGTAATTCTATAGTATTAATATACTTCAAGAGACTCTTGAGAGTCCCTTGGACTGCAAGGAGATCAAACCAGTCAATCTTAAAGGATATCAGTACTGAATATTCATTGGAAGGACTGATGCTGAAGCTCAAGCTCCAATACTTTGGCCACCTGATGCGAGGAACTGACTCCTTGGAAAAGACCCTGGTGCTGGTGAAAGAATCTGAAAAACACCATGAAATTCCCTGGCCTGTGTAAATTTTCCACTTGCGCAGAATTTTCCGTTTGCAAAATAAGGATAGAGAAATGTAAACAGAACGTCTATAGGTTTCCCAATAACTGCACAAACAAGCCTGCTGTTTTCCGGAACCAACTGATGTCCAGCACCTGTACTCACAGATAAGATAACCCCATATGATACACATTATGTTACTTTTCTGTTACTCATTCACTGTACTGGATGTGCTGACAATGTGACTTCTGCCTATAAAAGTCAGCTTACACTGCTATACGGTGCGACTCTGCCTCCGAGGAGACTAGAGTCCCCGGCTTGTGCAAACCGACAATAAAGCCTCTTGCATATTGCATCTGCTGGACTGTTTATTGAGTCGCGGGAGCTCCTCTCCGGAACAGAGACCTGACGTTTGGGTCTTACACTGGGAAAGATTGAAGGCAGGAGGAGATGGGGACGATAGAGGATGAGATGGTTGGATGACATCACCGACTCAGTGAATATGAATTTGAGTAAGCTCTGGGAGTTGGTGATGGACAGGGAAGCCTGGCGTGATGCAGTCCATGGGGTTGCAAAGAGTCAGACATGACTGAGGGACTGAACTGACTGAACTGAATACTATAGTAAGTTAGCAATAGTAGTAATTACTATATAGACTTTCAACAGTAGGAAACCCTCGTAAGAGTGTACCATGAGATTTTTATGAAGATGTTTAACACAGCATTATTCGTGGTAGCCAAAAAAGCAGGGACTAAGTCAAATTATTGACCTATACACATCAGTCACAAGGAATCACCCAAGTAGATGTTTAACCACATGGATTAATCTCTAAAATATAAGTTTTGTAATCCTACACTGTTTAGGTAACTTAAACATATCCAAGCTAACATTTTTTTTAAAGATTCTCACCCATACATATACAAATAAAAATACTAAAGTTGGATTGAAAGCACAAATATTTAATATTTTAGGCTGGGAGCATAAGGAAGGGGAGGGGAAGTAGATTACATGGGATGGAGGGGATAAACCTCTAAAATAAAATAAAGAATAAATGAAGATAATGTGTCATGAGTTGATAGTATGATAAACCCCATTCTGCATATCTGACATCTCTAAAATAAACCAGTTACTCTTGAGAAAGAGGAAGGTTTGACAACTTAAGATCTGGTTTGCTGGGAGCGAGGAGTTGGGAAGGTGGGGAGCAGTCTGCCACAGATGACCTCCCCTTCAGCAGTCAGGTGCATCCAGTGCATTCCTCACTGGCCTCTACAAGCATCTGCATTAAGGCCTCGCCTCTACAGAACTTTGTTCCAGATGCAGATCTCAGGAGCAGGAGACCTCATGGCTACAGACCAGTTACGTAAGCATAACACGGTAAGTTAGTTTATCTTAAAAGTTCTTGCTTTGGTGATGAGTTCCTCCTGGGCTGAGAATCCCAAAGACAAGCAGCTCAAAAGATGTTACATGCCCTGAAGTCAATATTCTCCCTAGGAAGGATCCCTCAGAAGATCTAGACAGAGGGCTGATTTTAAGCAAGGTCCATAAAGAAACTTTTACGAGTGCACCCATCATTAGTAATTCAGGTAAGAGACCCATGAGGAGCATGGACCAGGTGAGCGTCTTATCTTCTCTGACTCTTCTATTCCTTGGAAATGGTCAGATTTTCAGTTCCTGATTAAAGTTTCCAATGTAGTTTGCTGAAAATGTGCCAATGCGTTCTAAATCCTGCAGGTTTTTGTCAGAAAACAGCAGTTTTCCCATCCATGACTTTCCTTGATTACTAAGGATGTTCTATATTCAAATAGCTGATTACTTGAGACAGTCTTTAAAAATTAACATCCTTTGGTATGAAGTACAGAGATAACTCAAAAGTTTAATATAAAAAAAGAGATACTCTTTGTATAGAGTTTGTAACCTATGGATGAAAGAACAAATTTATCTACTACATTCATAACTGATATGTAACAGGTACAAAAAATTAAGAAAGCTGTAATAAAATGTCCTATTTCAGGTGAAAGTAAAGTCAAAAGAAACCCCAACCCCTCCATACACTGGTCACCTGTACAGAGTATTTATTTCATCCCCAAGGGTAGTGCTGGTAAGAAAAGTGATGTGAATGGACTTCATTTTCTTGAATTGCTTCTTTGTTAACAGAGACCAACAGCCAAGGGACATTTTGCCAGAGAGTGTTAACAGAATTTTCTATCCGGCATTTGATAATGTAGGAAAAATCAACCAGAACTGGACCTGTGCTTGGTTATGTGTAGATCTGGGCACATTAGGAGTTTCTACCATTTTAGAGAAACCAGTTTTTGTATTTAACCCCATTTACTACCATCAGAGTACCTACACTAGAGATCAACGTGCATTGCAGATAAAATCCACTCCTTTGACAATCCTGGTGAACATTAGTTAGTTCACACAAGTGGCTGGAGTACTGACTTTGAAAGTCTACTCCTGAGCTACTAAAACAAATGATACAGCTTCTAATAGTTCGTAGTTACTGCCAACGGTGATATGAATGGTGAAAAGTGCGGAGTAGGACTAGATTGCAGTACTTTGTACTGTCTTTCTCCAAAATGCACTAGGTCTCGTTGAGAGTGGCCACTGCTAAACATGAAACAAGTAAAGCAAGTTAGGTCTGGAAATCTTGGTTGATGGGGAAATAGTGATAGTTTCAGAGATTTCTAGAGTTAATATTGAGAGGGGAAAAGAGACCAGCCCTACAGAAGCAAATGTCAGTTACTACCATGAAACAGGTTGAGTTTGTACAGAAATTTCGGTTTCATACTCCTAGGGGAAAAAAAAAAAGAGTAACATTAAGTGTGCTGACAGACTATGGGAAGATGTTGTATTAAACACATAAATTTCAGTTGAGGAAAAGATAATATTCTAAATGATATTATGAGCATTAAAAAAAATCGCTATTGGGAAATGTCCATTTGTATTTCCTTAATAATGAGCATCAGCAATCTCAGCTGCCCAGATTACATGTTTGTCCCTACCCAACTCTCTCTATGGAAGGCTCTGTGGTGTCACAGGCAGACCAATCTGATGGTATCTCCTCCACTCTTGGTAGCTGTGTGATCTGTCTATATTGTAAGACATACAGTTAAAAGCTCACCCTATTGACTGATCACTGACAACTAAGGCTGCTTTTGAGTTAACAAACTGTAGCATCAGCGCTGCTCTGATACACAGCAGCAGAGAGACAAGGGCAACTATTGAAAAAGGCTGAGCTCTGGTGGTCAGGCAGGACTGCTGCTCAGGTTACATCTCTCCTACCTGGTTACTGATCTGAGATTCATCTCTACTCCTTCATCTTTTTCCGGAAGTGGGGATTGTATGTGTGTATGTGCAGATGATGTCAATAAATCATGGTATATGTGGTGCCTGTCACATTTATCCTGAGGTTGCCAGCTCTTAGATCAAAAATTATCCTGCCATTTGGACTAAGGTAGGTAGTTGTTGCTACTTCCCCACTGGCCACTCGACCCACTAAATGCAAATCATCTGTTTTGTTTTTGAGATCCCTAATATTGACTGCTTAATTTAGGAGGCCCATTTGGATGAGTTTGGAGGGTTGGAGTAGCTTGCTTTTAATATCACTAATTTGAGTCATCCTCAATGAATTGGAAGGAGTGCACACTCTAGTGGACATTTTCAGAACTGGAATAGCCTGTCTGTATAAAACAGGACAGGACTGGGTCAGTTCACGTGGGCAGCATTACACACTCTTGGCACCCTTTCATCTGTAGGTTAGTGGTTTCTGCCTTTGCGGTAACAAAAGGAGTCTGAAAGCTTAACCACAGGACCTGAAGAATGCAATGACTGGTAGAGGCGGGCATGCATGTGTGTGTGTGTGTGTGTGTGTGTGTGTGTGTGTAGGGGTGGTGGAGGGTTTGCTGCTTCACTCCACTGCGCTTTGTAAAATGTTCGGGAGCCAGTTGCGGAGGTGGGCAGTTTGGAGAGACAGAAAAGTGAGTCACAGTGTTTGGTTATCATGGCATTAAAGATGCAAGAAAAACTGATTGTTAAGGTAGAAAGATTCTCCTAATTCTTATTTTATTAAAATCTCTTGGTGCATTAAGAATTTCTCAAAAATGTGCCATTAGAAGTACTAGAATACAAAGGTTTCCCAGTAATAGTATTTCTCTTGAATTGTCACAGTGTTTTTAACTTATTTAATGTCATAGTAAGTAAATATATATGCATATAACTTTTCATTGTTAGCATGAATTTTATCATTCTTTATATTATACACCATCAATTGTCAATGCAAATATAAGACCATTTAACTTGTATGCAGAATCACTGAAATTCCATAATTTGTATTTCATATGTAATTTGCATATGTAATTTGTTCTTAACAGATGACAAGAAAAAAAATAACTAAAATGTTATTTTACTTCTTAATAAATGCAAAATGTGGGCTATTCTATCTTTACCTTTTCCCCCTTAACTTCCATGTTATCTTTTTCAGCATGAGTGGCTGGTTAATACAGGGAATTTACACAAATAAGAAAGGCCATGACAGGGTTTCTCAGTTTTTAATGTTTCTCAGGCCACCACTGCCTTCTTTCTGAGCTGAGAATGGAACGGGGCGGTGGCCTTCTGGGGTTGTCAGCACCTCCACTTACTCGGTCACAGATACAACATGCTTGCCCTGCTGGACTCCGACCACTGCGGGTCCACTGGAACATTTCACTTGTGGGGCACGGAGAATGCCATCTGTGAACAGGGAAGCTGGAAATGGTCTATGTGCAGACTGCAGGCATCTGTGCTCATCCTCCACTGTCCTCTCGGACTTCACTGACAAAACCAAAGTATGAAGATAATGGTATTAAGATTTAGAGATGGTGACACCAGAGCATTACGCCAAGCACAGAGCTCTTCTGAGCATGGCAGGCTGTGTGATGGTACTGGCCACCCATCCATGAAGTCAGTCCTGCATACAGCAGACCGTTTATTCAGATGACACCCTAAGATTTACACAATTTCTCCCTAGAGTAGCAGACATTTCAGGACATGGTGCTTAATCAAGGGGAGCCTGGGACGAAATGTCAATACCACCTTTAGACTAGCTCCTTTATCCTAATAGGATTTGCTGTTGTTATCACCATCATCATCATTTTTCATAGTTTCCTTGTTTTTGTTCTGTTTATTTTGGAACTCCTATTAGTCACATACTAGATCTTCTGTACTGAATCTCTGATTTTATTATCTTTGTTTATTTTAAATACAACTTTCTTGGAGAATTCTTAAAATATTATTTTGATTCTTCTATTGATGTTAAAAAATCATTTTCTTTATTTTTGGCTGTGCTGGGTCTTTGCTGCTGTACAGATTTTTCTCAGCTTGCAGCAAGCAGGGGTTACTCTCTAGCTGTGAAGCACACAGCTCTTGTGGCTTCTCTTGTTGTGGAGCACAGGTTCTAGGGCTTGTAGGCTTCAATAGTTGCAGCTCTTGGGCTCCAGAGCACAGGCTCAGTAGTTGTGGCTCACAGGCTTAGTTGCCCCATGGCATGTGGGATCTTCTTGGATCAGGGATCAAATCTATGTCTCCTGCATTGGCAGGTGGGTTTTTTTTTTTTAATCACTGAGCCACCAGGGAAGCCCTCTTTTATTAATATTATTTATTATGATTATCACATCATGTCAAAGATTTCTATCTTATTCTCATATGGATACAACTGGTTTCATTGACACAGGGTAATTTCTTACATTGCTATGTTATAAGGTATGGTTAAGAGGTGGACCCGAAACCAGACGATTTATACTCACATCCCAGCTCTGTTATTTACTGGTTGTGTAAACCTGGACAAATTACTAAATTTTCTCATCTGTAAAATGGGCTAAAACCTTCATCAAAGGATTGTTCAATGAGTTAAAAGCGCTTAGAACAGTGCTTGACCCAAAGCAAATCCCTCCATTAGCGTTTGCCATGCCACTCTTATTATCTGTCTGAGGTTGTTAATCACAGGATTAATTTTTTTTTTTCTGGTTTCCCTGTCCATCCTTCCTCTGGGTTCCTTTTGTTTAATGTGATGCTCATCTCAGACATTTGAAGAGTTCCTCAGATCTGATGATCCTGGGCTCTCTGTGCATAGTGAAGAGTGAGTCGCTAGAAAGTGGATTGGAAGTTGCATATGTGCGCATCAAGGTTCTGACTACTGGGGTTCACTGTAGGATTCACAGATTGTTGAAGCTGCCTTTTTGTCAGAGGATGCCAAAAACTTACTCTGTGGGTGTCTTCTGTCTCAGGCTGTTCAGTTTCTTCAGAGAAGAATTCTACTCATGGTAAAAGGCTTTAGAGTCTGACAGTTCAATATGTATATTTTTATTAATCTCTGCCACAGTCATTGCATCCCTCAGTCTAGACCCATGTTGCTTAGGTTTCCTCGAAGAATAAATGTTCCAACTTTTCTGGGGGAATTACTAAGGAGTTACCTGTTCTGCTTGATTGGAGAAGAGAGTTGGCAAATCCAGTAACTCCCTGTTTAATTGTCATTAAATCCATCTATGTTTCATTTTGCACCTAAACTTACCTGGCATCTCACCCATGAATCTTTTGTGGGTGCTGTAGTGTGTTGGTTCATTTCCTGTCTGTATTCTCTCTTTATAAGCTCTTAAAAGTTTTTCAACTCTGCTAAGTCAGTTTCTACCACTCCATCCATTTTTACATCCTTGAAAATTTTATTAAAATCTTTCCTCTGCATTTGTTTGGTCTTTGATTTGCTTTGCCTTTTGGTTTCTATCTTTTTATCTCCCTTAACTATCACTTTAGTAGGGTTAAGGAAGGAAGAGGAGACTAAGGTTAATTTGCCATGTTTAACTAAACTGAGATGGTTGGATGGCATCACTGACTCAATGGACATGAGTTTGAGTAAACTCCAGGAGTTTGTGATGGACAGGGAGGCCTGGCATGTTGCAGTCCATGGGGTTGCAAAGAGTCGCCCGTGACTGAGTGACTGAACTGAACTGAACTGAGTGAATTTTAAAAATACTTATTTGTTTATTTGGCTGCCGTGAGTCGTAGTTGCAACAAGCAGGATCCTTTGTTTCAGCATGAGGACTTTAGTGTGGTACAAGGCTCAATAATTGTGGTGTGCAGGCTCCAGAGCATAGGCTTAATTTGCTCCACTGCATATGGGATCTTTAGTTTCCAGGTATATGGGATCTTAGTTTCTGGACTAGGGATCAAACCCATGTCCTCTGAATTGTAAGGTGGGTTCTTAACCACTGGACCACTAGGGAAGTCCCTGAAATGAATTTTTTAATAGAAGGTTTTTTTGTGTGTGTGTGTTTTGTATTTTTCTTGTAGTAGGTATATAGGAAGTGCCAAGGAATCAGATACTGCTAAGAATGCTGGGTCTTCTGGAATATACCCATTCCATTTTTCCTTTTGGCTTGCTACTTTGGAGTGAGACTGAGTTTGTGGCAATTTATCAAATTGTATTGTTACTTGAAGTTCAGAGGCCTCAGATTACTGAGTCCATGGAGAATTATCGTTTTTTTTTTTTTTTTAGTTGAGCCCCTGCAATGCATGTGGGATCTTAGTTCCCTGACCAGGGAGCAAATCCACAGCCCCTGCAGTAGAGGCACTGGAAGCAGAGAGACTTAATCATTGGACCGCCAGGGAAGTCCTCCAGAATAATCTTTCTTTGGCAAAGCTGTATCATCTGTCCCTTTGTTTCCTGTCAACTTTCAGATGAGTCAGGTTGTCTGTGCCTCAATTTGATGAATGATGAAAGGAGTACCCAACATCCAATGACAGTGATGACAGCATTTCCCACCATGTTGCCCAAGGCTCAAGCCTCGGTAATTACTTGGTCTGAATCCAAGAGATAAGAGATAGTAGTTTAACCGATTGCTTCACAGCCTTCAAAAGGTATGCCTATTAATGAAGGTGTACATATCAAATTGTTGGATTGGAAAGCTCTGACTTTCAAAAAGATACTCACTCCCACCTTACTTGGTCAACATTTAAGGTTCTGTCCCTGTAGGAACCAGACTCTTTTGGTTGTAAGTTGCCGTGTGTGTGTGTGTGTGTGTGTGTGTGTGTGTGTGTGCGTGTGTGTGTGTGCATGCACGCTCTTACCTTAGTCATGTCCGACTCTTTGTGATTGCATGAACTGTAGCCCTCCAGGCTCCTCTGTCCATGGGAATTCTCCAGCCAAGAATACTGGAGTGGGTTGCCATGCCCTCCTCCAGGGGATCTTCGTGACCCAGGGATTGAACCCACGTCACTTAAGTCTCTTGCATTGGCAGGTGGGTTCTTTACCACTGAACCACCAGGGAAGTCCCCAGGGAAGTCTAAGTAACCATAATCAGGCTTAAAATCACCTCTCAAGATCCATGGAAGAATTGAACAACCACATTTCAGAGAAGTAGCTGGTTCTCACAAGCCCCCTGTGCCCATGGATTTGAATGCCATCAGGATGTAATGTTTCTCATCTCTGATGAGAGACAGAGAGTTGAATATAAGCCATAAATAGTTCATGAATTTTCCATATTAAAATTTCCACTGACACTAAAGACTGACCTATTTTCTCAGTTTCAGTCCAAAAAAATTCCCAAGGAGGAATTTACTTGGCCCAACTTGAATGAGTATCAACATCTGGTCCAATCAACTGGGGCCCTGGGGTGAAGTCAGGTAAGAGTGTCATCTCCCAAGGGGCCATGTGGATGGGGTCTTTGTGGTTACAGAGGCACATCTTTGGAAAAGTAAGAGCTGGGGTGACAAGAGAATAGCTTAGATGTTCACTACAAACTAACCTTGAATTTTGAGCAGAATTTCCTCTTAGTTCAAAATACATGTAATACTGCGCTCCACATATACATCAACTTAAAGATTAGAGGCACAGGGAACTTGTCATTTCAATTTCAAACCCTTAACTCTTTTTCACTCTGAAATAACCTGCTTATAACAACAAGGCTAATAGCTCACTTTAAGATCAGAAATCTGACAGCACTTATTGACTTTGACACTCTCCATAGGAAAACTCTTGGAGTATCCACGACATGAATTATAAGCAGGAGAATTAAGAATATCACAACAAAAAATACTTTTATCATAATAGACCTCAATAAATATTTTGGATATTGGTGGTAGTGAAATTTCCAACCTGGAATTAGAATCAATTCCCTGGTGGCTCAGACGGTAAAGCGGCTGCCTACAATGCTGGAGACCCGGGTTGGATCCCTGGGTCGGGAAGATCCCCTGGAGAAGGAAATGGCAACCCACTCCAGTATTGTCTATAAAATCCCATGGACGGAGGATCCTGTTAGGCTACAGTCCACGGGGTCGCAAAGAGTCGGACACGACTGGGTGACTTCATTTCACTTCAGCCACCAATTACTTTGCCGACAAAAGTCCGTCTGGTCAAATCTATGGTTTTTCCAGTAGTCATGTATTGATGTGAGAGTTGGACTATAAAGAAAGCTGAATGCTGAAGAATTGATGCTTTTGAACTGTGGTGTTGGAGAAAACTTTTGAGAGTCACTTGGACTCAAGAAGAATAAACCAGTCCATCCTAAAGGAACTCAGTCCTGAATATTCATTGGAAGGACTGATGTTGAAGCTGAAACTCCAATCCTTTGGCCACCTGATGCAAAGAACTGACTCCTTGGAAAAGACCCTGATGCTAGGAAAGATTGAAGGTAGGAGGAGAAGGGGACGACAGAGGATAAGATGGTTGGATGGCATCACCAACTCGATGGACATGAATTTGAGTAAACGCTGGGAGCTGGTGATGGACAGGGAGGTCTGGCGTGCTGCAGTGCATGGGGTCACAAAGAGTCAGACACGACTGAGTGACTGAACTGAACTGAGCGATCAAATAAGGCACCAAAGTGATTTTTAACAATCTGATATATATATAGAATATACAATATATGTAATATATGTATAATTATATACAATAAAAATTATGTAAGTTGGAAGTATGCATATGTGTATATATGTGTGTATGTACATATATACCATGTATAAATTATACATATTAGAATGATTTTAATAAAATTACATAAATTGAAAGGGAATATTGGTCCATTTTGTTTCAGCATGTACAGTTTATCAGAGGTAGTTATCAATGTCTTTCAAAGGACTTGACACAAACTTGAATTTTACATAAAACTGAAACCTTCCATCAGTTTGTTACCACTCTGTGACATTTACATTCTGGTTGTTTAAAAATTCAAGAATTCCACTTTACATTTGAGGGCTTGTTTTAATTAAACCCTAAGACTGAATTATACTTCCCTGCAATCTGAATATAAGGAGATTGAATTATTTATTTTGTGTATCTGAGCAGATACCAGAGACCTAATTTACTGCTGGTAATGATATTCAATCATAGATTAGCACTCTGAATATGCAAAATTTTAAACACATGTTAGTAATTGTTGAAAGTCTCTTGAGAGTGATTTTAAAAAGTAAGAAAGCATATTTTGAGTTGAAAAATGCAAGTTTTAAAAACGCCAATGTAGAACAGTCATAACTGTACCCTGCTGTTATAATTGCCTCTACTTCAAAATTCCAGAAACCCTAACCCCAACTGTAACCATCATGACTATGGGGTCTTTCTAGGACAGACCTCTCCCCCATATTTTCTGCTTTAGCTTCTCTATAGAGTGCCTAGATAACAGTATCTGATGCACATTGTGTGAGTTGTTTTACAGATGGTAAAACCACCACCAAATGGAAGAAATTAAGTACTCGACCATGAGGATGCAGCCCCTAGACCTACTGGCACCTAAGGATTGATAATGCTAACTCCTATGACCCTACTTTGTTAATCTCACCATCAACCAATTCGATGAGCTGAGTAGAGAGCTGATCACACACCCTGGGATGCCACCCTTCATCTAGCCTTTAAGAATGTTTTGCTGAAACCCATGGGGAGTTCAGGTGTTTTGAAAACTAGCTGTTCTGGACTCTGCTTGGTGATAAATGCTGCATTTCCCTTCACCACAACCTGGTGTCAGTACATCAACTTCACTGTGCCCCGGTGAGCGAGCTCAAATTTGATTTGCTAACATGACTATAGAGAGTTGTTTGATGATTTCGAATAATTTCACCTATGCGTAAAGTATAATAAGTTGTTGAAGATTTAGGTACATTATTTTAAAATTTTTATTTTGAGACATCTTTCTTAGTATGATGCATTAGTATTCTCTTTTTTGGAATACATGCATATTTATGTAGATTGGATTGTATATTTGTCTAATATAAATGGAGATGATAGAGTCATTAAGCTTTTCATTTCAATTCACATTAAAATCACTGAAATCTAAAACATTCAGGGATGAAAGAGAAGGTGGATATGAAAATACAAACATGTGAAGATGTACCTTCTCCCTACTGCAGCATAAATTTAGTGGCTTTCTAGTTACCAAGGAAAGAGAGGAGAGATTAGGAGAGAGGGTAGGAGTACTGCACTTTGCCTTCCTGAGTGATATGTAAGCTATGTTAAAGCTGACAGACTTCAAATAAAGTAAAAACACACCAGACTGTGAAGGGAGAATCCCAGAGGGAACGACCTGGAAGGGATAAGTAACGTGAGCAGGTATATTAAAGAATTATTGACAACTATTTGTTAGCGTCCCTATCCTTAGCCAACTGTATGGGTATAGAACAAACTGGGCTAAATGAGGCAGAGTGTGGATTAACCCATGTACTAAAGATGTGAAAATATACTATTATCCTATGTTGTGAGTGCTGGATGCTCAGGGCCATTTAATTGGTTTTCAGAATTAAGTTTTAGGAGTGGGTATTATCAGATATTTGACACAAGTAGATGTACAAGACAAGATGCCTTAGAGTGTTTCCTGTGGCCCAACTTTGTGGTGACAGAGAGAGTGACTGAGGATATGGAAGATTTGGGAATGACAGTGAACCTTGATGGTATATAGGTATTTGGCATGGTTTTGGGGACAAAGAATTGATGCTTTCAAATTGTGGTGCTGGAGAAGACATTTGAGAGTCTCTTGGACTGCAAGGAGGTCAAACCAGTCAATTCTAAAGGAGATCAACTCTGAATATTCATTGGAAGAACTGATGCTGAAGCTAAAGCTCCAATACTTTGGCCACCTGATGTGAAGAGTTGACTCCTTGGAAAAGACCCTGATGCTGGGAAAGATTAAAGGCAAAAGAATTGAGCAACAGAGGATGAGATGGTTAGATAGTACCACCGATTCAATGGACATGAGTTTGTGCAAACTCCGGGAGATAGTGGAGAACAGAGGAGCCTGGTGCGCTGCAGTTCATGGGGTCTCAAAGAGTTGGATACGATTTAACGACTGACAACAATGGCTTTGAAGGAGCCCAAACAACACCTTCTTAAGGGAGTAAATGTCCTATGTCAGTGAAATATGTGAGCTGAATATCAGCAGGAATAAGCACTCTCTTAAAGATTTTTGCCCTCATCACTGACCTTGTTCTACCAAGCTCTATCAGGGGACTACACCATTTTTAGAGTTTAATGTATGATAGAAGTCATATGTAAATAGCTATGTCCAAATTTCCAAGTTTCTCTATCTGATTTAATTCAAACTTAAATGTGGATGGAGTCCCTGCTGCAGGACTGGGGCCTTAGGTGACCCCAAACAATGAAGGAGGTGAAAGACGACCAACTCAGAGACTTGAGGTCCAAAATAAGAACATGCCATGGTGAATCAGCCACTCCTCCAGGGAGAAAAAGTCACCCTCAGACTTGACCTTGATGGTGTTTTCCTGGTATCACACACCTCTGGCTGAGGTGGCGAGTGGCCATGAGGCTTCAGTGGCAGAATGCTCCTGGTTGCCCCAGAACCTCCAGCAGAGGACAAGACTGGAACAACCTGGCTCTATTGTTTCATCTTCACCTCACCAGGAACTCAGGGATATTCAGCAGGATCTCACCATTTTGCTTCCCTCTGATTCCATTCAATTCCTTTTGACTGTGCTGGATGGGCCGTAGTGCCTACTTGTAATAAGAATGGGGTGGTCTATACCTAACCTCTGCCAAAGGAGCAGGGGAATATTTATCATCAAGACATTACTAAAGCAGATTTAACAGTCTCTCCTACTACCTCCAAACCAGCCCACTGCCATTCAAAAAGAGAAAAGGAGAACAAAAAAGGGAAACAAAAGCAAAGAGAGAGGCTTGCATTGTTTACATCATTTGTGTGCAGAAACAAATTTTAGTAAAGTATTTGATTTCACTGCACAGAAAACTAGAACTGTCAATCAGTTTATTGTAAGAATGTGTGAAGAATATCATCCATAAGGCCAATGGAACCAATTGAGAAAATAATTAGGCATTTATGTAAATTGGATTGCCACTCAAACCTACAGGACTGAAAGAAGTTAGTAATATCCTTTATGCCCCTGTTCATTGCCAGCTCTTTGATTTGGAACACAAAATCCATTTAAAACCTAGTTTTCCCTTTTTCTACTTGGGGCAACTTGTACCAACATCTAGGGGTTAATTAGCTATGAAGTCAAAAAAGTCACTTGGAGGTATATGATAACCCTATTAAGCAACATAAACCTATAAATCCCATTAGCCCCTGCAATTCCAAACCCTAAACCCCATCATTCATGGTCCCCATCATTCTTTCCCTTCTTTATAAACTTTTCCTCCATTTCTGCACTTCTCACTGTCTCAAAATATGATTATCATACATTTTCAATTGCTAATTATATGAGGATGGGAAGGTGGAAACCATTCAAACAGTATCTTAAAGAGCAGAGACATTACTTTGCCAATAAAGGTCCATCTAGTCAAGGCTATGGTTTTCCCAGTAGTCCTGTATGGATGTGAGAGTTGGACTATAAAGAAAACTGAGTGCTGAAGAATGGACGCTTTTGAACTGTGGTGTTGGAGAAGACTCTTGAGAGTCCCTTGGACTTTAAGGGGATCCAACCAGTCCATCCTAAAGGAGATCAGTCCTGGGTGTTCATTGGAAGGACTGATGTCGAAGCTTAAACTCCAATACTTTGGCCAGCTGATGTGAAGAGCTGACTCATTGGAAAAGACCCTGATACTGGAAAAGATTGAGGGCAGGAGGATAAGGGGATGACAGAGGATGAGATGGTTGGGTGGCATCACCGACTCAATGAACATGAGTTTGAATAAATTCTGGGAGTTGGTGATGGACAGGGAAGCCTGGCGTGCTGTAGTCCATGGGGTTGCAAAGAGTTGGACATGACTGAGCGACTGAACTGAACTGAGTTAAAGTATTTGTTTGTGAGAATCTGAAACTTTCTCTAATGATAGAGATTTATTACAAAGTTACCTGTGTGAGAGTAAGAGAGATGAGGCCTCACAAGACTGTAACAGCCAGGTCACAGAAAAGAAGTGGGAGCTGAGCTTCATCCATGATTTACAGAGCTCATCCTAGAAGGAAGGGTCCTTTAGGATTCAAGACAGCTCTGGGGAACAAGTATTATTTCATGGGCACTCATTGACAGTTCTTTAATTCTCTGTTGAGTTCCCTCTGATTTTACTATTCTGCTTAATTACCATTCTCTCTACTCTACTTGTATCTTTACTCCTTGTTGTACTTGCTGCTTATTCAGTGATTCTGTGTGTGTGCATCGCTTAACTCGTGTCCAACTCTTTGTGACCCCATGGACTGTAGCCCTCCAGGCAGCTCTGTCTGTGGGATTCTCCAAGCAAAAAAATACTGCAGTGGGTTGTCATTTCCTCCTCCAGGGGATCTTGCCAACCTGGGGATCGAGCCCACATCTCCTGCATCTCCTGCATTGCAGGCGGATTCTCTACCCACTGAGCCACCTGGGAAGCCCCATTCAGTGTTTCTGCTTACTTATAATTTGGCTTCTTTATGACTCCTCTGCTTTATGTCTGCTTTTGGTGCTTTAAATGCCCATATACTAGCTATTAAGCTTTCTATAATTCACACAAAATTTCCGGTACAATACTTTGGTTGGGATAGTTAATCACCATGATTACCATTGGGCAGAGGCTTCAGATGGGCTGATCTGTTATGAGGTCCAAACAGCTCTAGCTGATGTGCAGGATTACTCGGGTAGAGAACAGAGTCGACAGGGGGAAGAAATCCCAGGGCTGTTGCCTCAGCAGATCGGATGCTCGGTGCTCTCCTTTTTAAGGCTGTTAAAATCACAGGCACTGTTACTCACCAGTTTATATTTGTAGACGTCAGATTTTAGCTAGAAATTTGTACAAGTAAAATTCCTTATAACAAAAACCTTCATATGAATATTCTCAGATTAAAAAAAAGATTATAGTGCATTGATAATTATGTGACTTAATAACAGCTGATTTGATTCACAGCAGATTTGATCCCTCCTCCCTCCCTACCTGCCTTGCTCCCTTCCTTCCTTTTCTTTCCTCTCTTCCTTTCCTCCCTTATTTATTTTTGTCTCTTTGGGCCTTAATTTAGAATTAACTTCATAAATGTTGTATATAGTTGTGAATTGGTTGTTCATTATATTTACTATTAAGTATTTTTTTTTATCCTTAAAGTCACTCACTGCAGCCAAGAACCTGCACAGAGCTAACTGGTCTCTATTAACATTTTTAAGCCAAGGCCACCACCATAGTTCTTTGTTGATAGCTGTTAAATGATGGTTCAATTTTCAAGTATTCAAGACATGTCTAGAAGGGTCATTCTCTATTTTCTGTATGAAAAAAATTCTTCACTTTTTGTGTGAAAAAAAATCCAGCATTCTAACAACACACTTTAATAATTTTTTAAAGTAAAAAAAGGAACATATTTGAAAATATTTTTAAATATAAAGTTTTATATTTGTCTTGCATTTGTCTATCCTGCCTATCTAGTTATATACCACTTATAATCTCTACTTTTAAAAATTGTAGCCAGTTAGACATGGGTTGAAATTACAAATTTACTGACTATTGTCTATATTTTTAGCAAAGTATTAGATTAGTGTTCCATATCTCTATTTGTAAAATCAGGATAATAAATTTATAGACCTGCTGTTTTAAATACCAAATCAGATTGCATTATACATTAAACATGAAAATCACCAAAGACAGTGTTCTTGTTCATTACAGAAATTTAAAAAATACTAGGTTTTCTCTTTTCTGCCATAACACAACCATTTTATTTTTGCACACACTTATTGTGGGCTCTGCCTCCTCCACAGCTGGGAGAGCAAATGATTTATTATCAAGAAGAGAACATTCTGAGAGTTAAAGTGACTGCTATTGATTTAGTCCAAGAGACTGTATATGAAATGGGACTGTCAGCAAACTGCGTGTGTAGTTACTCTATTCATGCTCTCCTTCTTGTTGGTTTGGGTTTGGAGCCCAGGTAGTTTTTCAAGTCTTCAGAAATCACAGATTTTTATTCCCTTGGAATTTTGGCAATACATATTTTTCTTCACTCTTCTTTAACCTCCTTATATCCTTACTTCCTGGTTTCCATCATCAATCAGTATGATGATCTACTCTTAATTCCTTACCATTCATGTGAACTCATCCATCTTTCAGAATAAGCACCTTCACTCAAGTATTTTAAATGACGTTGGAGAAAAACTCAAGACCATAAGTGAGAAGTGGCTTCTTCACTACTTGCCCAATAAACCTCTTCTCTCCCTAACACTAAGAAAAAGAAAATCTCAAAAAAGGAAAGTGAGTCTAAATTATTTAGTTTGCATGAATATGAATCTAATTTTATAGAAACCATAAATTGAATCTATAATTTTTATAATATGTGACATTGCTACTTAGAAAACATATTAGACTATATTCAGTTGAAGGATGGGAGATGTCATTTTCTCATTTTTGGGGAAAATACTTTGTAAATAATATTCTACAAAGGATAAGAAGC